>NW_027176240.1:18516635-18969135 GCF_023055335.1 Clinocottus analis | reverse complement strand
TTGCACACATGGAGAAATTAACTGTGTGAATATATGTCCAACGAAAAACTTTCGACAGATGCGACAACTGCAGCTATGGCAAGAATTGTTAGGGGGACAGATTGTCAGAAAATATTCGGTTTTGAAAGTGCTGACATACAGTGGGAATAAAGTTGACGCGTTCCACTTGCTCACTAAAAGGGACACATCCACCATTAATGTTTCAGGGGGAAAAACACATTTTTGTTTAAAATAGGACTAATCTATAGTCCTGAGAAAGCACTTCATGTCCCTGATGTACTTCCTGGACCCTCTCAGAATCTGTCCCTGGTTTAGCTGATGCTTGTGAGTGCAAAGAATGTGCCTCATGTATCTCCATCCATGGGACAAGCTCTGACTGCAATGCAAATAAAATTCCCCCCCCTCCTCCTCCCACACACACACAGACACACACACGAGCAAGCACACACACGTTGTGAAATCAGGCAGACATTGAGCACATAGCAGGCAAAGAAAGACAACTGATATTTGTGCCTTCCCTCCCTGCTAATAAAACCTGTTGGACACAAAAACATGTGCTTGCCAGACAGCTGTATTCTAAATATAATCATATGTATTTTCTGTGATGCAAGTTATAACGAAAACAAAGATTAGAATGAATCTTGTATAGCTTGTTATATTTAAATCTGTTGCTCGCCAGAAAGAGGGCCATATCAGTATAGTGTCTAATTGGCTATTGAGGATTTTGTTTGTTTTTAAGTTCAATAATCCTCCTGAAGTGTGTACAGGCAATGAAGAAGCCCACCCTATTTGACCTTGAGTGGCGGTTCCCTCTCCAGCCAGCGAACTCGTACTTTCTGTTTATAGTGATACTCCTTTAGGAAGTCCTGCATGGCAGGGGGCAGCGGCAGAGAGCCTATACCATCGTAAGTGGTCCAGCGGCAGATGGCTGCTCGTGCAAGGTGCTGCAGGCCAAAGGGAAAGGTCCGATGGAGAGGTGCCGTAAGCAACGGTTCAAAAAACATGCAGGCGCTGGGGTCCTTGTAGTGCTCCAGCAGTCCCGTGACGGTGGAAGAGTGGAAAACACAAGGGTCGTGGGCGTCAAAGCTGAAGTTGTGGTTCCACTGCTCAATGCGGGCATGCAGTGAGCGGTTGTAACGGCGGAAGCTAACGGAGAAGAGATAGTCCTCCTGGGCTGAGTCACGCAGCAGGAAGGTGCCCTCGGGGCGTCCATCCAGCAGTGCCTCGGCCTCATAGCGGTCCATTACTCCCCAGTAGCAGGGCAGAGCTGTGATCTGCAGTAGGTCCGGCACCAGGCAGTGAATGTAGTCAATCTGGGTGTGAACCTTCCAGGGGCCAGGCTGCTGTTTGCTCTGGTGACCGTCCCCAGAAGCATGCCTCTGCTTGGGCCTCCGGGCCTGCAGACACAGGGTGGTCAAATCCTCCTCAGAGTCACAGTCCTGGGCTGATGCTACAGCCCCCAACACCGGCCCACAGGCCCCTGATGATCCAGTGGCCACAGAGCTAACGGCTCCTGAGGCCCGGTCTTCCCCAGAGGCCTCTCCTGTGCCAGGAGCCATCTTTGGTCCCAGTTTGTAGAGCGAGGAGCCCGATACTGAGGCCTCCAGTGTGTGGATCTGTGCATTGGGTGGTGGGTCCACACCTTCCTCGATACTAAGTCGGCGGCGCTCGCGCAGACGTTCCTCCTCGTCCTCTGGAGATGGGTGGGCTGGGTCAAAGGCATCCAGCAGGGCAGTGGAGGAATGCGGGCTGACTGGTGCTGTGTGTTGCTTGATCAGGTGCCACTTGTGTGCAAGGTCTGAGCCTGGCGGGAAGGGGCAGGTCTCCAGCATGAGCTCCGTCAGGTGAATCTTCCGCTTCGAGGTGACCGGGTTCTTAGATGAGCGGGAGTGTCGGCGAGTGGGTAGCGGTAAGCACAGCCCTACTGTATCGCTTAGCCGCTGGCGCAATGATCGAGCATTTAGACTGCGTCCTCCAGATACAGAGTCACATATCTCCTGGATGGAGCCGACCCCGTAACGCCTGTCCCTACGATTCCCACTCCCCCGCAGGCGCCCAGACCGCCTATCTGCCTCCAAAGAGCTCTGGGTTTTCGTGGAAAATGAGTGTTTTTTCTTGCCCCCCCATGGAGCATGACGGGAATAGGAGTCTCTCCGGCCCATGGGAACCCCTGATCCCCCTCGCACATCTTCAGTGTCCTTGTCGATCGTAATCTCCACTATCTGAGGGGTGTCCGACACACAGTTATGGTGGTGGCGTTCCATCGTTGCCATCGGCACCGCCAGGAGGCTCTGTGATGAGCTGAAGGCGCTTGATGCATGTGCCTCACCTGAGCTGACATTGAGGCCAAGATCTACCACACAGTGGACGACATCAGCCTCAGCCCTACTTTCACTGGCTCCTGAACTGTTGTTGTGGAAGAGTGTTTGACATTTGCTCTTCAGGTTGCTCCACATGTTGCCCACTTTATTCATCAACAGGAGCCCCTGGGACCTGAAGATGACAGGAGACAACAATTAGAAATCTAGCAACAGCAATTGGCCCCTACATTTAACACCAACGCACGAACTGCACAAAGAGTGTCCTAGATTTAAAATTCCCAACACTACGATGTATCTAGTAATTTGACGTGGCGAGAGTATAATGGGGCTATAGTTGTTAGAGGTGGCTGAGCTTGAGTAGTTGGAACAGCGGAGTTAGGAGTTGCCAGGCAGACATGCAGGGACACAAGGCCACAGCTATAAATGAACCAAGGATCTGCTCACAGCTGATCTGCTGGTATGTACTGTATTACAGAGCCAGTCTAGACCTGACCAAGAACTTTCCTTGTAAACAGCAGCAGATGTACATAAACATACACATTCATGTATTTTGTTGATTCATTACTAGTTTGACAAGGATTTGGTAGTAGTAGTGTCGAACTGCGTTCAAAAAAGGGGAAACAAGTTGCCACAGGCAGGTGGTCTATAAAAATACATGTAAAAAACACTCAATGATTCTAAAACGCAGTGTTTCTTTTCCAAGTTCAGACACTGTCTCTAGTTGGTGTTTTCTATAAATCTACATAACTGCAGCAAACAGTAGATGGCTGAATAACTTTTGCCAATATGCAAAATATCCCAAAACAAATACTTTGCAAGTCTTGTTTTAGATATGTCCTAAGAGTGAATTACAAAAATGCGTTTTATTAAGAAAATACACCATTGAATTTTGAGTTTCCGTGAGAAAGAAAGTTACACAAATGTTTGTGTATACCGTCAATTGTAGTTCTTTGCAAAGCAATTGTAAATCAGCCAAGAAAACTGCAATTGGTGCAATGGACGAGTAATGGATAATACTCGAAGATTTCGCAAGAAATTTTGAAAGTGTGGGCACTACTGCCGTAAGTAAATATTAAATGTTTTTCGCTGCCAAAGACCTCAATTCATACTGTATGGAAATCTGAAACCAGCGTGAGCGTCTTGAGACTGGCGGTTGGTCAGCTGACAGCTGTTCATTTTTCTTTGGTTGCCATGGCAGCGCCAGGGAGGGGCACAGGTCGTTGTCATGACGTCGATGGGTTTAGGCGCAGAGGGGAGGGAGGACTGAACTGTGATTGTTAGTGGAGCAGTTGGTCGAACTTCATGCTGCTTTCAGGCTTGCTGACAAAAAAAAAGTATAACGTTTGTTGGATTCCACGACGCATGTGTACCACAAGCACAATATTTCCAATGTTTCTATCCAACAATGGTGTATGAAGAGTGAAAATTGTGGGAGTAAAGACAAAAGCCTTCATCAAGTTGGCGCCGCAGATGGCAGACTCGGTACTGCGCTCCCTCGTACTTTTTCTTTTTGTTCATTTGTCTCGTTTCCTGTTCTCCCTCCCTGATCACTTTCAGCAGTGAGGAACTCTTAAACTTCCGTCAATACACTGGTCAAACTTTTTTACCGTTTTCCATCGAACTGGAATACTTTCAAGAGATTTTGGTTGGAGGAACAGCGGCTCTGCTTGGAATTCACCGGAGACGGCGACGTGGGAAGCGCGCAGGAGCACTCGTTTAACTGCGCCAGCGCGGATTTCGAACTGCGCTCCCGTCAATTCATCTGGCGAACGTCCACTCTCTGGCAAACAAGATAGATGAGCCACTACTCCTAAACAACACTAATAGAGACTTTAACACATCTGCCGTCCTCTGCTCCGATACGATAGGTGGTGCTGTTTTCATTACATTTATGCTTGACCTCTTCAATCTTCATAATGGAGAGAACCCCACTACCTTTGGTGGTTGTCGGGGAGCTAGCGTAGAGCAAACAGGGAACTAGCAGCAGCGCTAGCTGGCTACAGCAGGGACACCCACCGAAGGTAGCATCGGCTTGTAATCCGACTTTTACGTTTGTTTGTTTCTGCCGGCCGTGACAACTTATCGTCTCTTTCGACTTCCGGGTCACGACCTGACAGGGAGGAGGGCGGCGGGATCTCGAGCACACGCAAAGACGCATAGACCAGTTCATAATCCAATTCACCTTTTACATGCCGCGATGTCCGAATTATCAACCGAGTCGGATCGAGTTATCCAGGGGTGTTAATCGGATCTTAGTCGGACCGCAATTATTTGAACAAAAGTGTTTACATGAAAGGGATAATTTGATTTTATTCCAATTAAGCCAGTAATTCGAATGCATGTTACCACAGTCGAGGTAGATCAGAGTAGATGAGAATAGCTACGCTAAAAAGCTGGAAAAAAAACTTTTCAGCCAACGACCCCTCGTCAGTTTGGAGAGGCCTAGAAGTACTCACCAACTACAAGAGACCAAATAGGTCAGTGGACGATGCAATCAATATGAGACTGCACCATATGCTGCAACACCTCGACTCCCCAGGGACATACGCAAGGGTTCTGTTTGTGGACTTCAGCTATGCATTCAACACCATCATCCCGGAGGCACTGCAACACAAACTCTCCCAGCTCACCGTACCAGCCCCCACCTGTCAGTGGGTAACACACTTCCTGACAGACAGGACGCAGCAGGTGAAGCTGGGAAAAATCACATCCAGCACCCGGATTATAAGCACTGGCGCCCCACAGGGATGTGTCCTCTCCCCACTGCTCTTCTCCCTCTACACCAATGACTGCACCTCTGGGGACCCGTCCGTTAAACTCCGTAAATTCGCAGACGACAACGGTCATCGGCCTCATCCGGAACGGTGACGAGTCTGCGTACAGACGGGAGGTTAAACAGCTGGTCCTCTGGTGTAGTCAGAACCACCTGGAGCTGAACAAGTTCAAGACTGTAGGGATGACGGTGGACTTCAGGAGGAGCCCCCCAACAACACCCCCCCTCGACATACACAACAGCACTGTGTCTGCGGTGGAGACCTTCAGGTTTCTGGGATCCACAATCTCCTGGGACCTGAAGTGGGCCTCCAACATCGACACCATCTGCATAAAGGCCCAGCAGAGGCTGTACTTCCTACGCCAGCTCAGGAAATACGACCTGCCTCAGGAGCTGCTCATCCTGTTTTACTCTGCCATCATCCATTCTGTCCTCTGCTCTTCCATCACCGTGTGGTTTGGATCGGCCACCAAACAGGACAGAAACAGACTGCAACGGATCGTCAGGTCTGCAGAGAGAACTATTGGTTCCAGTCTGCCCTCCATCCTGGACGTGTACACCTCCAGAGTCAGGAAGCGGGCTGGAAAGATCACAGCAGATCCCTCAAACCCTGGACACAAGCGGTTCCAATTCCTTCCCTCTGGTAGGCGCTACACAGCACTGTACGCCAAAACAACCAGACACAGGAACAGCTTCTTCCCACTGGCTGTCAGTCTGTTTAACAACTGAAAAATTAGTCAGTCACTTACACCTGCACTTTCTGGAGTACTGTTTACTGTTTCCTAATGTCTTATTTTTCTGGTCTCTCTTTACATTTATCTTTTATATCTAGATTGAAAAGAAGCTGGAAGCGCAGAATCCGGCATCAAATTCCATGTATATGAGAATGTACATGGCCATTAAAGCCAATTCTTTATCAGTTTCTGTCACTTCCTCTCACTTTGTCAGTTGGTGCTCCACACTAGCGAAGAACATGCCGTGCCATACACACCCATTGTAAACTCTGAAAATGTCCAAACATTTTTTCTAAACTTAAACAATAATTACATGAGCCCTGACTTTGACCCCATGCAGCTGAAGTCACACTTAATTATGACCAAATCAATGGAAGCGGCACAAGATACTGTACTTTATAAAAACATGCACTCCAATTATGTGTTTTTGTTGAATATTGAAATCCTTAACTTGTCAGTATGATTTTGATCATACTCAGAATACCAGACATGTGCCATTTACTAAGTTATGGCCCACAACAAAAGGAGGTTCAACCTCCTTTGTTGTGGGACTCTGTTGCTTGTCTCCCTTACTCCCACCTAATACTTTTCATTTCCATCTACCTCTGGGCTAAAGGCAACTATCCAATTACCGGACATCATGTTGACCTGCCTAGAGAGTGAAGTTTGCCTTGTAATGTTTATTAGGACATTATGGATTTGCACAGTCAGCTACAAGAGACAGGGTTCTGGGAAGCACAGGAAACCAGACTGGTCTTTAAGCACGTGACTGATTAAGTTGATTTGCCCTGGGTATCATTAACAAACTCATGACATCTGCGTCATCCCCCTTTATACATCACAAAAGACGACATCTCGTCACCTAACAGCATTGGAAGTTTACATTCAACTACAAAAAAAAAGCTGTAACAAATATGTTGTGTTGCTGTGGTTTGTCTCCCATCCGTACTTCATGTATATTAAAATGATGTATTGCTATGCACGATTGAATAAAAAAATGTATGTTTTAAATATAAAAAAATTAAGCAATTACTTAAATGGCATTAAGCGATAAAGCGTGGGAGGTGAGAGGAGCTGACAAGTTTGGGTGAACTCAACCTGCAACACGTCATCATGGTAAATAACAGTTTATATTGTACCATTCCTGCTGGATGGAAAACAACTGGCACTGTGCCCACAGCACAGGCTATGATTATTCCTCATGTAAGCAAGTCTCCACAGTGTATGGAACCTCAGCTGTCCCATGGATGCACAAACATGACATGCCAAGTTCAAACTAATAAGATGTTATTCAAGATTTAAATTAAAAATGAACAGTGTGTAGCATTTAGGGGGAACTATTGAAAGAAATGGAATATAATAATAATAATGATGCTTTCTTTAGTGTATATAATCAACTGAAAAAGAGCCGGCTGTCATGCTTGTACAGTAGGCCAGAATGGACAAACCAAACCCTGTCTCGAAATAAAGTAATTTGCATTTACACATCAGCCACTGAAGTGCACATAGGCAAAGTTTTAGTTAGTTGAAATCTGAAACCTCAATAATAGGTATGTTATTAAGGATATGTATGTGGTCTCATCATCATGGCTGTTGTTAAATTATTAATCGTTCCGCTTGTCCGGCTAATTTGATAATGGTAAAAAGAAATACAAAATTTGTTCTCAATTGTGAGAATTTTCTTAACACTGAATATTACCTTAATTATACTATTATTTTGCATCAGAAAAATTGTCAAGTAATTAAAAAAGTTCAGTCCAAAAGTTCTTGCTCGCCACTACACAGTCTAAGTAATGATTGATATTCCCTGAAATTCATTTTTATGAAGAACATGCTTATTTTTTCTTGTGTGTAATCATAATGTGTGCGTGCGTACACATTATATATATATATATATATATATATATATATATATATATATATATATATATATATATATATATATATATATATATATATATATATATCTATCTATCTATCTATCTATCTATCTATCTATCTATCTATCTATATATATATATCTATATCTATCTATCTATATCTATATATATCTATCTATATCTATATCTATATATATATATCTATATCTATAGATATAGATATATATAGATATATAGATAGATAGATCTACAATCTACAGATCTAAAAGTAACTGACTATTAACATTATAGGCAAAGTTTTGACTTTGGCCGCGAACTGCCTAACATAAGACAGGCAATCACAGGTTTCATCAAAGGGGCAACATGGCTCAGAATGTAATTGAACGTGTTGTCTAGCCAATCTGGTTTTAGAAAGCAAAACATAAAAACAACTATCTCATTTGTCAAAGCTTTTGTTGCCGTTTTAAAGTCTTACCAGCCCCAGACTAAAGATGGAAGTTTTTAACTTAGTTAACTGTACCCAAGAATGCTTAACAGAACTTTATTTTCATGACTGTCACCACAATTTAATAATTATGTATTAGCAATAATAATCAAGGTCCATAAACAGAAGAAAGCATGCTAGCTAACATACCTTTAGCACATTAGCATTACACACAAGAAAAAATAAACATGTTCTTTCTTGTCAGACTGTTTCAGTACACATCTAGGTGGCTTCACTGCCAATTGATAATACATGGCAAGGATTCCAAAGTTAAGAAAAGAGGCAGAGTGCTAGGTGGTGTAGAATGAATATAAGCATGTGAATTATTACAAATGTCAGGAAAATTGCCAGTAGCCAGTGCCAGTTAGCTACTCTGGCCTGTGACCTGGTTACATTCTTATTAAAAATCAAAGAAACTACTGGAGCGATCCAAAACAGACGCCAGCGGGGTGGATATGTAGCAGGATTTTTTTATGAGATTTTATTATTAATTATTTTATTATTGCTCTTATGCCTGTAATATTCTAAACTACAAGTTCAAAATCCATGAATACAGCAGGCGAAACACCACTCGGGCCTGGAATGAACTCTGCTCAGCTCATTCAATATTGATTATTTAAAAATTGTGTTGTCACAATATAACTCTCTACTACTGTTGCCATTGTTAACAATGGCCACACCAACAGTGCAATCCAGTCCACAACCATTTACAGCCGCTCTGAAATTGAACTAGGCTACTTCTGCTCTCCAACAGCCAACACACCCATTCTCCTGGGATTATACTGATCTAAGAGAGGGCCTTCTCTGCTCAGACCAGATCAGAGTAATGACAGATTTGCAGCGTTTTGCATTTTGAAAGATGTGTGGCATGGCAGAAAGCCACACAGCGTCAGTAAATTAGTTAAATCACACTGATTATTCCTATCATTAAAACCTCAGTGATTATTAAAACTTTTATTCAAAAAATTATAACAAAGAGTCTAGTTTTTTTTTTTTTTTTTTAGCAGAATGATTATTTTTTAGGCAAAAAGCATACATTTTTAAAATAGAGGCAGCACATCCACAGTAAAATATAACACCTGCAAAACAATTTTGTATTTTTGATAGGCAGTGCATCAACAATGCAGTTATTCTGCCCTTTTGTTCATAGTTCGCGCTGAGTAGTTCATAAAAAAAATTAAGTCAAACCGAAAACTAAGTAACTAACATTAGTAAAAAAATAACTGGAAAAAATATACCAGAACTTGCATTTAATACCAGAACCTTCATTTCAAGACAAACTCTCTCGATGTGATGTTAAGTCATCCCTAGAATAACAGTACTAACACTATTCGTTTATGAATGTATCATATAGATTGACGAATATAAAGCTCATAACGCTTAACGGTACTAGTGATACATTGATATATTAAAAGTAAGACCAACGTAATGCCAATAGAAGACAAAACTATCGCGCTATACCGTTATTATAGCTGCTATATAGAAACGATTGAGAGGCCTTTTCGTTTCTGGAGGCCCCACTTTTCTTTGATCCCAGCCACGTTAGCGGACTTGCTAACACGTTAACCATCCACAGCCGATCCGGTAAATGAAGCTACAGCCGAAAAGATACCGTTAACTCGGCTCAAATTTGCCAGGTTGGCTTGGTGCTTTCAGCCAGCAAACATATTTAAAAGGGCCCACTATTGGTTGACAACGGCTATAAGCTACTGTAATGCTAAATGCAGACCGCTTCGCTAACTTGCGGTTAAAGGCTTACGAGCTGTCAAAAATGGCTAACAGTTAGCATTTCCTAGAATAGGAGATTCAAGCGTTTTAGTTAGCTTTGGCTAACCAGCCAGCTAGCGTTGTTAGCGTGTTAGCTTGGGGGGGAAGCGACTCAAAAAATACACAAATAAATCAAGTGGTGCTCGGTGGCTTGAATATGTTTAACAGAAAAATGTCACATGAATGACAAGTAGTGGGTTGTTTCTCAAATTCATATCTTACCCTTGTGCCTTTTGAAAGCCCTATTCAACAGCTCTCTTTGTCTGCAAAAAAATGGCTATTAAGAGAAGTCAGGCATAGATCCCCCTTGTGGACCACGGTTTTGGATGAAAGCACTGCAGGTAAGCGGATACTTGATAGTATCATCCCAAATATTTCAAAATGAATTAGTTAAATACTGATCAAAAATATTAAAAATGCTAAATTGTTTTTTTGAACGCCACAAAAACCCGTTCTTCAACATGGTGGGGGTCTTTCTTTTTTCTGCCGTGGTCACTGCTGCTTCTAGCAGCCAATATGACGGCGATCTCAGCAGAGGCGGACGGATCTCAGCCTGGGAGGCGGACGGTGTCGACCGTGAGGGAAGCCGACTGACAGCGGCTCAGTCCAATGGAAGAGAGGGAAAAGTATGCCATTTCCGACAGAACACGCGGCTAGGGAATGCCCCTTCGCTGGCTCTGCGTGATGGACGTCTCGTGTCACCAATGAACAAGAGAGGAGGATGGGGGGGCTCTCCGTTGGCAGCTATTTGGAAACGTGGAGAGGCAAACTGATGCCGGTGGTGTTACGGCCAGGCCTGACAACTGACTTACGGACTGATGTCATCCAGGTGAGAGAACCAGGAGCAAGTCTCTGTATTTAGTAGTGAGGGAAACTCCAGGACGAAAGAAATGCAGGTTAAATTCCCAATAAATTCATTTTGTAGAGATTCAAAAATATATAATTCTACACTAATTGTACTTTTCTCACATTATTTCCTGCACCTTTCCTTCCCAATATTTTTAAACCCAAGGTTTGTTTTACCAATTGACCAAGGCAAGACCCCTTCTTGAGAAAGCTCCATGTTTTCACAGAACAACGATTGTCCATAAAAAAAAAGGCATAATAAATGTGTTCCTTCTCTATGAAATAAAGTCAAACACTTGCTGAGACGCTTGTGGGCCTCAAGTGCCAGTAACTATGTAGCTTGTACCAAAGTGAATCTTAAAAAAATGAAAAAAAACACCTGTTCATAACGCCTCGCACCCACACATGAGGTCATCTCCTTGAGCTAGCTCGTTCGTGAGCATGTGACCAAGGCATAATGGGAAGTGGAAGTGGTGTGAGTAATGCAAATAGTTAGCTGAAGCCAGGATAAGTTCATAGTGGAAATCACCAGCAGTCCGAACACATTCACTTTTACATGTCAGAGTTTGCTGTTCCAATTTGTGCTCATGAGAGGAAATGCAAGATAATTGCATTTGCACAGATTCGTTTAGGGCCCAGGAGTGTTTCACACTATTTTAGTCAACTCCTGCCAGATCGCTGCTGTGTCATCTGCAAACCAATCCACATAACTTACTCTGTTCAGCATGATGAGATTCACTTGGATCAGTAAGACAATGCACGGATGACAAAGCCACAGTAACACATCAGCTCTGCTATAAATGAGAAACATGTCTTTAACCAAAGATGCCTAACTATTTATAACAAGCATTGTTTTTACAATGAGACTTCTTGGAATACTTACGTGAGGTGTAGTGCATATCTGGATTTTTTTCATCAATTCCAGAGAAGACTATGTATATAAAAAACTTTAATTTATTATTATTGATGGATGGATAGATGCAGATGCTTTGGCGGATAGTTGGGATTCTTTCCACGGTGTGCAAGTCACATTTTATAGTCAAACATATTATTTATCTTCAGTACTCATCCCTCAAAGGTGTACTCATACAGTGCAGTGAACGTTTTGGTGGTAAGAAATACAGAATGATCTTCTCTTATCTTTTCTTATTCAGCTTGTCTGCATTTTCAAATTGAATTACTTTGTTTTGAAATTAGAATCACATTTTTGCCAGAACAATATGAATACAAACAAATTCAGGACTAAAGTCGATGTCCAATTTGTGCATTGTGTTGTATGAATCAATGATGGAAAGTATCTGTGACAAAGACAAGGTTGCCATCTTGTGGCAGTGGGGTGGAAACTAAATAGCGTCAACATCCAAAAATCATATCTATTGGTCTCAAACCCCACAAATCTACTGTTTAATTTCCATAATTCCCTCAACCAAGGAGGTTATATTTGTAGTTTGGTTTGTTTGTCTGTTTGTCAACGGGATTACAGAAAAAAAATCTCTCTTGACGGATGGGTGACACATTGGCCGAAGTACCCTCTAACGTTTTCACCTATGGATCTTGATTGACCATGTTTATTATTGATATTTTTTTGTTATTAATATTAATACTGTAAAATAAATGATGTATTATCATTATTAATATTTAAATTATTATTGTTTAAGAGCCAAACAGGTATAATTTTAAATATAGCTCAGTCATCAATTTAAAGCCAAATTGCTTATCAAATTTAGGATCAGGACTCAGGAGCGCTGGAACTGATCCCAGCTTAGATTGGGGCGTAGGCAGGGAACACTTTCGACAAGTCGCAAGTTCATCATAGGGCACATTTAGATACAGTCCACCATTCATGCTCAAATTTACACATACAGGCAAATTAGAGCCTCCAATTGCCCCTAAGCTGCATGTCTTTGGACTGTGGAAAGAAGCTGGAAAACTCTGAGTGAACCCACGCTGCCACAGGGAGAACATGTAAACTCCGCACAGAAAGGTTGTCCAAGATCTGGGATCAAACCTCTCTTGCTGTTAGGTGACAGTGCCAGCCACACCACCGTGCAGCCACAATTTAATAAGTTAATATTTAGAGATTGGTTATGCTGATCGCACTGTTAAGTGAACCCAGGAGGGCTGTAAATGGATACAGGATTTCCTTTGAGTTACAAGACAGTCAGCAGGGTAAGGTTTGATCTTGTGCTGAATGGGATGCATAATCTTAATTCGATGCACTGATGTTTCATTTCCCGACTGTGACGACTGGCAAAAGCCCAAAGACCTGCTTCATTTAGCATTTAAAGTGATGTTAAAGCAGGTAAACATACACGCACCAAGATGCAGGTATAGTGTGCCAGCATATATCTGCGCTACGTCTTTCTCTGTAATATGTGTTACTGTGCGTCCAGATAAGCTTCAGCACTTGATGATTTAATTTTATCACTGATAAACATGCACATTGATCAGTGCATTCAGGACATCCGGTCAGAGGAAAACTTTGAAGAAGGCGAGGTAGTGCAACAAGATGGCGGCCCCCAGCTGCTAGACTACTTTTGAAAACAAAATAATACAAGTTTTAATTCATTTAGCTAAACTGCAAGCAGTACAAGAAACACACCTTTCAGAATCAGACCACAACTATTTTAAATCATTACAATTCACTCCCTCATTCTCGCCTCACAACAACTCAAAACAAAGAGGGGTTTGCATTTTAATGAATACAATTCTTTAATTAACTCCACCATCACCGATCCTGAAGGCCGTTTTATCATTATAAACATATGCATCAATAATAGTCCAGTAATAATCGGTAATGTTTATGGACTAAACCAGGGGTGTCCAAACTTTTTTCAAAGAGGGCCAAATTTGATAAAATAAAGATGCCCAGGGGCCAATAATTCCTTCTCACATTTTTTTTAACCACAAAGGTTACATGAAAATACACACTTATGAAACACATTTTACTGTTACAATTACCTTTTATTTTTCCAATGACAATGAAACCAAATATAATATAATGGCTGTGATTGGCCTGCGGGCCGGACTTCGGACACCCCTGGCCTAAACACTTGACCTGACCCATCCTTTTTTAACTCTTCTCAAACATGTGCAACTGCCTAGTCATAATATGAGGCGATTTTAACAGTTTTTGACCCATCAGTAGACAGATCTAATATTACAAATAATAAGCGTACCTGGCAATCCACAGAAATTTATTTGGAATTTAGCTGAAAATAGCTGAAAACACAGAAAAGGAAAAACTAGCTGCTGAAAAGCATTGAACTAAACTGCTAAACATATGTGTAGTTAAAATGTATAACTGGAAAAGATGGAAGGAAAACTGCGTGATTTTAAATAATCTAAGAGATATATTACAATCCAGGAAAAACTGGAAGATAATCTGTTAAATTGTCGAAATCGGAAAGGTACGCAAGGTAGTATAGTCAAAACAAAAATGTAGTAGTTCAAACAGCTAAACGTTTAGTAGTGGAAGCAGCAGAAGAAGTATCATAGTATGTAGTAGAAGAAACACTTAGAAGACATAGTTCCATCAGCAATGCTATTGCAAGTATGAACCAGACAATGACCTCATTATGAATATGTTTTATTTGTTTACATTTAAATTACCATTTAGGAATCAACAATTTTAAAGTAATTAACACAGTACATTAGTATCAACAGCAATACATTAGAAGAAATCCTATAAAAACTGTAACATACAGACAAGACTAATATATTGCTTATAGATCAATAGAAATCTATATATTTCAAAGAGGAAAAAACATTTGTGAATATACAAATTTTGATAGTTTAATTTATGTATTGCATATATTTTGTGGGATGGAGAGACTGTCTTACTGACAAAGTAAAAAAAAAATGTCTTTGCATATTTTATTATCCAAGTAAGGATGACATGTTTATTGACCTGCATTAATCTGAAATAAATTAAATTGAAATAAATTGAATATAAATGAAATGAATTAAAAATTAAAACAAAGGAAAACTATCTGCAAAAATCTTTATGGTTTCATTTTGGCCAAAGATTTCAGAGCATTTTTATTATTATTATTTTATCATCCAATCCTGTGGAAAGTAAAATTACCAAAGAAATTGCCATTGTACTTACCAAAAAAAGTGCAACAATATTCCATGACCTAGTATTTTCTCTTTTAAACTCAGCTGGTACATTTATGGACTGCTCCAGGACACGACACAGTAGACAGGGTTGTGATAGCTGTAATAGGTTTTCATCACACCAGAGTGGAGACAACGTTGTGGTTGGAAGATGAAGATGAGGTCTAGCAGTGTGTTCTTCTCTGTGGTTGCAGCAGTGATGACTTGTGCGTATCCCCTGGACTGAAACAGATCAAGTATTGGCTTACCGATGTTGGAAAAGAGATTCTCGATGAAATCACCATAGCCAATGATTGGCTGAGTGTCCATGATCTCTAATGCGTTCAGAAGGCTCCCCAGGTTTGACAGGAATGATGTCACACTGTAGTTTGGAGGTCTGTATACAGCTGCAATCAGAGCACTCACTGGGGCTTCAACATTTAAAACCACAAACTCAGTAATGTCAGTTACATTATGTAGGTACTGTTTTTCACACACTTGAATATTATTTTTCACACAAACAGCAACTCCACCACCACCTCTGTCGGCCATTTGTGGAACATTTGTGTACGAGATGTGTCTGTTGCGTTTGAACATGTTGTAAACCCTGGAGACTGTCTGCAACAGAAGAGCCTTGAAGGTAAGTTTCTGTGAGACACAAAACATCTGCAAAACACAGTTCATGATGACTTCTGATGTCATTGACATGAGATGGCTAACCTTCTGTGTTATGGTGAACAATGGTCAGAGTGTTATGTCTGCTCAATGTCTATTGGATACGAAGAAGAGGCATCATGTCATCCAAGCTGACTTGTCTCATAGTCTCGAGGGCTCCAGTGGTTTCTGGGTTGGCATAGATTTTCCTCTCATCCATATCTAGCATGTGTAGTCCACTGAGAGAGGTCACTCTAGTAAGAGCTACATAAGCCATACCAGGTTCAAAAATGTGTTTTAGTGAGACAGCTGACGCCCGTGTCATACCTTGAACCTTGTGTATTGTACAAGCAAAAGCAAGTCGAACAGGAAACTGTCTGCGTACCACTCCTTTCTGCTTTAGATTCTCCTCGGCTCTCTCTGTACACTAGATCGTCGGGTCTGCCTGATGGTCTGCTTCTGTTATTCCTTCCAGAGGTTTCATCATCCATCTTGAGTCCAAGTATAGTGACATGTGCAACACCTCTTTGTTCTGAGGTTATTATCCTGACGAGAGTAGCAAGCGATCCATTCACCAATCCTTGAGACACATCTATGTTTCTGGTGAGCATGACTCGAGCACCTTCAGCTAAGTTTAATGTATCTGGGACCTCATTTCTGTTTCCTTTTTATATGGTTTGTCTTGTCGAGCCATTCTTCCAGTTCGTGGGTCCTTCTTCTAGTCATCTCCATC
Source organism: Clinocottus analis (assembly GCF_023055335.1). Taxonomy (NCBI): domain Eukaryota; kingdom Metazoa; phylum Chordata; class Actinopteri; order Perciformes; family Cottidae; genus Clinocottus; species Clinocottus analis. The sequence goes on along the minus strand of NW_027176240.1, from coordinate 18,952,845 downwards.
AATCGTGGTGATATGAAAATGGAGCAGAGCCAATATACCTGAGTTGTGTGAATCAACCTGTTTATTGGTTGCAAAGATGTGCAGGACATCAGCTGGACAAAGTGCAGGTTCAGTGATGGTTTGTAACAATAAGGCTCTGTCTGCTTCAGACAACTCATCTGACTTTCCTTTCACACGGATACTGTTCAACATCTCTGCAAAGGCAACATCATCCTTCTGACGCATAATCTCAGTGAGAGTGATCATCTGAAAGTGTTCCTGCCATAGGTCAATCTCACATAGCTCATACATACAGAGGGTCTTGGGTTGTCACACTGGTGGTAGTTGATAAAAGTCTCCAACAGCTAATGTTGACATTTCTCCAAAGGGTCTGTGAGTGCCTTTAATCTGCTTCAGTGTTGCATCCACATAAGCAAACAAGGGCTTTGACACCATGGACACGTCATCAATGATGAGGATTTCAGCATTTACAAGTTCTGCAAGGACTTCATCCAGTTTGTTGCCAAGTCCTTGAAATGGAGGTTTCAGACTTCGTGGTAACTTGAGCAGAGAGTGCAGAGTTATGCCTAATGTATTAAAGGCTGCAGTTCCAGTGAAAGCAGTCAACAGAACAATGGGGTTAGAAATTTTGGCCTCCTCAAACTGTCTTGGCAGTTTGCACAGTATCTTAGATGCCTCAGAGTAGATGCATTTGATAAGATGTGACTTTCCGGTTCCAGGACCACCATTGATGTAGAAGAAAAACTACTCAGGATTTGGCCCGCTGACACGTTTTAAACACCAGTCTCCTGACTATATAGAATACACATGCTTGTTTCTGGTTTAGGTTCTGATACATCTGCCGTAACAGGGTGGGGTCTAATACAGGGGGCTCTCTGACGGCTCTGGCTTTTGTTACAGCACTAGCCTGATTACTGTATTCTTGGACATTATCTTGAACATTTTCATGATCTGGTTCTCTTGCCGCCAGTTCTTCTACACATTCCAACCTCACCACTTCAGATTCTGGAGCCAGATTACACCATTCATCTATGATGCCTTTGTTCTGTTTAAAATCTTCGACCGCATCCTCAATCTCTTCACTGTTTTTCTCATATTTATCTCTGTTTTGTTTCAGAATGTGACTGACATACTCGGGATAGTCTGAACCTCATAGTTAAACCCAGCAATCTTTGTAGAAGGACTCGTACGTGGGGAAATATGGTCTTTTCAGTTCCTGCTCTGATCAATAAGGAAGGTACAGTTTCAGTAATGTGCCATAGAACGTCTCAGGGTACTTTTCCTGTGAGCAGTGGTAAAATCGGATGATTGCAGGCTTATCGTTTTTCCGCTTTTGAACAAATCCCATCTCATTGAGGAGAGGCAACACACCTTTGCCTTTTTCCTGTTGGCCATAGACAATTCTGCAAGAAGCTGCAAAATCCACCAAACACCTCTCCTCATACTCTGATGTTTCAGGTCTGGCTTTGTATTTGTCAGTCAAAGATGTCATCCACACATTTACACTTCTGACGTTGTGTTCTCTAGGTAAGACATGGGATGACTCATTTTCAGTGCGTTGTCATTTGTTGGTATGAATATGACACCACATAAACATTTCTTCATGTTAATGCCACATGCATGAGTCACACACTCCTGAGCACTGACCTCATCACATTCATTGACGTTGTCTCTGGTGGAGTTTGCGATGACTGTTTTGAGGTACTCTGAAAGTCCAGCTTCTTTTTTGGTTATGTAGCTGGTGGGATACATGATGCACAAATATGCATTGAGAATATAACTTACATCAATATTGGCATCCCAAGCTTCAAGTAGATGTGGATTATATCCATTTACCCGGCAGTCTTTTGGCTCACGTTTCAGTATCACTGCACTGGATTTGTTGATCATATTGAGCCATTTTTCATTTACTCATATAGTGTCAAGTTGCATTTAGCGAGGAGCTGCTGCAAACTGAGTGAGGCAGTTTCAGGTTCATTCAGCAAAAAGTTCAGTGGTTGCAGCTTTTCTTTTGCTGTTTGCACTTGGAGTGGATCAACAATCTCATCAGGTCTCGTTATGAATGTGTTTCTGGCTAGTGGTTTGGGAAATCCAAATCTGCAACCAGAGTTGGCACTTCTGAAACATGTCCTAGAGTGGTTTTTGCTGTGGATTTGCACTTCTGTGACCTTGTAGAGTTCCGGTTGTGAATATGGGTCAGGCAGCTAAACTGTGATGTATTTGGACACAAAATATGTCATAGTCTGATCAGAATCCTTCTCAAACACAGGTGTACCTCCTACCCACATGAGACAGTGAATGTGTGGACTTCCTCTGTGCTGAAACTCAACTCGATAAAAGAAATCAACAATGTTGGCGGGAGGTTGTGCAGGAGATAAGATCAAATCTCTGAATAACATCTCAACGCGCTTATTAAACATGCGCATTGTTGTCGCAGGGTTGCTTCTCAGAACGTCACACTTTGGTGACCAGTCGAGTCCTTCAAAATTGACCTCTTTAAATCGCTTCAATCACGTCAGGCCAACGCATCTCAGCTGCAGAAAACGTACAGAAGAATGTGGGAGTTCCCAGCTGTCTGATCATGGCAAAAAGATCTCTTGTGGTTTTCTCCTAATAAGCTGGTGTTCCTCACAGAGGCTGCATGAATCGGACTGCACCTTTATTCCTCACCAGCTTCTCGACCTCCCGTTTATTTTGCAACATACTAGAAGTTATTTTTTCGTCCATCTCTGGTCAGAGGCTTTCCTTTCCTCAACTGTATTGACATGCTGGATGTGGCCAAGTGGATTTCAGTCAAAAAACTGTGCAAAGAACAAATAGTTGATGTCTCTGGCAAAACGATCATCATTACAAAAAAGCCTCGCTTTGAAATAACAGCTGGGTGTTACTTTAATGTGTTTTATTCTTTAATTTGCATTTCATCCAGTGTGTTTTGACCGGTAAAGTACTGCACAGGGAAAGCCATCGCATCAAGTTTAGGGGTTTTGAAGAAGCCAACAGGACTGTTTCTTTCAGCTAGGGCAACAGAGTAGATTCCTTCACTGAAACATAAGATCTCCTCTGAAACATCACACGGCTGAAGGCATGATTCTAGAGCAAAACCACCGTTGGGCATGTCACCTTTCCTGTCCTGCATCATCTCTCTGCTCCTCAGGTTGTTCACCATCACAATACATTTCCATATCCTGTTTACCTTTGGTTTCATTTTCTGCATCACACTGTGCACTTTTCTCACATATGTCAATGTCCATTAAATCAGCTTCATCATATTCATCCTCATCCTTGGTTGCATCATCATTGTCAGGAAGTGTTGGGTCACAAAGCTCAGCCTCATCTCTGATGGTTATGTCCTGATATTGTGGATGAATGTGTTTGAGTTTATGCAGCGCCTGCACAAGTTTAGACCAGGGGACAGTCTGGAACAGCTGATGACCTTTGTAACAGAATCGTCTCTTTAGTTTTACTCTCATCACTTGAGACTCACTTCTCAGTCTGGGTAACGCTTCTACTGTTTCCTGCACCTCAGACGGGACACAAACCACATGGATCTCTGTCTTCCTTTGGGAAGAGGATCAATTTTGGCAAAAGCTATGCACTTAGCTAGGAGATGTCTCTCCAATATGTCGAGGTCAAACAGTTCAGATGGAAAGTCAGCAAGTACTGTACTCATCATCACAAACATGGACGTAATTTTCTGTTAGGCATGCTGCAACCATGACTGGATTTTTTACATAGGTTGACCGTTTACAGGGTTGCACTTAGTTCTGAAATGATGCCTTATGACAGACGATGCAGACATAAGTGGGACCGGCTTTTATTTGTGATCTGAAAACAGATATGGCCTCTTTGATCAAACTGTTGTCACTTTCTTCTGTTTGTGTATTTATTCGCCTGTATTTCCTTTTCATTTGCATGGCACATCTTATGTTATACATACTCTTAAATGTAGGATTGATTTTATTTCTGTCTTGCATGTGTTGTCTCATTAGTTGTTTGTGACATAGCCTGAATTTTTGGTCATGAGCATAACGCTGAGTGATATGAGCTCTCTGCCTCTGTCTGAACTCTATGCTGTCTTTATAAAGAGCAGTGAAATACAGATTTTTGTTCTTCCTGAAATCAGCATTATCTTGGTAATGGGCTGTAAAGTGCTCTTTTCATTTATCTCTCAATGCAGCATCATTTCTATAACGAGAGACACAGATTTGTTTCTTTTTATGCCTGAATGCAGCATCGTTTCTGTAACGAGAGACCAAGTTTTGTTTCTGTTTCTGTCTGAATACAGCATTGTTTCTGTAACGAGAGACACAGATTTGTTACTTTTTCTGTCTAAATTCAGCATTGTTTCTGTGTAAAATCTGCATTTTCATTGTACTGGGATGAAATGGCCTCTTTCCGTTTTTGACGAAAGTCAACATTGTCTCTTGTATTATTTCTTTTCTTTTGTCTAATTTTGTGATTGTTTTGATATGTCCTGCTCTCAGTAGCTATTTTCTTTGCTCTATATGCTTTATTTGATGCATAATTTTCCCTTTCTTTAGTATTCTGATTCTCTTTTCTTTGTTGAGGTTTTGCTGAGACCAGTAGTCTTCTCTTATTTTTTTTTCTTTGCTGTTTACCAAGCTTTGTCAAGTTGCAGGAGATTCTGTGTATTAAAGTTAAATCCCTAGCAACAGTATTTATCATTAAAGAACTGTTTGATTCATTGAGAGAAGCATCATGTGATGGAAGGAAACTCAATTTGCTTGAGGGTTTTGGTTCATTTTGGGTGTCAGGAAAGATTAACTTTTGTTGTCTCACAGACGATGTGAACGTGATGTCACTGGACACTTGTCAATAAGTTATCAGTGGAATCATTGAGAATTTCGCTGTAAGGAGCATCTTGTGATGGCAATGATGTGTTGAGTACCTCTGGTTGTTTCACAGCTGTGGTGTGAGGGGACACTTCAGGTAAAACAGTCTCAGGTTGATCAGTGGCTGTGTTGGTCTTTAGAGTAGCTTCATCCAAAAGAGGAGGTTCATCCACAATGACAGCTGGAGCTCTACAGTCTGTGTTTGGGAGAGCATCATTCAGGTTGAAGGTGTTCACATTGTAGAACTCAACAGGCTTCAACTCATAGTTACAGGAAGACAGTGTTTCCATTATTCTGTGGCACCTCATGAGCCTGTCAATCATATCACTGAGATATGAGAATGTCACCATGACAGCAGTACCAGGAGTGCGTGAACCAAGTGGTCGGGGCAAACCTCTGGCTGTTTTGGAGTGTGGACCAAAGAAACCATATCTGCCTGATCTGGTTCTGAATACTGCAATACATAAATTTCTCAACAACAGCAAAGGATACTTTACGTGAGATAACAAGCAGCTCAGTCCTGACACCAGGTCTAGAAAACTGTCAACAATACGAGTTAAAGGTTCTTCAAATGTGCCATACCTTGAAAGTTGAATCATGTCTGCATAGTGTGTAGACCAGCGTGCAGGAACTTCATCAGTGAGCTCATCTGTCGTCAAAAAGTAGTGTTTGATTTGTTTTCTGATCTCTCGATACATTGTGTTACCTTTATCCAAAACGTGGTCTGGTGACGTTTTCATTCTCATGAAGGAATGCAAGAAAAGTTAGTGAGTTACAGCTGTACTGCTTATTTTTGAATTCACTGTATTTCTTAGAACCCTGGCTGCGGGATGCACGGACATGTTGTTCAGAAGGCTGATCTTTCAGGTTTACAAAGTCTGCATTAGAAGGTCCTGCTGCACATGGATCATTACTGTGTTGTCCTCTCTTCACAGCATCTGAATAAGATACCTGTGGTACACATGAGGCATCACTTTGACCTTTGGGGCTCACCTGCTTCTTATTAGAAGGCCCTGATGCACATGGATCATCACGGTGGTGTCCTCTCTTGACAGCATCTGCATAAGATAGCTGTGGTACACATTCAGCATTATCCATACTTCCAGCATGAGACGCTGTAGACATCTTTACCTCTCCACTGGTCTGAGGACAAACACATTCTGCTTCTTCAGTTGTGGCACAGTGATTCTCTTGGGACCTCCACCAGCGCAGGCTCTGAGCTTGTGACCACTTACCCTTCCTTGGCATTGTTGTTGTTTTAAAACCACAAATGTTATTGCAAAAATCTTACTATGGTATTTATTTACTTTAGTGTATGTAGAAAAAAATATTTGAATGTCAAATCCAGTGAAAGCAACCTCAAGTACAATCCTTATTCCTATTATATTAAGGTGTATATCTAAAATCTCAAATAAAAGAAACAAAGATCAGGAACAACTCAACTTATTTTCTAATATGGATTTTTACTCCAATTGTTTTTATAAATATTAACAAGAGTGCAAGTTTTTTTTTTAATATGATAAATGATACACTTTTATAAGAAATTATCCATCCATCCATCCATCCATTTTCCGCCGCTTATCCAGGGTCGGGTCGCGGTGGCAGCACACCCAGCAGACCGACCCAGGCTTCCCTCTCACCCGCAACATTTTCCAACTCATTGTGGGGGACCCTGAGGCGTTCCCAGGCCAGCCGGGAGATATAATCCCTCCAGCGTGTCCTGGGTCTTCCCCGGGGCCTCTTCCCAGTTGGACATGCCTGGAAAACCTCTAATGGGAGGCGTCCAGGAGGCATCCGGATTAGATGCCCGAACCACCTCAGCTGACTCCTTTCGATACGAAGGAGTAGCGGCTCGACTCCAAGCTCCCTCCTGATGTCCGAGCTCCTTACCCTATCTCTAAGGCTGAGCCCGGCCACCCTACGGAGGAAGCTCATTTCGGCCGCTTGTATCCGCAACCTCGTTCTTTCGGTCACGACCTAGAGTTCGTGATCATAGGTGAGGGTTGGAACGTAGACCGACCAGTAAATTGAGAGCTTCGCCTTCCGACTCAGCTCCCTCTTCACCAAGACGGACCGGTACAGCGCCTGTTTTACTGCTGCAGCCGCACCGATCCGCCTGTCGATCTGCCGCTCCACCTTACCCTCACTCGTGAACAAGACCCCGAGGTACTTGAACTCCTTCGCTTGGGGGAGGCATGTTGTCCCCACCTGGAGGGAGCAATCCACCGGTTTCTGGCAGAGAACCATGGCCTTGGATTTGGAGGCGCTGACTCTCATCCCTGCCGCTTCACACTCGGCTGCAAAACGCCCCAGCGAATGCTGGAGGTCACGGTCCGAGGAAGCAAACAGGACCACATCGTCTGCAAACAGCAGAGAGGCGATCCCGAGGCCCCCGAACCGGATTTCCTCCGCCCCCCGGCTGCGGCTAGAAATCCTGTCCATGAAAATCACAAACAGGACCGGTGATAAAGGGCAGCCCTGGCGGAGGCCAACACCCACCGGGAACGTATCTGACTTAATACCGAGGATACGGACACAACTCCTACTGCAGGCGTACAGAGACCGGATAGCCCGTGCCAACGGATCTGGCAACCCATACTCCCGCAGCACCCCCCACAAAACCCCCCAAGGCACTCGGTCGAAAGCCTTCTCCAAGTCTACAAAGCACATGTAGACTGGTTGGGCAAACTCCCAAGACCCCTCCAGTAGTCCCGCAAGGGTAAAGAGCTGGTCCACTGTTCCACGACCGTGACGGAATCCACACTGCTCCTCTTGAATCCGAGGTTCGACAAGCGGTCGGAGCCTCCTTTCCAGCACCCTGGCATAAGCTTTTCCCGGGAGGCTGAGCACTGTAATGCCACGATAGTTCGAGCACACTCTCCGGTCCCCCTTCTTGAAGATGGGAACCACCACCCCGGTCTGCCAGTCCATGGGCACTGTTCCCGACCTCCATGCGACACTAAAAAGGCGTGTCAACCAAGACAGCCCAGCAATGTCCAGCGCTTTCAGCATCTCAGGGCAGATTTCATCCACCCCCGGCGCCTTGCCACCAAGGAGCTCTTTAACTACCTTAGTGACCTCTGCCAGGGATATGGGTGCACCCACCCCAAGGTCTTCAAGCGCTGCCCCCTCCCAAGGGGACAGGTTGGCCGGGTTTAGGAGTTCCTCAAAGTGTTCTTTCCACCGTCCGACGATGTCCCCAGTCCGAGTCAGCAGTTCCCCTCCCCCGCTGAGAACAGCCTGGGGTAGGCCCTGCTTTCCCTTTCTGATCCGCCGGATGGTTTGCCAGAACCTCTTTGAGGCCAACCGAAAGTCCTTCTCCATGGTCCACTCTTCCCATGCCCGAGTTTTAGCATCCGCTACCGCCGCAGCTGCAGTCCTCTTGGCCTGCCGGTACCCATCAGCTGCTTCAGGAGACCCCTGGGCCAACCAGGCCCGAAAGGCCTCCTTCTTCAGCTTGACGGCTTCCCTCACTACCGGTGTCCACCACCGGGTTTTCGGGTTACCACCGCGACAGGCACCGACGACCTTCCGGCCACAACTCCTGGCGGCAGCTTCCACAATAGAGGCTTTGAACAAGGTCCACTCGGATTCCATGTCCCCAACCTCCCTCAGGATGCGTGAAAAGTTCTTCCGGAGGTGGGAGTTGAAGACCTTCCGGACAGGATCCTCAGCCAGACGTTCCCAGTTCACCCTCACAACACGTTTGGGCTTGCCAGGTCTTTCCTGCCGTCTCCCCCGCCATCTGATCCAACTCACCACCAGGTGGTGATCAGTTGACAGCTCTGCTCCTCTCTTCACCCGAGTGTCCAAGACATACGGCCACAGATCAGATGATACGATTACAAAGTCGATCATTGATTTTTGGCCTAAGGTGTTCTGGTACCAATAAGAAATTATATATTTGGAAATTTACCAGATTTAATTCTAAAGTATAAAAAATGTAACTTTTATCAATTACAACCAAATAATGTGTATGCTATTTGTGGTTTCTTTACAGTTTAACTTTTTTCAATTTTGTTCAAACCAATTTTGTTGAAAAAAAGTTTCAATAGCATATTTGAAGGGCTTTGTCCAAATTGTAAAACTACTAGTAGTATTCTATAGATAGGTGTATGTATTGTGGATAGAAGATTGAAAGAGATGAGCGTGAGGGAAGAGAATCTCTGTGAGTAATCAAATAGGTATGATCAGGTACCAATAACCCGAGGTGAGTGATCAAGAACAGATCAGAGGAGAGACAGAGAGCGTGAGAGATGAGAGACTCTCAGGGTATTCATCAACAGACAGGTACCTGTAACCTTAGAACCAATGTGAATGGTTATAATCAGAGTTCTTCAGTTCCGTTTTTCAGTTCAAGGTTTTTGTTCAGGTTTTTCAAGCCAGGTTTCATATAACAAATAAAGTGTAATAGAAGTGTAATACAAAGAATGAATTTCCAAATGCAAAGACAGAGCGGTAGATTTGACAGGAAAGCTTGAGGCACCAATGTTTAGACAGAGTGGATACATGGTATAGGTCAGATAGAGAGCCAATATGATAGAGGAGAGATGCTGGACAGCAAAACACCTGTAATACACAATAAAAGCATCCATTAGACAAAGATGCAAAGATTAGTACTGGTAAATATTACTAGCATGATATGAGAAATCAAGATTTAATTCAACCTCAGTCCTTCATTACGGTTGTTTAAGTTACAGCTTTCATTAGGATATGTGATGTGTAACTTCTGGTGAAAACAAACAAAACAATGTCAAGTGTAATATATATAGCATCCTGCAATCCTTAGCTCTCTCCATAAGGCAACAAGCAAATCACTTTTAAAATGCTTGTTTTCTGTATGGAGCTCGGATCGATCGGTCCTATGCTTAACTAAAATTGAAGTAGTTCCACCAACACTCAAAATAACGTCATACATGCTTACATAATGTTTGTACCATATAGTTCATGTACACAGTTTTGTCTGTTCTCAACTAATATCAGGTATCATAAAGCTCTGGGTGAACACCTTCAGTAATGACAGCAGGAGCATTTAAACGCAGGTAGGCTTTAACATCACTTTTGCATTGACTTACGTTAATCTACTCACGCGAAAAATTCACGGTGCGTTTGGTCTGAACATGCTAATGTTAGCATAGCAGTTAACACTAGCTAGCTAAATTTTTTACACTCTTCCGTTCATATTTAAACTCTGTATAAATTCTGTATAAGTTACAAACCAATTTCAATGTCATTTTCAAACGCTAAAACTGTATTTATACCATTTAAATCATTAGCTGTTAGCAGACGACCTCAACTTTACTTACCAAAATACTTCAGGACAAACTAGCTGAGCACAGCAGTGTTGGCGTGAGTGATCGCTGAGGCGTTCAGGGTCATTCGGAAATTCAGACGTCGAACGCAAAAGACAATCATGTACATGTACAGTGCCACACCAACCAGCTGAATTCAGAGTCAGCCAGCTTAATTAATTAATAATACGAACCCACATATTCTTAAAAAGCATTCATGTCATTATTTGGATTGTAATTGGTGAGCTGAAAAAAGTACATGTTCAGGCTTCAACCCTTTCAATTTAAGCAGCATCAAGGTGTAATAATACAATTGGTTAATTCTTAAAATGTGATTGTGTAATGTTCTAATAAACATTGACAAAAATTGAATAAAATATGTTTTGCCATTTTGCCATACATATACACACGCACATGCGCACACACACAAGCTAGTTTTGTTAGACAAATTAAAAGCTGTCACTGACATGTTGCTATGTTCGAGGTGAACATTTCTATCCAATGAAAAGCCTCCTTTCTCTCCAATGCATTAGGGTTAGGATTCTTGTTATGTTTGTGACAAAAATGGCGTTCTCCCGATGAAAAGCCATCACTGACGTGTTGCTATACGGTGAGATGGCCAATCAGATGGTATCAGACGTTAAAACAGTGATTTGCATTAAACTTTGCCCATTCTGACTACATTTCAAAGAGAGGTTAGTGCTGTTCTGTTCCTCTGTGATAAATTCAAACACTTTGAATCATATTAACAAAACTTGACATGAACTAAGTCCAGGTTCCTTTTATTTATGAAAACCACGAAATTGCTAATTGTTTTAGCAGCGAGGCTAAGCGTTGTCGTTAGCTCGCTAGCTAGTCATCCATTCCCGTGTTTGAGTCATGCTGTTGGGTTAGAAAACATCTTATTGAAACCATGTTTCTTTGTTTTAAAATACCGCGGGGGCTTCAAGAGAAGCAATGTCTAAATACCTCCTCTGAGGTGCAGAACGTCGAACTGCGTTCAACACTCCAGGTATGATGTTGCTTCCTGACGCATAGAGGAAGTGCTGCGCAGATTTGTGGTTCAATATCTAACGTTAATTTAGAACTTTTGTTTATAGTGTTTATTTACGCTGAGTTTGTAGTTGAATATGTTTCTAAAAGAAAGATATGAGCAGGCATACGCTCTCATACTCGCAGTGTGAATTATTCGCACTGCCAGTGAACGCTCCGTAACGAGTGACATGCGGTCCGCTTCCCTGAGCTAGCAACAGTAGCTTGGTTCGTGAGCCGTCAAGATAATTTACTATGTCAGCAAAGTGGAGCTTCAACAATGCTTAGCTACATATGGAGAAATACACGTCATGGGTTACAACAGACAAAGACCCGCGACGAGCCAACTGTAAGTTGTGTGGAGGCAAATCCTTCGACATTTCAAACATTGGGGAGGCGGCATTAATGAGCCATGCTAAAGGAAGCCGATATTGGTGCGCTGCTGCTAGCGGAGCTACAGCTAGCGGAGCTACAGCTAGCGGAGCTACAGCTAGCGGAGCTACAGCTAGCGGCCAGGGCAACAAGCAGGCGGCGATAACCAATGGCACTTTAACAAAAAATTACGTTTTTATTGCGGCGGTAATGTGGGCATTGAAGGTTGCCAATTTACATTTTTATTTTGAATCATTCAAAGATGCCCGTATGTTCTTTCGCCAGATGTCGCCCGATAGAAGTAAAGATGGCGCCGCAGATGGCAGCTTCGGTGTGTTGGTGCTCATTGTTTTTTGTTGTTTTCGTCTTAACTCTGTTTTCTGCTGCGATTCCTGGGGCTCTTTTACCAGAGATGAGCTCATGAACAACTCCTGTGGACCTAATTCCCACTTTTGTAACCTCCGTTGAACTTCTGGACATTCTTGTCAAAGGTGTGCTCACCTTAACGCATGCACTGAAACACCGTAGGAGAGGGAGAGCTCTAGCGCGTCTCCGCAAGCAAGAAGCCCGCACGGCGCCACCCGGCATATTTCTCTCCAACGTTCGCTCATTGTGCAATAAACTGGACGAACTCCAGCTGCTGGTGGAGAGAGACAGTCTTTTCCACTTCCTCCGTTTTGTGCTTCACGGAGACCTGGCTCTGTGGATCCATTCCAGACTCGGCGTTCCAGCTGGCTGGATTCCAGCTGTTCCGTGCGGACTGCGACACAGAGCTCTCCGGCAAGGCGAAGGGTGGAGGAATCTGCTTTTTCTCCAACAACAGCTGGCGCAACGACGTAACAGCGATTCTACATCACTGTTTGCCGGACCTGGAATCCCTCATCATCCACTGCAAACTCTTCGACTCCCCACGTGAGATCGCTTCATTCATCCTGGTCGGTGTTTACATGCCGCCGAAGAGCAATGTGCAGGAGGCGCAGCGGACAATCGCCGAGCAGATACGGTGTGTGAAGCGGACCTACCCGGACTCCTTAGTTATTGTCCTGGGGGACTTTAACCTTTTGAGCCCCATGCCTCCCAAAGCCTGCTGCACCCATATCAGACAAGAAAATTATAAAAAAAAAAGGTCAAGTGACGTCTCCTACAATATCTCCGAAACCACAACGTTAATCAACTTCATTTAAATTACTAAAATACAGTAAAGACTTGTGGGAAGACATCTATCCAAATAGAAAAATAAGAAAATACCGTTACGTTTATGAAATTACATAAAACCCATAACCTCAAAAAACCTTGCAGTCACTTTTTTGAGCAAAAGTTACTTTTTACGTTTCTGTTAATAACTACCCTTAACAACGGAGTTCAAGAATAATGAATACATCTATGTTATTCTGCAAGTCAGGAATCTTGGTTGTTGTCAGGTTGTTGTTTAGGCCTTTTAACGTGGAGGCGAAAACACTCGGAGCGACCCGAAAATGCATTGTTGCGGAAAAAAAATTAGGTCATGCTAGGTGTTTATAGTAATGTTTCAAATTTAATTCTTTTTCAAATTTTTTTTTTAAATTCACAACAAAATTCTGAAAAAAATTATATAAAATAACACAAGTATTAGAACTAATTTGGGGTTCATATCACAAACACACCTGCTAAATTCTCAGAGCTCATGCCCTGTGCGGGTCACTGTTGGGCTCAAAAACCTCAGCCATGAACTCCCCAAATACAGTCAATTAATTAAATGCCCGACTCGAGAGAGGAGCATGCTGGACCACTGCTACACCACCATCAGCACGGCTTATCACGCAGTCCCTCGTGCTGCACTGGGAAACTCTGACCACGCCATGGTTTACCTGATTCCCTCATACAGGCAGAAACTAAAACTCTGCAAACCTGTGGTGAGGAAATTCAAGAAGTGGACCAGTCCATGCTTGGACTGCACTGACTGGGACATTTTCAGGATTGCGAACAACAGTCTGGATGAGTACACAGAGGCTGTAACTTGTACTAACTATTAGTGTTGTAATTTACAGAGGAGTCACAGCTGGCAGGGTCCAGAGGACAACATACAGCATCGCTGCAGCAGGCTCTAGTCCGTCTCTGCAGATCACCAGGCCACACGCAGGCTGCAAAGTCAGCCACGGCTCATCCCGGACATACAATAATACATTTGATTTTAGACATTTATTTACATGTGTCTATCATTTTATTCATATATTCCACTGCTTTTGTGAACCTAAGACCCTTTTGTTAAAACAATTTCTAGCACCAAAACAGTTGAGCCACATGAGTAAAGTAAGTATGTTTTCACGAGAGATATGAAGAATGTCAAAAATGATATATATTTTCAGCTTTAGGGCCATAATATAACGTTACACTTGTGCCTTAGGACAATAGTGCCCTATTATATAAAGAGCTGAGACTGTTCTGCAATTTTAGATGTAAAACACATGGGTATGTATCATATTCAAGTGACTTTAAAAAGTGAATTTAAGAAATTATATACAATTGAGAAAATGACCTAAGACCCCTGTGAGTTAAACGTTTCTGATTCTTATTCTGATTTCTGAAAGCGATAAGCTCCTCCCAATGCAAAAAAACGAATGCAAAAAAACCAAACATGCAGTTAACACATGATTAAATAGTCAAAGCGGTTAAACGATTGTCAGATTAATCTTGCGTAGACACGTTAATCTGCCCATATATATATATATGTATGTATATGTGTGTATATATATATATATATGCATGTATATATATGTGTATATATATATGTATATATGTATATATATATGTATATATATCCATCCATTATCTTAACCGCTTATCCTCATTAGGGTCGCGGGGCGCTGGAGCCGATCCCAGCTGTCAAGGGGCGAAGGCAGGGTACACCCTGGACAGGTCGCCAGTTCATCACAGGGCAGACATATAGACAAACAACCATTCACACTCACATTCACACCTACGGGCAATTTAGAGTCCAATTAACCTATGCAGCATGTCTTTGGACTGTGGGAGGAAGCCAGAGAACCCGGAGAGAACCCACGCTGCCACGGGGAGAACATGCAAACTCCACACAGAAGGACCTGCCAGACCAGTATCCGAACCCCGCCCCGCCCGGGATCCGAACCACAGACCCTCTTGCTGTGAGGCGTCAGTGCTAGCCACTACACCACCGTGCAGCCCATGTATATATATGTGTATATATATATATGTATATATATGTGTATATATATATATGTATATATATGTGTATATATATATATGTATATATATGTGTATATATATATATGTATATATATGTGTATATATATATGTATATATATATGTGTATATATATATGTGTATATATATATCAGCATGGGGCAGGACCGGCTCCAGACACAGCCACGATCCTGGCAGCAGGCAGGACCAGTTTCAGACGGCCACGACCCATGGAAACCTGAGGCGAGGAAGCACAGAGGCTTCCTAAAATAAATTACCTATTCACAATAATACCATCTCAACCTAACCTCTGGTTTAAATCTTTTGACGCAATTCTACTAGAAAAACAAGACACCAAGAATTAAACAGACAACTCTTCAAAGTTGCTAGTTTAAAAACAAGGTGTTCAAATGAGGAGGGAGCCGGTACTTAAGTCCTGGATCCTGAGATAGGACCATCACACAACGTAAGCGAGCAAACACTGTTCGAGTGAGAAGGCTGTTCACCCCCGCAGTAACCTCTGCTGCTCAAAAGGACAGTTGTAACAACGCAGGCTGGAGCAGAGAGGATGAGCTCTATTTACATTAAAGCTTTAATCAATCAGCATAAACTGACTTATAAACACAAAATGAACAGTCATTTAGCTAGTGTTGGCACCTTTTGATTAGTATCTTTTTAAACAAAACAAAAAAAGATAGCCAATAATAATAAAAAGAGCTTTCAAGAAAAAGCAACCTTTGTTGCATACTGTTCTTTTGGGAGCTAGTAGATTTTTAAGCTGCTCTAAATCCGGTTTCACTTCAGATACTACTTCAATTCATATTTGAAATGCCATAGAATGGGATTTTATTACAAGGATCAATTAATCTTAAGGGATAACTGGTTTCTACAGTGTTGCTTAAAAGATGGGATTGGTACATAGGCCGGTGGTCAAAGTAACACAATTGCTTATTAATAAACCCCACACACCCCTTACAACTTTGAATTTGGCAATTATTATTCGAATTATTTGACTTAAAAAAACAGGGTTGCACCAATTATACGTATATCCATCACTTTTGTCTGTATATAAATTCCTGTATACGTTCTCAATAAAGCTAGTTTGAAATGTGCGATTTGCATTAAGTCGCATCATTAAAAAATATTTTAGATGCACAAGTCAATAGAAACTTTTTTTTTCATTATCCAAATTGGCAAAGTCATTGCAGCATTAAGGGCTGTAAAATAAGAGTTTAAGGTACCCGAGTGATACATTAAATGTAAGTGCTGACTGTCTGTAACTGTAGCTAAGACTTTGTTTTATTAATTGATGCAAAAATGAAGAGGAACATCTAATTAGTTTTCATACAATTCAGAATGGGTGGTAAATATCGGATTATGATAACTTAACAAGTTATTTCACATTAGCCAGTCATTTGGTCTAACATTCTTGGCAACATGTTATAATTCAACGTATATTATGTTGTTACAGACTTTTCAATATAATTTTTAAACATATTTTTAAAGTGGTTATGTGCTCCATCATTACCATTTCATCATTTGAAACCAATAACATTTTTGCAAGCTAATGTTGTAAATTGGCTACACTACAGCTACGCCTGACAGCTGAGCAACTGGGTGTAAATAATTATTAGCAACTTATCTCAAAGTAAGAACTACTTTGTGTTGCACATGGTTGTGATTTGGTTATGTGTAACCCACTTTTATTAAAACTAGGTCAGGTTTGTATGAAGAAACAGCTGTTGTAACCCCCTCTTTTACGCTTTCAAAACAGTTTAAATCTGTTTCTTTTCTTCATTTTCGAAAAAGCTGGTAGTGTAAGTATTTTAAAGACAATGATTGTGCGTGGTCAGATAGTGAATATGCCAATACTTGTGCCTGATGGAACAGTGTGCGTCCTCTGGGCTTCAATGAGCCTTTTCCGGGAGAAGGACTGTGTTCAAAAGCAGGGGAATGTACTTTGTTTTGTCAGGGAAATGACCTAGCGCCAAGTGTGCTTCATGTTTTCCATTACTGTATTTGGTCAGCACTGGATTCTTATGAAAGTATGCATTAGATCAGCGGTCCCCAACCTTGTCTGCGCCACGGACCAGTTTTGTGTCAGACAATATTTTCAGGGACCGGCCTTCACGGTGTAGACAATAAATATGACGTAATAAATATGACATAATAAATTTGACGTTATAAAATAATATGACAGGCATAAAGCAATTATAAAGTGCATGAATATACAACTCACCATTACGCCAAATTTGTGGGAGCCCTGAGCTGGTTTCTCTGCAAGGAGCCGGGTCAGGGTGATGGGAGACACTCAACGTGTGTACTTTATATCCGGTCTACTCCGTAATTTAGACCTTTATGTCCAGTCTACTGCTTAACTTTAACCTTTATGTCCGGTCTACTGCCTATCTTAAATCCTGCTTCACAAAGCTAGGATGTTTGAAATGGAAGCAGAGTTTTCAGAGCCTTTTTGGCGATCTCTGGATATTCTGCCTTGATTAACAGAATACCGGCTGAAGCAGACTTTTAAGTTTTGTTTTTTGGGTAACATATGTCAAGAGGCTCAAACACACAGACGGATGTATCTGGTCCTTTTTCAAAATAAAACATTTTCCCAACTTTTTTCTTCTTCAAAATAAAACCTTTTTTTTTTTTTTTTTTAAACCTTTTTTTTTAATTCATTCATTCTTTCTGTGTACCAACTGGCCCGGGGGTTGACGACCGCTGCATGACATTCTTTAGACAATGGATCTGAATCAGTTTAATTTTTAATACATTTGTACTTCTTCGAAACCTTCTTGAAGGAGATAAAAGGATAACGCATTATTGCAGGATAGCAAAAATTCCAATAAAACAAGTAGTCAGCTGTCAAAATAATATTTGCAAATACATCTCTATTTTAGAAATATATAATGATAGATTCTGGATAATTAATAGTTTGAAAATGGAGAATACAACTCTTCAGTTCCTGATGAAGACCTCAACCCCAAACTTACAGTATGTTTTGGCATGCCACATTATAAATTAGTGTCTTCACGAGACAAAAACGAGGCTCTAAAACTTTTAAATTGGACAGTTCTAAGTCCAAAATGTGTTTTCTTAACACCATTACACTCACTGTTGACTTGATTTATCCTCCACACAATGCAATACACCTTGTGTGGTTTCATTTGCAGATCCTTAATCTGCAAATGCAAATCCTAAATTGGAAGGAAGAAAACTGAGCCCTTTTAGAGTGCCGCAGGAATGAGTCACAGTGTCCCTAAAGTAAACCTCAATATTTAGCAGCTGTAGGCTTTCTCATATTTGCTCTTATATAGACAAATGCACAAATCAATTAATTTATCTTTTAAAATAAAAATGCATTATCTGAATATAAAATGTAGCATTTTTCTCAAATGCAGCTCACAACAATTTTCTATAGGAAAACAAATATTGAAATGGGTATAAAAGAAGATACTTTAGAGGAAAACAAGTATATTAGAAGAAGAGCCTGATTTGGGTGTTGTGCTCCTTTGGTTGTGAATTCTATCCTGCGTTGGACCGCAGAAGATAGTTATATGGCCTTTCAAGAGCCTTGCAGTAAAAAAAACAGCTCTGGTTTTGTCCTTTTCATTCTTTTGTCTTTCTTTGCTGTCTTTTTAGTTTTCTCTTGTCTGTCTTTTGCTTCCAGTCAAGGTTTGGTTTATGGTTAGTTGCCGATTGATTTACAGGTATCAAGTGATCAGACAGCAGTTGATACAGTGGGGTCCCAGTCTGCTCTTTGGAGCTCCATTCTTTTTCTTGGGAGTCAGGATTGCGACGATGGCCTCGTCGAACACCGTCTTTAGGCCCTTCTGTGTCAAAGATGAACATTCCACATAGCAACATGCGCCAATCTGAAGAGAAGAAAAGACAGGCTGACAGTCCAAAGATTCCAGTACAATATGCCAGGGCAAAAGGCAGTTATTATTGATGAATGTAAAGGAATAGATTGTCTTTCCTGCCCAGAGTTGCACCTCATTTTTGTCATGACCCTGTAACATTTCTGTGACACTTCCATACAGACACACCGGTAGCACATTCCCATAACCTTTGGCAGATACTAACATTTATTTTCACAGCAATGGCCCAGGACACAGCGGGCAGCGCTACAGTTGTCAGGGATAAGAACATCAGTCAATGTTTCACATTTATAAAAATTACATCACCGAACTGCATGCTTGTTCGTCCTGTCAAACTGTCAAATGTTGCTGACTATCAAAGAGTGTTTTCTTTTGCGTTATGCATTATGGTTATGATGTGGCTGTAGGAAAAGAAATTGCGCCTCCCCAAGCAACGTAAGACCCTTTTCGGCTGGGCAGCGCAAATAGCACATATGACGTGTGGCGTTAGCCAATCAGCATTGAGAAGCTCCGCCCGTTATCAACACCATCCTGTCATTGCTGAATCAGACTGACGCTGGAAGCGGCCGTGATTCAAACGCTGTCATGGGACTACGGATAATATGATGAACCCAAAAATTATGGAGTTTGATGTTCCAACGCAAGTGGTATTTACACAAGTATAAAGCAGAACTAGTGGTTATTTCCATGGTGAATGGCGGAAACGCTAACTGTTTTTACAGAGATAAGCCACGGAGATAAGCTATGCTCCCTTTTAGGCACGAGTAACATTTGCGACGCATGAACACAGCTTTACCATGCTCGGCCAGTCTGTCATATTTTAAAACTCATTGTGGCCCCTGAGCCAAAAAGTTTGCCCACCCCTGATCTAACTGGACCTGACAGCGGACTCCTACAGCACTGAAAGTGAAAATGTAAGTTTCTAGTCTCTGTCGCCATGCTTCTTTTTACTTCCTTAGTATAGTACAAACATTCAGACCTCTTTCGATAGTTTTTGTCCTTGCTCAGTGGGTATGGGCTTCTCCTTCATGTCATTCAGTTTGGCAATGGTCTTGGGGTCATCACGAAGGTCGATCTGAAAGAGATAAGGAACATTTCTTTTGAGCTAAGTCACTGTTACAATCATAGACTGTACATAAGAAATGGACATAGTCACAATGACGTCAAGCATTTGTTTGTGTACTGCAACTAAATACAACCAAATGCTGTATGGCATTTTGAGGCAACTTTCTGGTAAGACGACACTGTGTTGGCGACCTTTCAATCCAAGCTTGCACTAAGCTTGCACTAAGGTATACCCTGCTTTATTGTCTTGTTAACTCTCAATGAGACCTTAAAACTAAATAGTGCCATGCTGTATTGAAGAAGACTAGGCTTTACAAACGGACGTCTTTTTGCAACCAGAGGAAATGAACAATTATTAGCATTAGAAAAAAATAAATGTTACGCATTACGCATTGGTTTTACTTGGCTTTAGGATGCTGCCTGTTTGTACTATGGTTATCCATTGAATACTTTGTTAATAGTTTCTCATTTACGCCTGACTTCACACGATCAAATCAGGCATTACGTCAGTGTTTTCTCATTTTGAAACAAAGCCATGTTAGCCCAGACGTCCTACCCTTGTGCAAAGCTGGGGGCGGCTGTAGCTTAGAGGGATAAGTGGTCGTCCCGTTACCACAAGGTAGTTGGCTCAATCCCCAGTCCCCCCACAGCTCACACGTCAAAGTGTCTCTGGTCACGACACTAAACTCCTCGTTGCTCCCCGGGCGCCTCACAGGGCAGCCCACTGCCCCTTAATCAAGGATGGGTCAAATGCAGAGAACAAATTCCCCAAGGGGATTAATGAAAGTGTCTTTTTTTTCACAGAAAACCACATGGTTCCTCACTCTTTTATTCATTGCAATGCTCAGCATACACAAGTCATCCCATCTCAGTAATAACTAGCTAATAATAAATGCATCCACCTGCACAATCTCACTGGGAGGGACCTTCATCAACCCTTTTCTCTACTGATGTGATTTGTGTTAACGTGGCTCTCTGTTCATGCGTACACAGCGAGTAGTAAACATCATCTGACACGCAATAAATCACACACCCACTCCATCCTCCTCATCAATGCTGGGCCTTGGCTGCTCTGGCATTTGGTTGCCAGGGAAGAGAGACCAAAATCCACCCACAAGTGAGCATTCATTTTTTGAAAACATGGTGCAGTGGATTTTAAAGCTAAATAATCTTTTTTTTAGGATTAGTGTCCTCTTGACTTCTTCATGAGTTTAATAATGCTTTCTATTTAGAATAACAAGACACAAGAGATAAGCACAACTTTTGCATCTTTGCATTATTACGTTTTTTGATTCAATAAATGAACTGTTCTTTTCCATGAGTCAGGTTAAGGCAGTGGTTCTCAAACTTTTTCTACATGTTGAAGTGTCCTTGAGCAAGACACTGAAGCCCCAGTGCTTCACAGCAGCACAACGCTCCTTAATTACACTGATGGGGAAAATGCAGAGAATAATTCCCCAACTGTGAGATTAATAAAGGAATCTACATCTCCCCTCGCACCGCACCTGTAATACCTCTGCGCCCCACTAGAGGGTCGCGGCTCACAGTTTGAGAACCACTGGGTCAAGCGTTTCCTGGCTGCATCAGAGGTGGCAAAATGTTGTTTTTAATCACTTTGACTTATATCTGCACTGATAAACATTTTAGAATAACAACGGAAACACAACTTTGTATTGATATAACTGTAACTGCAGTTACCATCAGCTCTATGAAACATTTGACCATCTTTTGGGTCATTGATTTGGCTTTTTTTCCATCCCAGAACTTTACTGTTTTGGTTGAGCCTCACAGCTGTCATCAACTTTGTTTACAGCCACAGAGCAGAAGAACTTTAATAAACTCATTGTATGCGCCCTGAAACAGCATTTAGACATTTAAAAGCCAGATATTTCCCACCGGAGTTGGAAACCAAAACAGAGCTAAAATATAAGTGTGAGATTTACATCACCAGGTGGCATGGAACACAAGGGTTCATTCAAATAAATGCTAACGCTGCTTTGTGTACATGTAAATGTATAAAAACTTTAACCCTTTCACAGCATGTTTTCAGTTCCTAAAAAAAAATTGTAACAATAACTTTTGGAATAAAGTTAATGCTTAGGCTTCAAAATAGCAGTCCACACACCAATGGGGAATATTGATTATGTCCACTTCTTATATATCTATGATAATGATATGTCAGTAGTGTTCATACAGCTTGTACACCTGGGGAATAATGAATTAACATTCCGGTATTAATGACTTAATGATTAATGATATTGTGCATTAAAAATAAAGTAGTATATTCAATGAATTGAAATTACAGATAAAGGGTACAAACAAGTAGCACATACATGTAGCAAATTCAAATATCTTGTTTTATCAGCCCAATAGTCCAAAACCCTAAGACATCCCATTCATAACAATATATGATAAATAAAAAGCACCAAATCCTCATATTTGAAAAGCTATTAACAGCAGTTGATTCTGATTGTTTGCAGGCTATACAGTCAGAACTTGTTTTCAAAAGCCTTTTATCTTGCAAGGTTTTGTGATACCCACTCGCCCAATCCCAATGTCATGCCTAAGCACTTAAACCTTGAACACTCAAGGACTTACTGACATCACCTGTACGTCAGTAACGTCGTCACTGGTTAAGTGTGAAAGGCTGTAAGGGCTTGAACTGGTGTAAATATGAATGGGACAGCACTTTGTTGCAACATATCATGTGACCATAACTACATAAAACAATATTGTGTACAATTGCGCGTATTTATTTTATACTTTTTATTCACCGATTTGAACGTCTTCCAGACTCTTTCCTTATGAGATGAGACGTAATTTAAAATAATCTATTTACTTGTTTTTGTCAAAAAAGCTTCAAAACAAAATGTTTGATGAATAAATCTGTGTAAAAAAATATTATACATCATTTTGGCTTGCATTCCTCTGATTTTATGTGTTTTATCTTTTATCTATAATCCTTAATGTTGTTGTGTAAATGTTAATTATTGGGTAGAACACCCACATGCCTATTTGTTTGCCTTTTTTTAATTTCTCCGTTCTTTCATTGGTAACTGCGTGTTTAATGTCACATTGCAATGCATAAAGGGCTTAAAATGTCTGCCAGAGAACCCTCAGGCACTCGACGATTTGACAATGGGACAGTTCTAAACCCTCACGGAGTTAGTATGCCTCAAAGTATGTATGGGTGGAGATTGGGATTGGGCCCATGACTTCTGTGCATTATGCAAGCCTTTTTCCGAGTTTGGAAACATGCCACCTTATCTCTAAATTTAACGGAATACTCTGAGAGCTTCAGTGCCCTCTTGAGGTTAAATTCATACTATAGCTGACAGTGAGCTTCTGTGTTTTCTAACAGGAATCACAGCAAAAGCCAAAAGAGTTGAATTCCTTTCTTTTACAATCTGTTGTAGAACTAAACAGAGTAGTTGGAGATGTGACAGATTTTGATATTGTATCCAGGCATATATATTTGAGTATACAATCACATATAAGCAGTAATTTGAAGCTGATTGTAAAGGAATGGTGTATTTCGAACTCACCTGCGTGCCAATGAGCAAGTAGGGGACACTTGGTGCATACTCCTGCAACTCGGGCACCCATTCCTCACGTACGTTTTGAAAACTGGTAGGGTTTACCACAGAGAAGCAGATAAGGAAGACATCGGTCATCGGGTAAGACAGCGGCCTCAGACGGTCGTAGTCCTCCTGGAAGAGGACGGGACAGGAATCGTTACCATATGGGGCAGGCTGAAGGGGTGAGCAGATGTGATTTATAGCTGTTTCTCAACAGCTGAAAATTACTGCTCATGAATGATTAAAGCATGTTAAAAACGACACAGATAAACTTTTACTCCTGTAGTCAGCTATCTCCTTACCTGTTTTATTGGAATGATGTTGAATATAATGACAGGAAGGATGCACCTGAAAACTGCACTTTGGAATTGAGCTATGAAGAGGAAAGACTGAAGAGGATGATCTGCATGCGATAGCAAGCAGATGTTAATGGTTTACTTTATGTCTTTAGCACAAGACATTGCCACAGGACACCAAAAACCAGACATCTCCCATATTTGTGCGGCGCGAAAGGCTGATTCACAGACCGTACACCTTTTTTGCGTTAGTTCAAGCGCCTCTTGTCCTCACCAAAGATAATTACTCTTGATAGTGTGTCTGATTTGCACACACGTGTGAATACATGCAATCGGTATGAAAATTAATATTTTCAAAAATCGGGGCGCCCTCCCAAGTCACTCTAGAGTCCCTTCGAGTCATATTCATGGTTTATGGTCAAATTTATTGTGGAATAGTGTAATGAACATGATACATGTATTTATTAATTTGAACTGATTTTCTTTTGCTGTATCACACCAGAGGCCCACCTTCTGGGGTTAATAAAGTTAGACCCAACAACAATCTTTTGTGAAACCTAACCAAGTAGTTTTGATGCCTAAACCCAACTGAGCACTTTTTTAAAAGGCATGCAGGGATTAAATGTGTTTGAAAACGCACAGAAAATGTGAAGAAACTTTGTCTTAAGAAAATTCCATGGCTCACTATATGAGCATACATTACAGCAGTACACATCCATACAATGCATTTTGGTGAGAAACAGAATAAAAACACAAAAATTACAAGACACCCTTCACCTACACTGAAAGGCCTAAGACCTTTAACCCTCAGGTCTCTCCAATGACTTAGAACTGTGCACATGTTGAATGTTGAATAGTTAACGCTTTCCTCCTCGCCGGATTTGACTGGGTGAATTCAGAGAATGTCACAATCTGCAATCCGATCTGACAATCAGAAAGAAACAAAAATGAGACGCTTGAACGCTCACCTGGGGGGAATATTGAGCCATCCTCCTCTGCTCTGTTCATTCACAAACGCTAAACGAAACAGACCATGTATAGCAAATCACTGCCTCCATTACCCAAACAGCTACCTGTGGCTGCGTTGTATTTCTGGTCTTGGAGAAAACAGATGGTGGAGGTGTTAGTAATCGCTTGCAAGAACGAATAACCTTATTGTGTAATCTGCCATGTTCGAGATGGTGTGTGCATGTGTGTACTAGAGCAGAGTTTCTTTTTTAGCTCTTAGCTGATTCAAAGTGTCTCTGAATTGGAGAAGTTCTCCCAGATATCCGCCATGGTTGATGCTGGCCACTGAGAGTAGAGTAAGTACTCCTTGAAAACGCTGACCTCTTTATGCGGAGCACAAGGCCAGCTGGCAATGTTTATAGCCTTACCATCGAGCTAATGCTAGCTAATGTTAGCTAGCGCTAGGCTTAGCATAATAAAAATCTGATGTTTGACAAGGCATTGTTTGTATGTGACTGTATTTTTTGCCCTAATGGTGTAATGTGTTTGTAGAGAGGAAAATGCCAGGCAGGGGGAAAAGAAAAGAAAGAGATCACCTGCAGGAGGGACTGGAGCTTGTAAAAAGGTTGCTTTTGAGGTGTTGATCAATAGGTGAATAGTATGTGATGCATATGAATTGCAAGTGATATTTTTATTGCATGAAAATGGTTTTCAAATGAGCTCCTTTTTAAAGTAAGTAACCGGGGTTTGAAATACAGTGTTCATGAGCAAAACATCTGAATGAGTACTCGTGTTCTTCTGGTAGTATTTATATACTGTATGTGAATTGTTGTATGACGCGTTTTACATTAAAAGTGTTTAAAAAAGATTTGATAAACTATCAATAAAGACTGATTCTAAATATTAATATAAGACTATGCATGTTTTTAATTATTCTTTTACACGCAACTTATTGTTATCTTGAAGAAGAAAGAAGAAAGGAAAAATGACGTATCGGAAAATATTTGTGTTACAGCAGTAAGTGCATGAATGCATGAAGATTTAACATATAAAATAAACTTTTTATTCTATAAATTGAACATTCAAACAGTATGTATAAGTAAATTGTTTATATTCTTTTATAATCATTGTTCCTCTTTCTGTTTTTGAAGATAGAACCTTATAATTCCAAGGCGGCTGTTCGTTTTTAGAGCTATAAGGTTCTATCTATAATTGACCTGTTTCAAAATCCCTAATTTAAAATTCATCTAGAATTTTAATATCGCAGATGTAGAATACATGTATGGTGTGTGTAACTTTGGTGCTATAAAGAAATGTGCTTCATTTGTCAGTTTTGCTATTTGCAATGCTAAAAACCTCAATATCTAAAAACTGACCTGAACGCAGATATAACCTTATTACTCTGAGGTAGCGATGTTGGGGCCACAGTATGCCGCTGTGCTGTCTGCCGTGACATGGATACTGCTCGCTATAGTCTACACGCTCGCCACATAACTCCCTCCAGCCAACATCTATTGAATTATTCCATATGGATGGTCTTTTCCCGTCTGTTCCCTCATCCCATTTGGTAAAAATCAGAGGGCCCCAATGACCTAAGCTCAGCCCTTCAACTGCTTTCACACTCAACTGCACACCCTGTGATTACCTTTACTTTACTACTACCCCCGCCCTTGTTACTGTTTGATAGAATAAAGTCATTTTTGACTCAACAAACCAAAAGTGGCCTGGTGATTTGGTCCTCTAGTGCAATGGTTCTCAACTGGTCTGTCTCCGGGACTCACCATCACCCTTAATGACATGCCGCGACCCAAATCGAGGAACATTCTCAACATCTCCAATGTATTTAATGAAAAGATGGTGCAGTTTGAACCTGAGATAAATAACAGAATAAAGAAAATTACAATAACTTTCAATTAAACCAGATTGCCCCTTCAGACCAAAAAACGAGAAAAAAAATTGCAATCACTTAGAACTATGAAAATAAAGTTATATCTGAGCAAAAAATAAATAGTATATAGTTACTGCTAAATAGCTCATTTTGGAAAACTAAAAGCAAATTGTAAAACAAAACAGAATGAGTGCAGATAATATGTGAGCATCAGGTTGTATCAGTATTAGTGGCTGCAACGAGCTGCAGCCTCTACACACATTTTTAAAATGTGGTTGTAGACAGATTGATACGGACGCTCTCAGTTCATGCTCCACGTTGAGATGAAATCTTTTTCCGGTTTTAAGAGACGGAACAGCAGAAAAGACGACTTGACAGAGATTGGCTTTTGGCAAAACGCAAAAATCAGCGAGTCGCGCATGTACAGGGTAACCTGTTAACGGCGTACCGTATACATTTACCCGAAAGTACAGGCATTGCGCCTTGTGTTTATTAATGACTTAGTTTTATGTCCGTGTACTTTGTAATGTGTGAAGCCAGCAGCTCATTATTGGTACAAGACATAAGCACTTTAGCTCGTTTTACTTGGAGCAGGAGAGCTACTCAGGTGCTCCTTGCGGTCTTCAACCAGGGTGCGTTTAAAACGCAGATATTAGTTGTCTGCTTTTCACGCGACATACAGTGCGTGTACATGATGGTATTAATTTGAATTTTGCTTTAGTCGGACTATACTCTCTTTCGGGGCAACTGCTATTATCCTAATATACATGGCCTAATATACATGGCACCATCTCCGCTTGACCTCTTCATGCTTCATAATGTAGAGAACCCCGCTACCTTCGGTGGTTGTCGGGGAGCTAGCGGAGAGCAAACAGGGAACTAGCAGCAGCGCTATCTGGCTACAGCAGGGAGCTATCGGGGACACTCACCGAAGGTAGTATCGGCTTGTAACCCGACTTTTACGTTTCTTTGTTTATGCCGGCTGGCTCCCGGCAGTGACAACTTATCGTCGACTTCCAGGTCACGACCTGGGAGGAAGGGAGGGAGGGAGCGGCGGGATCTTGAGCTTGCGCAAAGGCGCATAGTCCAGTTCCTAATCCGATTCACCGTTTACATGCCGGGATGTCTGAATTATCAACCGAGTCGGATCGAGTTATTCAGGGGTGTTAATCGGATCGTAGTCGAACCGCAATTATTCGAACAAAGGTGTTTACATGAAAGGGATAATACGATTTCAGTCCGATTAAGCCAGTAGTTCGAATGCATGTGTCATGGTAATGGAAGGCTGAACCCAAAAGCAAAGACAAGTAGCAGGAGTGATAGACAATGGTATTTATTTCCGAGCCAGAGAGAAGTAGAACTCTTGCAGGCGTCCTCTGCGGGCTGGGTCTGGTAGTGGGAAGACTGGGCAATTCCTAGAGGGAGCCACAGGAAAACAGGGGTGGACAGAAGCACAGCAGGGACCATGACAGCATGTAACCGCGCTGATATTTTTCCGTGCTCTCTGCCCGCTGCTGGGTGCTCAGCGCTCACCTGTGTGCGCGCACAAGTCTCTCCGCATCGGGACGGAACAACGGTGCGTAATACAGTTCTATTTTGAAAAAAATTACCGGATACGTCTGTGTGTCTGAGCCTCTTACTCTTGACACATGTCAAGAAGCTAAGTGATAACGTTGCCCCAAAATTGAAACTTAAATGTACATTTCAGGTGAGTGCCGGTGTTCTGGATTAAATTCAAGTTGAATGTCCTGAAATCGCCAAAAAGCTCTAAAAAACCAGCAGCAACATCCAAACCATGAGCGTGAATACAGATCGTGAGGAGTAGTATAAAACTCAGTCAGTGACTTCTTAAATTTAGGTTTTAGAGTGAATTTAACGTGTTCTGTTAAGTTCTGAATGTAGTCGCGGTCGGCGATGTCAGAGGGAGGGTCCGCCCCTGGCTTGGACCCAACCTGGCACACGCTGCTGAAAACATGGGAAAAAAGTCCCTTTAAAATCAAATTACAGGATAAAAAAAATATTCTATTTTTCTTTTTTTTTCCACAAGGCCCGCGACCCATTAAAAACAGGTGAGTCACGCGCCGCCAGTTAAGAACCACTGCACTATACGGCACTCATTGAAGGCCTAGTTCTAAAACCACGGCCCGCCACTGATATATATGTATATATGTATGTATATATGTATGTATATATATATATATATATATATATATATATATATATATATATATATATATATATATATATCGGGGCTGGGCAAAGTTGAAAAAAATTAACTGATTAGTCGCATGATTTTTCTGTGATTAATCGCATTATGCGCCAAATTCAATAATGAAGTAAAAACTAGTGTATTGCACGCTTTTATTTTAAAGTAATGTTATCAGAACAATACAACAGGCACTCTGGAGAAACAGCAAGTTAACATACATACATGGTTTAAAAATATACTTTTTTTTCTGAACAGGTACTGTTCAGAAGTAAGGGTCCCTGTGACAAACCACTCCTTCTTTTGTCCATGTTCAGTCTGTTGCTTACCTTAAAGACCAGCATTAATTGACTCTATACAAAAGCAATAAGTGCTTTTTATGTTTTCCATTTCAGTTGTTTTTCCTCAGTAAGAAAAGTCTGTGTTGGCTTGAACAAGTGCACTGAAATCTGGTTGAATGAGGTGGAGATGTGAAGGACAGCTGACAGGTATCAACAGCGGCTTTGCGCATGTGTGAATAATGTTCAATTAGGGGATGCTGAGCTTGCAGCGCGAGCCTGCAGGTAGACTATGGAGGTAGATTTGTCTTTTTTACCTGAGCAAATTTCTTGTTCGTAAAAAATTATATCAAAAACCTTTGCTCCCAATTAAAAAATCTTTGCGCTCCAAAAAATACACCCTCGAAAAAAAAAATACACTCTAAAAAAAAACACCTGCGCTCTCCATAAAAATATCTGCGCTCTCAATTCCAAAAGTTACAAGTTGAGTTTTGGACGTATGGGGGGGGCATGTGCTGCGGAATGCGGCAGGAGCTTCTATTGGTGGGCTCAACTGGGCTCTCGGCTCACTCACAGACTGATGGGAGGTCACGTGAGGAGGACATAGAGGTAAGATGACATTATATTGCTCTATTCAACATTATTTAAAATGTAGCAGAACTTCTCTTTGTTTTCATGTTGGGGCTGCGTGTTGATGTGGAGCCCCACTTTCTGTCTGCATATACCGTTAGACCACAGTAGCAAATGGTACATGCACCTAATGCATGACTATGTTAGCTAAGGTTAGCTACGCATGTATGATACAATTTAAAATAAATAGTAATAATAATCAATTATGGGAGGCATCGGAGAAAGAAACGAGAAATGCGGCGTCCGTGTGTAAATCAAACGTCTGGACTTCCTGTGCTGCTCGCACAGCTGTTGCACGGCGCACAGGACAACATCCGCGACACGCCGCTGGTCAAAGACGTTAAAAAAAAAACATAAATCTAACTGGCTATGGGTGGTCTCGTAGCATTGGGATGATGGTGTTACAGATTTAAGATGTCCGTGTTAAGTGGAGACTTTTGGTCGAAAGTCACCAGTTAACATGGCCGCCTGTTAATCCGGAACACTGTCATCCTGACGCAGTTCCTGAAGAAGTTGGTGAAATTCCTAAGGATAATATTATGAACCCAAACACGACAGTGTTTGATGCTCTGACATCTTTGGAATTTAAACAAGTATAAAGCACAAATAGTGGTAAGTTTCATGGTGGATGGTGAAAATGAAAACTCTTTGCATGGAGATAAACCACAGAGATAAGCCCTGCCCACTCTCCAGTGCATCCAGCTCGAATGATGCAACTATGTAGACTATAATACAAGCAGTTCAGTTTGTCAGGTGCAACATTTATGAAAGTGTTGTCCTATTTTCTACAATAAAAATGATTGAAGTGAGATGAACAGACTGAAAATGTTAACTTATTAGATGAAATATGTTGTCAAAAAATATCTTAATTAATCTTAATGAGCATTATATTTAACTGTTTTCATATAAAATTAGTGGAGTGAGTTATTCTGGTCTACACTTTGTATTTCTCTTCAAGATGCAGAACCTGATGGCAACACGACAGGAGAGGCTTTAATTGTATCCTCATAATCCAGTGTATGACCAGGAAGATCGGCAAACAAAACAAATAAAATGTTCCAGAATAATTTTATACTGCAGCTTGCCATCTTGTTATAATGTGAGTGAGCAAAATAAACACACATTAGTATTTATTTACTGTGCTTTATTTGTAATTATTTAAAAATGCATACTTGTTTTAGAATAAGCACGTTAGATCATGCATTAGGTTTATCAATGGGAAACTTTATCCAAAAAAATGAGGTCTGTCGAAGGACACGCATATCGTCCTCTCCAAAAGAAGAGTGGACAGTGGAGTTTACTTGCTGCACCTGCAGTGCAGCAAGTAAACAACAACGGTGTTTACATGAAAGGGGTAATTCTATTTCAGTCTGATTAAGCCAGTAATTCGAATGCATGTAACCACAGTCAATATGGGTGCTTGTGGGTACCGTCGGGTAGTTATTGGTCCCAGAAGCACAAAGGGAGACCAAGCGTGAGAGACAGATGGTGTGTGTGTGTGTGTGTGTGTGTGTGTCTCGAGAATAAAAAAATCAACTGTACCTGACCAGCTGTGTCATACAGTCTCAGCAAGTACTGCTTTCCACCGACGTTGACACTCACTGCGAGGAAATAACAAAGAGCACGATGACACGAGGAAGTGAAGGAGAGAGGGCAAAGAAGCTGAAGCAAAAAGCCCAACCCCTTTCAAAACGAAGCAAACAAGTAGTTTTGCTATATATTATGAAACGCGCATAGAGCGAATAGATACAACAAAATAAATACAAAAATGTATTCCTACCTGCATAATGATCAAAGACCGTGGGCACATACTCCTCTGGAAAGGCGTCGTTGGCATAGCTCATCAGGAGACACGTTTTGCCCACCGTACCGTCTCCCACTACGACGCATTTTAACATGGTAGTATCGGTTCCGTTAGCCATAATTCCAACCATCCCCGCCATGATCTCAACCATCCCCGCACGGCGGGCATCACCAGCGTCTAATGCGGGCCGCGCGGCGCACAGAGCCGGACTGGAACTGCATCTCTCACAGTTGTAGCCTCCTCCCAAAGTGAGCGTGGAGTAGGCCGGCAGACAATAAATGAAGACCCTCGGTTCTACGGGGGTCTTCCCCTAAAACCGTCGCGCGATTTTGATCTCTCTCTCTCTCTCTCTCTCTCTCTCTCTCTCTCTCTCTCTCTCTCTCTCTCTCTCTCACTCAGCTGTACAAGGTTTGAAGATTTGAAAGCAAGGGCCCTGGATAAAGTACAGTCCGCCTGGAGGGGACGTGTGCACCGAGGAGTGGACTGTGATAAATTACAATAATCATACTTTTTACCTAAAGCCAATGCTCAAACATAGACCGACATTTATTGAAGCCCATTTCCCGGTAACAACAACAAAAAAGTCATAATTATGAGATAATAAAGTCGAAATTATAAGATGATATAGTCAAAATTATGAGATAGTAAGTGTGCGTGCGCTTCAGTGATGCTGTCTTTACAGGTCTCTTTATCCACTCGCTGGTCTATCCTTGCAAAAGATATGCAAGCGTAACTGTTGACGTTTTAGACATAGTTGAGCCCCAGCGTTTTTCTCAAAAACTCCGAATGGTTTGCACACCCTTACTAAATACAGATTATCTCCTCAACCCCAAGGGCTAATTGAATAATTTACAGAATTTACATATACTACTGTTCATATAATAGTATATGTGTTACTGGTTTATTGGTTGATAACAGAACACAGAAAAGAGAAGAAAAATAATTTAAAAGAATTCCAGGATGAGTTTCCATATTCAAATGATGCATATCACCCATATGGTAACATTATCTCTGCTAAGTTTGACTTTAATAAGGTGAAGTTAAATATTTGTAGTAATTAATTTAGTGCACATTTCATGAACTGTAGTTTTAGATCCGCTGAGAGCTAAAATGGGGGCTGGTGGGGTTTTTAACAAAAAAGTAAAAAGATGCCTTGAGCGTGATAAATAATTAGTAATGCAATTAAATGTATTGCATTTTTTTTAAAGTAAAATGGCTACACAGATGTATCAGTAACAAACATATTTTCAAACAGAAGAAACTGGCGCACCTTTCTTTCTTTTAGTGCTACCAGTTTGATAAAAGACCTTTCTTCCTGGACCTTGGACGCTTCTGGTTCCATTACAGAGGGGTTCTGCTCAAGTAGATGTACCAAGGAAGGCCGTGTGGAATATCATTTTATCCAAAGTAAGTAGCGTTAAAGTGGCCTATCTCGGACAGCGTTAGCACCTATTAGTCAATTTCGGACGTAGCCGACATGACGCAGTTTCCGGTCTTTTCAACGGGGTTTTTCCGGCCTTTTTGGCAGCAAAGTGTAAGTAGTATTACTTTTTACATATCAAAGAATCTATGTGTTAAATTCCATGAACATATATAGACTTTTACACACCTAAATACTTATAGGAAAGTGACTTTGATAAGAGAAGGCAGTGAGAACGCTTGGGCAACACTTGGGCGGCAAGCTTTAATCTATAAAAAGTAGCTCTGTTATTTCATGATACTACTTATATGAGTAAGCATATGAGTGTATTTTGTAGCTAGCTTTACACTACTTTGTCTGACCAATAAAAATACATAATCATGTGTTAATGAAGAGAAGAGAGGCAGAGGGAGAAACAAGGAGAAAAAAGGAAGCAGAAAATAAAAATAGCTAAAAAGTAAAAAGAAGACTTGAAAGAAACAGACAAGAAAGATAGCAAGTAGAATAGAAGAGCTGGCACCCTTCAGCTGGTGTCACGTCCCCTCGCAGGTAGCAGCGGATTTCGCCGTATTGGGGCTGACTGTCGGCTGATTGGCGGTGTTCTGGCTAGATGCACCAAATGTGAGCCAGTTTTGACTTATTTAATTGTTGCCATATCTGGCCCAGATTCAGCTGTTACATACACATGCCTATTCTGGGTGAGACATGGCAGCCGGGTTTATCGGCAGCCAGCACTAAAGCAGGTTCTGGCCTGTAGATGGTTACCGAATGTAGGTCGAACCTGGCATTATAGAAACTAATCGGCTTGATTCTGGCACGTCGTTCATCCTGAGTCTCAGCCGAGTTGGCAACCGGAGCCATGCCGACACCGGTTCGGACGATGCTGACCCCAGTTATTGATGTGCTAGAATCGGGCCGATTACACTGGCCCGATTCTGGCATCATACATCCCGAATCTCAGCCGAGTCGGCAACTGGACTCGGCCCGTCTCGGCCTGACCACCACACCACAGATCTGTCGTGGGAACTAACTGACACCAAACTTTGATGCACTACCTCAAAGAGTGACCAACACTCGCTGAAATTATCACTTTTACTTTAAAATGATATGTGTATGGCCATGAGATATTACTGTACAGTTCTGGAGAATCAAAATCAGCTCAAAAGATGCAGGCTTGACCTAATTATATTTTATTATTATATAATATAATCATATAATTTCATAATTTCCCAATATTCAAAAAGTATATTAAAGCTGTATAAAAGCTGATTATTAAATTTGTAAAGTAAAATGTCAATGCAGTCTTGTTCAGGGAGACCTCTGATATGCACATGTGTACGGTCAATTGGCCATGAGATATTACTGTAAAGTTTTGGAGAAAATTTAAATCAAAGTCAGCTCAAAAGACATAATTAGGGCCCGAGCACTGACAACGTCAGAGCGGAAGACCTATTGAATTTCAAATGTTTATTATTATTAGGGCCCGAGCACTGACAACGTCAGAGGGGAGGACCTATTGAATTTAAAATGTTTATTATTATTATTATTATTATTATTATTAGGGCCCGAGCACTGACAATGTCAGAGCGGAGGACCTATTGAAACTCAAATGTTTATTATTATTAGGGCCCGAGCATTGACAACACCAGAGCGGAGGACCTATTGAATTTCAAATGTTTATTAAAGCTGCGAGCAGCTGTGAGCAGGCCCTCGCTCACTACAGCCCGTTGGGGACGCCTGCGGGTCGCCATATCAACAAGCTTTTGATACGTTTTGATGACATTGAACCAGTAACGATCCACAGAGAATTTTGTCAGAATGGAACAAGGCGTTTAGGAAGATTTGGGGAAAAAAATAGTTTTTCACAAAATTTATAATAGCGGAAAATCTAAGTAGGTTAAGTAGGCTTAAGGGTTTCAATCTGTGTTTTGTAGAGAAGAGCCACCCGGACATGTGTGCCAAATTTCAGGCCAATTGGTGCGCTATCCGAGAGACTTTTTTTTGTTTTTATGTGTTACATGTGCCTATCAAGTTTAAACAAAAATATCTGATTAACATAATTTGTTTTGCTTCAAATGTCATGGCTTTTCATAATTTAATGGATAAACATAAAACTGGATGAAGATTTTAAAAAAAAGAACATTAAGATGTTTGCAATGTCCTTTACCCATGCTGTAAAGGTAACCACAGGGTTTTAACAATGTAGCTTTTCAATCATGAATACTGTTTTTTAGTTGTAATACAACTCTTACTCTGCACTGTTTGTTATGATAGTAATTGTTATATACAACATATGTGTGCATTATTGTTAAATGTCATCTATCAACTGATGTTTTTACAAGTGATAGACGTTTGGCTGACTTGGACAAGAATAGCGCACGGCTAATTTCCTAGCATTAGTGTCCTTTTACTGGCTCTCATAAGTCAAAGCTAACTAACTTTAAAGATTAAAACAATATTTCGCTCGAAAAGTAAGACGTTGAAGCTTAAATTGACTCCATTAAATTAGCTGAAAACATGACACAATATGTTTTCTGACACAAATTTAGGGATATCTTTATACTTTTCCAGAAGAAACATTTTGTTCTTCCTCGCCCCATTTGCAAATTTAGAGCTAATCAAAAGCACTGTGAAGCTGCTAATCACACAAAGCACCAACCTTTTCAGCTAGCTATCAGGCTAAAGTTAACTTTTGACATAAAGCTAGCTCGTGCTCATAATGTGAATCCTCCAGATATATAAACACTTGTAACAGTAGCAGAGTAGTCCTACCTGCGAATAGTAGTCCTACATTTTCGAATGAGAAGTATTTTTAAAGAAACTTCATTTTGGACCTTGTATTCCTACGGAAGAGGTTTAAATCAGAAGATAATCCTTCTCCCAACTCGCAAGCACCATCATCTGGTCGTACACAAGACCTATTTTATTTCCCCTCTAATTAACTAACTTGACATGTCCCGGTTCCAGAGGAATTTATGCTTTAAATTTGTCCAAATAGTATTGGTTGTAAATTAACCCAAAGAAAATTTTTGGATTAAAAAATAACAACAAAGAAAAGTATTTTATGGTTTATTACTACTGATGTATTTGTATAAAAGTGCAGAAAATCATAAATAGAGGTCATAAATATAGATGAATGAAAGAATAAATAAATATATTAACCAAAAGAAATTATAGGCTTTTAGTAATAAATAAAATTCCTATATGATTTTGACAACGTGGTTCCCATTTTAAATCGTTCAGCAGAGTTTTTGAACTTCTTATATGTACACATACCCAAATAACTTTAATCAAAATTAATAAACAAGATTTCTAATTGTCCATCCTTACGACAGAGCCACTAGAAGAAACACATTTTATCCCCAGCATGGATGTCCAGTCCCTCTCCTTCTAACCAGTCCTCCCGCAGCTCCTCGAGAACCTCCTGCAGGGACAGCTCGGGCAAGGGGGCGTGCCTGTACTCCCCGCTGCCTTCCAGAGCAG
The DNA here is from genome assembly GCF_023055335.1 of Clinocottus analis. NCBI lineage: Eukaryota > Metazoa > Chordata > Actinopteri > Perciformes > Cottidae > Clinocottus > Clinocottus analis. Next base: position 18,916,619 of record NW_027176240.1, on the reverse strand, counting down.
CCCCGCTCCACGAGTCGTCCAGCTGCGAGCACTGACTCTCCACTGCAGGGCTGCTCTCCAGACTAAAATCCCAGTAGCCAGAATCCAGGGTGTCTGGAGTTGAGGAGTGTAAGGTGGAGGAGGGCATGTACACCTGCTGCTCCTCTGATCTGTACACGATTGCTGCCTGACTTAAGCTGGAGCAATAGCTTCTCATTTCCATGGGAGAATGGCACCACTGGGGCGGAACAGGGGAGGTTTGGCTGCCAGGATGAGACCAGAAACCCCTCAAGGGTGGGCTGGAACTGTATCCCAGCGGCCTGCCCGGCTGAAGCCTGCACATGGAGCCGTAGTGCTCCTCAATGGTGGAGTAGGCTGGAGGGCGTTGTCCATAGCCGCAGGCCACCTCCAACTCTTCCTTCACCTGGGCCGAGTAGTCTGACAGAGGGTCCTGAGGCGGCAAATGGACGGAGCCGGCCTGTGGGCCCTTGAAGGCCACATCATGGGATGGAGGCACGGCGTCGCACACTGGGCTGTCAGACTGCCACAGAGCTTTCTTGGCTCCTTTGTACTTCAGGGTGCGAGCTCTTCTGTTCTGAAACCACACCTGGACAGGAAAGAAAGAAAAAAAAACCCTCAGATTTAGATGGGGTCAGATAAAGAAAACAATCCGCCATGTTAATCATTGTCAGGGCAAACACGCAGCGGGACAGCAGAATTAGTATCACTGTCAGCCGTCAGAGCCTTGTTGTACAGTCTATCTATTAACTCAAACAAGGGCCTGATAAAAACAGCTTGTGTCATCTATAGAAGGAGTAAAGCGGTAGACTGATAGCGATATCTACAAATCTATGCTGGATACATTTGAAAACTGAGCCTTTTTTATGATAAGAAACCGCAGCGCAAAAGGCCTTACCACACAAGCTACACAGCCTTCTGTGTGTTCGGGCCTCCTGTTTGGGCTTCTGTGAACAGTACTCATGTGTGCATTTAATCTCAAACAACAGCAGTTTCCAATAAATAAAGATAATGCCTAACTTATCTGAACAGACAATTTCATTAGCTCTATGCACCTCAGTTTAATTCATTGCATCATTAGCAATATATCCCCCCACCTCCCTCCATATATAGAGCAAGGGCTCTCTGCTACATTATAAGCAACTGCGTACCTGGATGCGTGACTCTGGCAGGCCCGTGGTCTTGGAAAGGCTCTCTCTGAGGCTGATGCCCGGGTACGGATCGGTCTGAAAGGTGACACGCAGGAGCTCCACATGTTCCTTTGAAAAGCTGGTTCTCTTCCTACGACTGGCACTGCGGTTGGAGCCGCTGCCGGAGGCCACAGGCATGGCATCATCTGAGGGGGAGAGAAAGAAAAAGGGAGCGGGTTCAACATCAATTTTTTTCTTATGTCTTTTCTCTAAGTCCTGCAAAGCCTTCTTGTTGTGCTCTGAACTAGGTGCGGTTTATTTGGTAACCAGGCTTCTTTTGTTGAAGCTGTAACTAAATTTTAATGCATTAATGAAATGCCCAGATTCAGAATGTTGAATATGGAGTGATACATATAATTAACTGCCTTTTCTTTTCTGGTTGAAAAAAATATGACTCTGTAACATCAAAGTCAAACAACACAACACAATTCAAGATTATTTATGGATAAAAAAACAGGATTGTGTCAAATCAAACTCATTCATTGTGTTTACTAATTAAGTGCTCATTGGTCTTTCTAACTTTATATTATATTCTACCTACCACAAAAATATTATAATTTCTGTCAGTGTGTTTTTCTTTCACTGGTTATACCAAACCTAGCTCTAAAATGGATGATTCGAAGAGAAGTTTTTAGCTGCCTGATTGAGTGGGCTGGTGAGTTGCCTTAGAGCACATGCAAATGCAATGTGTTTGCACAAATCTGAGGCACCTGGCATTGCTAACTATTTTACCCGGGGCTATAGATCATACAAAAAAAGTCTTCAAGACATGAAGCTAAACACTAAGACTGGTCTGATGTGAAGATCACAAAACATTTCTTACCATTGCTGGAGTCCTTCCACATGGCAGTGGTTAAATAAATGAAGCTCTGGGAACAAATGGATTTCTAGTGGACTTCTGATCTGACAGAGATCAGTGTGACACTGTGTTCCTTCACCGGGAGACTGAGACTATGTCTCCTGCTTGCAACGGGGTACCTTTTATATTGATCACCTGAGACCCTGGAGGCCTTGAAGGCCACGGTAGAGCCGAAAGAGTGTCGTGGTGGGGTGTTTTTTTAACTTGGAGGATGGGTTCTTAACAAAAGTACTCTGGCCGTTCCAACACCTCCACAGTTATCACCTCATACCGATCAAAGCGGTGGCAGGGTCAATGACAAATATGACTGATCTCAGGAGAGACAAAAAGAACTCCGTGATCAGCCTCGTCGAAACCACTTAACTCGAGGACGACTCACATGTGATTGTTTATGTTTTTGTGTTGCTAAATATGTGACATATTAAAAAAGTATATAAGGCCTAAAGATAGAAAAACAATTTTAAAATCTTTTTCATTCATTGTTAGTCTTCTTTGTATTTTCTTTGGTCTTCTTTTGCATTTTATTGTATTATGCACATTTAGGTATATATATATATATATATATATATATATATATATATATATATATATATATATATATATATATATATATGTTAAAGTTCATGTTTCGAGTCATTTGATTAGTGAGCACCAACATCGGCAGTTTTGCATACTGTTGACCGCTGATCAACTAACAATAGTCTTTAAGAAATGTTTAACTCTCAGGGAAACACAAAACAACATCCTGAGCCGGAGGCCCCTGTTTTTTTCTTTCTTTTCTTTTCACATGTAGAGCAGCTTGTTGCTGTCACAGGAGGGTAAGGGAGGTAATTATTTAATGATTAATTGGACCATTACACTGATGATTAATTGGCCTTAGTACACTGAAAAGGTGCATCAAAGCCAGGCCTTGACCTGAGCTGCTTTTTATATCAGTATGTGAAGCCTGTCTTCCGTGCTCTGACATGCTGCTGAAGAACAATGCAATTAAATATACACACACACACACATATATATATATATATATATATATATATATATATATATATATGTATATATATATATATATATATATACATATATATTTATATATATATATATATATATACATATATATATATATATATATATAAATATATATATATATATATATATATATATATATATTGCATTTTGGTGCACTACATATATACACTACATATATATACTAAATGTATTCCTGCTTATTCTTTTTTACATCTAGTCTTGACCTTTGATTTCTTTCCTGTTGATTCTTGAGCTGTTTGTCAAATGCAGCCAAAATGTAAAATGCCAACCAATTGAATCTAAAGTCAAACAGTACAAACGGGCAAAGTTCCAACACAGATTTACCGTATTTGCAGGCGTATTCGAAAACAATGCAGCTTACTCTGGTTATCTAATGCAACAGAACAAGCTTAGACTGTCTCTTTTTCATCTTTATCTGGAATCAATGTGTGGAGACGGCACCTAAAAGTCCCACCCACTCTTCCTATGCTTTTTCCAAATCCTATCAGACTCGGACATACAAACTGTCAACACTGGAAGCTGTTGCAATAAATGATAGCAATAAATTCTGTATAACCATAATAAAAAACGTACCACATAGTTCATTATCTAGAATTAGTCTGGTAAAAAAAATAAAAACGGGAAAGAGTCTTTCAACAGATAAAATGCTTGCTCTGCCCCAGTTTACATACAATGATCGATAGATTAAAGATAACTAAGCACTGGTCCAGCATATAGGCTAATCAGTTAATGCAAAATCATTCTCAAGAGCTTTGTTTAGTTCAGATATCTGTATTTTAAAGCAAAAAGTAATCTCATTATTTTAACTATTCCTGTAAATTAACATCGAAATCAGCAAGAAGAAGAAGCATAATCCGTCAAACAAAAAAACTGTCAAGCTGCAAGAACCTGGTATAGAGTATGTTATAAACAACACAGTTCATGGACTACTGTTTGGAAGTACTGTGGCAGTTTGATTTTCCATATGGAGTTTTTAATACAAACTTTTTATAATGTGCTCAATGTGGTAGTTGTGGATAAGTATGCACTATACGGTTAAAGGGAAGTATGTCTTTTTTATAAACAAATTTTACAAAACAAACACTTAGGGTTATCATACATTACGTTGAGTGATTTTAATAATGGATCATAATAGTTGGATTTTGTTTAGGCATGAAGAAATGTATTATACTCAATATAGGGTAAAATATATTCAAATTATTATAGAATGTATTGAGCTATTTTTATTATTTATTTCAATGCTGCTGCATACCTCCCAATCTAAAATTAGATTGTTTTCATTATTTGTTTGGGAGTAGCCAAAAAAAGTCTAATAAAAGAAGATTTGTGTTACATTGTTATATTTCTAATAAATATTTAAAGCAGCCCCCAACATACTGCCCCCAATACAGTTTCTAATCTACACCATAGCCTATCTGACAATGATTAGCTGTTCAGGGGCAATAGTGCAAAGTCTTAAAATGCCTCTCCTCACACTACAGCAATATATATTAAATATTGTAGTGTGTAATAAATGTTAGTATTCATGCTAGAGTCACTCTCTGTATAATACATTATTATTCCCTTAGTGGTCTCTAATCTCCATCTAAACAGTACGTACAGTATACCATGATTGAGGACTATAGCAGAATTTTTGTTTACATGTGGAACTACACAGTAGCCTGCACTACATAGAGAGGAAATATGACAGAACTCAGAAAAAGTACAGGGATGTTAACGGAAATTAAGTATCAATTATTTTAAAAAACAGAACATTTCTCGGTAATTGAGCATATTAGAATATTCTGCCGAAAGTCATATCTTTCACAGTAGTAGTAACTCCCTTAATGGCTTAACATCACTTTCAAACATGCATTTTTATTATTATTTTTTCTTATCGTTTTAAAGTGTCTTTTAGCACAGAGTGGTGAAATCAACAAAGAAGCCACCAGGGGGTAACGTTGCAGTGACAAGTTGGTATTTATCCACAGTTTAATATATGCCGACATTGGATATTCAAAGAAATGATAAAACTCCATAGTAATAAACATGACAGTTTATTATCAAAGGTTGATGTATAGCATGTTTTTTCATTTTTACTAATTATCTATAAATGTATGTAACAGCCCCCAATGAAGAAAAACAACAACAAAAAAACACGATCACCCTGTCCTTCCTACCGTCGGCTCTCTTCTCACCACTGTTACTACACGGTCGTATTTGACAGCGGGACCAGCTCAGCACGGCAGAACAGCAGCTATGGCTAAAACTGATGGATGCGATTACTTTAAAAGAACCACCCTGTTTTGGATCGTTTCCGTGATACTGGGGATGGGATATTTCACTGTAAGTTCATTAACCACAAGTTATAGTCGAAAAAATATATAATACGTGTAAATCGTCCGCGCACTGTAAATGCCAGTGTAGTGTTGCTTAAAATGCTCCCCATTTGTGTATTATTTTCCAAAAAAATCATGCTTTCATGCTGTTGCACTTGATATTTCGTGTAAATGTTGTGTTGCCAAAGGACCCTTCTTAGTCCTTGTCAAATCGCAGTTTAATTGATATCTAATCTTATAGGGATTATTTCAATCCTCTTTAAGAACACAGTTCAAACAAACTTTTGTTCAAAGTCCATTGGACAATTTAGCTTTTCAACGTAACGGCTAACTCTAGCTAATGTTAGCCCTGACACCGCCCGTTGTCCCTTTTAAAAAAACTGTAAAAACAGTATTGTGCCAAACTCCCGGAACACTAATATATTGCAAACTATTCCCTTGCAAAATGAACCACGGGAACCAGGACGCTAGGTAGCCTTTAGATATTTGAATTTCGTTGCAGCTCATTTAGATTACTCCTTTGTCAATAAAATATATGCCGAATTGATGAAAAATGTTAATCAAGTTTGACTGTTTATAAGTCATTTAATAATCAGATAGAACCTGTTCGGCCGTCCAAATCCTAATGAAATTCTGGGTTCAGGGGCCCATTCAACTAACGCTATATCACGCTTTGCTTCGTTCATGCACTACTCACAGTCGATAGGGACAGAGAAAAATAGCAGCGTGGCACAATGCTACATTATGTCATTTAGATTTCACAGAGTTGGGGTCTGTTGGGGGATGTCATACTCCGCCCACGTGTTTCTCTGTATGCCTACTATATTTATTTGGGATACTTACTAATTAATTTTTTTCATTATTGAAAAAATGAAGCTATCGCAAGTGTGGCCTAAAAATCTAGGCATGTCATGAAACGAGGAATACATGCATATGATAGGAAAAACTGTACAATTTATGTGCATTAATGTTTAAGTATATCATGTGCTTTACTCCCTTTTATAAATATCTTCGAATTAATTGTATTGTGGAATCATAGAGATATGGTACATTTTATTATTGTAGAAAAAAATTTCGAGCTACTTTTGTAATTCATTACTGATCAAATCAAAGGATTATTTTTGCACCAAATAGATTAAAAGGTGTTCAACCTTTTCAGTGTCAAATTATAAAGGTTTATCTTTACGTTTTGGGATTTTGTTCAGACTTCTAAATGCTATTTGACACTAACAAATCAGAATTTTGCAGCCTCATATTTTGTTCACTTTTAATATGAAGATAAAAATGTTTGGGATAACACTGCCACGTATAGACCCCTTTCCACACAAATTGTCATGGTCCACGTAAAAAAATAACAATGAAATTGTCAAAAATGTTCTTGTCTTGTGGCATCAAATACATATATATATACACACACACAAAGTTAAAGTTTCTCTCATAATCTACTGTATAAATTGATATGGGTTAACGTTTTACTACTCCGACTGTGTGTTACAGTGCATTGTGTTTGCGCCGGAACAAATCCCATTTCAACACCTCGGTCCTTTTGGCAGCTTCTGCAGACTCCTTGTGGATAACTATTCCGACGTTATGTACAAAGGGTAAGTCTTCTTGTTAATTACTTTCTTAGAGTAAATACACTGACATTTGATTACTGTTCATTGACAGCCCTCACATGCACAGATAAAAGCTTTGTGATTTTGCCTAATTAGAATGAAAGGTCATCAGAAGATTTTCTTTATACAGCAGAGCTGCATTTGTGACAATCAAAAGATGTTCAAAGTATCCACACATAGCTTAAGTACAAGCTACAGCCTTAGTATCTTTTCTGCCCCCATTTACACTTCCACTGGTGGGGCACTTTGCTAATTTGGCCTCAAAGACACATGACTGCTATAGCATGTAGCACGTGTAAAGATAGCAATCAAAAAAGATGAATGGTGCGTTCTTGCCATTTGAGTCATGCCCTGTGCAAGACAGCCTTAAGGCTTCAGTGCTCCATTCAGTCTTTGGTTGTTCGATGTTATGGCAAATGGTTGATTTATTTTTGAGGTTGTCATGTGATTCCTGTTCATTCTGGACTCAATGGTTAGTGGAGGCTTGGATGTTACTCAGCTATGCAAGGCAAGACGAAATGTCAAGTTTTGCCATGTTCTCAGGCAGCGCAACTGAATTTCAACTTAAAAAACTTAATTACAATTGTGACCTCAACACAATATTTCTCAAGAAAATAGAAGACATTTCTTTTATAAATTAGAATATAAAGTCCAATGAGTGTTACAAATGTCTTTCTGTTACAGATGGTGGGCTGCCTGGGCCATCCATGTTATTGAGGCCTACGTTGCGTTGAGGATGTGTAGGTAAGGATGCTAGAACCCATTAGATTTGTAATAAGATTGTTTTTATTTTTTCAACCTTCTATTGTAAAAGTTAGTTTCATATCTTCAACAAAAGCCTCCCCCCCCAAAACACTCATCTTCTCTTAATGTCTCTTAATGTCACTCTTAATGTCAGAATAGTCAAGCCTCCAAAAGCTGCCTTACTTTTTACCTCATACCTTAACTTTTCATCTTAATAAAAAAAAGTACAACCATACATTTGGTAATTAAGAATGGAATTTCTTCAATTTTGATAATTAGAAATGACTAGCATTCTTCAAATTTTTTTCTTCCTCACGTATTGACACAATTGTTCAGACATAGAGGTTTAAGTGGCAAACAAAACCAAAGAGTGTGTAAGAGCAACCAGCAATATAATTAATTTTGGACACAATGAAATGGCTGCTGGCTTAACTTTGGTTAATTGTTTTCTTCTCTGCAGTAACAAAGGCATCAGCGACAAAGCCACTCGCTGCCTGTGGTTTGTTCAGACCTTCCTGTTCGGCTTTGCCTCCCTCGGCTTGCTCCTCAAGTATGACCCTGAGCGCCCCAAACAGCACTGATTCCAGCAGGGGAGGCCCACAAAACAACACAGTATAAGATGAAACCTTCTTCTTCCACTGTCTTTCCTCCTCGATGTGAGGGAATACAACTGAACCCACGATAGACATACATCTCCATTTCATTCCATAGATTTTACATTAACAAACTGTAGACGTTTTTAATCGATTATATATTAAAAGATTCTCTTGATGAATCCGGCCTAGGCTGAATAGTTAGTGAAATACAAGAAGAATCTTTTATGAGAATGATTTTGTATTCTCTTGATGTTTACATTTAACATGGTTGACAGAAGGATGTTCTCTCAGCTGCTGTATAGAAGGCAAGTGATATTTTTTCGGAATTAAATGTAGAGAAAGCTGCTGTTCCCTTTTGCCTTTCATCTAATGCAGTGCCTTGAGTTTGATGTTTTAAACTACCGTCTGGAAGTTCCTAATGCTAACACTACAAACATACTGAGTGATTTAATTAAATTGAATAAAATGCTGCCTCATTTTTAGTTCTCTCGAATGCTCAAAATGCTCTGACTTCATCTTGAACTTTATTTTAATTTGACTGAATATTTTACTAAAAACATATTATAAAAACTACACAGTAGGTCTTGGTGCTAAAGGCAAATGTCTGAATGCAAAGAGTTTTGATGCTAATAAACTGAAGTTCAGCAGGTATAACACATATTCACGTTCACCATTTTAGTGAAACATTTTAGCATGCTAACATTTTCTCAGTTGTACTGGACACCGATAATAGCTGGGGCTGATTGGTGGGTCAATAGTTTTGAACTAAATTTAGTGCTGGATACTAATTAAAAGTTAAGATAACACCAAAGTGAATACCTTCCATCCTGAGGGAGCTTTGAATACATTTGTATTAATTTCACAGCAATTCATCCCATGGCTGTTGAAACTTTGCATTCGAAACCACAAATATCAGACTCCATCCTTCAGAAAATAGGTCAGGGGATGTCTTTAGGATTCATCCTCTGTGGACATGCATGTCTCAAACAAACTTTGATGCAAAACCATCCCATAAATGGATCAAATAAAACATCTTGTTGACGCAAACCTGGACTTTCTATACCTTTCAGAAACATGGCTATATATAAACTTGTCCCGTTACTTTGAATGTATGTGGAGACTATGTTTCGAAGAGACAGATCTAATGGTAAAGGAGGAGGAGGAATAATGTTTTACGTTAAAGAACACCCTAATTGTCGCCAGATTGAGTGGTCAAGTGATGTCAAATTGGAATGTATTGGTCTGAAAGTGTTACTGTTACCTCACATATCTCTTACTCTTATCTGTCGCTACAGCCCACCAGAGTCCAAATTATATCTAAATCTAAATTATATGATCAGTTTAATTCCATGTTCAAGGAGTCTGGAATAAAAATAGCCAAAATGTACAAGTGATTGTTTCAATAAGCCTCAGTTAGTGAACTAACCCACAAAGATAACCTACTCTTTTCAGTCCCAGATTAATTTTATTTTTTAGCAATAAACCAGAAAGAAGGATCAAAACACAATATAGTATGTCTGACAATAATCTAATACTTTTAACAAGAAAATTTACAAAGAAACGTTCTCAAAATCTCTTCTACCAGAAAGGCTTATTAATTAGGAATATCAAAAGGTGACACAAATTCATTTGAGAATGATATACATGGAATTGATTGGAGCACCTGTTTAGCAACAGATCACAATTTACAGTTCCTTTTAAAAAAACAACAATTAAACAAAATCAAAAGAACAAACTTCCATGGCTAGTGAACTATGCATTAAAATTGGCAATCAAGTTTAAATTTGGAAATGATAGGCAGAAATTCATAATGCTGAGAAAACAGGTAATGAATGAACTTAGAAAGTGGTTTTTTTTATCAAGATCATTGATGAAGCAGGGGGTAATTCTAAAATCATATTGGGTAATCTAAAGAAGCTAACAGACAAACATAACAGCAATTCAATGAAGCAACTTAAAATGAATGTGAATGGGTGTCTTATACAAGATGAAGTTGTAATTTGAACAGCTTTCAATGAAGCAACTTAAAATGAATGTGAATGGGTGTATTATACAAGATGAAGTTGTAATTTGAACAGCTTTCAATTCATACTTTATCAATTCAGTGGAAGCTTTAACTCAAAGCTGGAGTAGTGGACACGTCGCCAGTTTACCACAGGGCACACAGACAACCAATTCACGCTCACATTTACACGGACGCGCGATTTTAGAGTCTCCGACTAACTCAAGTTGCATGTCTTTGGACTGTGGAGAACCAATTTTGCCAATGGTTGCTTCAACACCTCTCTCCCTGATGTCTTGAACTGCTGCGCCCTCAGGTGGTGGAGGTCTGCTACGACGTCCTGAAGGAGCACAGCTTCTCCAAATAAGGTCGCCAACCGGGGACGTGGAGCAGGGCACGGGCAAAGCAGCAACAGGACATAGGGAGCAGGGCACGGCCGGTGCAGGGACAGGACACGGGCACAAGCGGTCTGCCGTGGAGCCGACAGGACACGGGCTGGCATTGGCACAGAGGCGGCAGCCGGGTCTGGGACTGGCAGCGGTGCAAAGGCAGAGGCCAAGTCTGGCACTGGCAGTGGCGTCGAGGCGCCGCCTGGGACCTGGTCTGACAGCAGCACGGAGGTGGCGGCCAGGACCTGGGCTGGCAGCGGCACGTACGTGACAGTCAAAGCCTGGACTGGCATGGAGGCAGCGGCCCGAGCCCTGGGTCTGCCAGGGCATCGACAGGGCACAGGAAGCGGGGTTGGCGTTGGCTGTGAGCTGGCACCGGAGACTAGACATCTGGAATACACTTTATCATTTTCTAAATTCTGACCTGTTGCCTTTTATAATCAGCATTTACTTGTACTTTTAGTTTCAATACAAAAAATCTCAGAAAATTTGTTTTAATCAGTGGCGGGCTGTGCATTTTGAACCTGGGCCTTCTGTGCAGACTGATATTGTGCCATAAATACGCCAGAGAGTGCCAGAGATGATGACCTTTGTTCTGTGTCAGAGTCTGTGTCTGGTTGTTCTTCTTCATCAGGCATTTGCTCATTCTGTTGCTCTTGTGGGTCATGATGATCCTGTGTTGTCTGCTGCTCCAGTTCTTTCTCAGATCCTACACCCTGTAGCTATAGTTCACAGTCTGTTGCTTGACGTTCCCACACCTGTTGTTCACAGGTATCAGCTTCAGAAATAGTACCCTGCTGTCAAATGTTGTCTTGTTATGAAAACCTCCACACCAGCTCACCTTCATCCTCATTCTCCAAATCCAAGTACTGAGGTAATAGCAGCTGTTATTGGGATTTTCCTTTGCCCTTGTCTCATGCTTCTCTTTCTTTTGTCCTGCTCTTTTCTTTCTGTTTTTTCCACAGGTAGACTGTCACATGGAAGCAACATATTTCTGTGTACTGTGTGGCTTTTGCTTCCTCTTTCTGGCTTGACCTCAAAAACAGGAATGTTAGGGCTCACCACAACATACACTGAATCCTCCCAGTATGCACAAAGCTTGCCAGGCCCTCTTCTTTCTTTGAGATTGGGGAGCTGGACACTTCTGCCCAGGTGAAGTTGAGCTTCGTAGCTCTTTTGGTCGTAATATCGTTTGCCTCTCAAGGCTTCTTTCTGAGCTGTTGTTGAAGCAATCTCATAAGCCTATTTCATCATTGATTGACATTCGTCCACATACTCTTCATAGCTTACTTGCTGCTCTAAATTGACTACAATATCTACAGGGAGTCGAGTAGTGTAGCCGAACATCAGATTGTAGGGAGAAAACCCAGAAGCCTCTCTCCTAGAACAGTTGTAGGCGTAAACCACTTTGGCTAGTGAATTTTTCCAATCTGTCTTTACAGTGTCGGTCAGCGTTCTCAGCATGGACAAGAAAGTTCTATTGAAACGCTCCACCTGTCCATTTCCTTGTGGGAGGTATGAGAGCCACGCATACCACAGACCTTTTGCAGCTGGGAAAACAGACTATTCTCGAATTCTCTGCCCATGTCGTGGTGGATTCTGGCGTGAAAGCCAAAGTTGACTGCAAAGTCGTTGAAAACATTTTCCAGCACTGTTTTTGCTGAGCGTGTAAAGCGATCCATGACCACTAGAATGTATTCAAAGTCATCTTTTGTTAACTCCAGAGTTCTTTCTATTCAATTCAATTCAGTTCAGTTTATTTTGTATAGCCCAAAATCACAAATACAAGATTTGCCTCGGGCCATGGTCCATGGAAAACTTAAGGCAAGGAAACACAGAGGCTCCCGGGAAAGAGTAGAGTTAGTAATGTGCATTGAAAGACAATAACTTATCCAGAAGGAGAGAAGAAAGGAGAGAGGAGATGAGAAAAGAAAAGAAAGAAGAAGAGGAAAGGGAGCTCAGTGTATCCTAAAATGCTCCCAGCAGCATATCCAGGGGCTGGAGCAGGGCTAACCTGAGCCAGCCCGAACTATAAAAACTGTCAAAGAGGAACGTTTTAAGTCTACTCTTAAATGAGGTGACCGTGTCTGCCCCTCTGACTGAAAGTGGAAGCTTATTCCACAGAAGAGGCATTTTCTGCCCCTAATTGCTCCATTTCTTTGTTTAGTTCTCTGAATACAGTGTCATGGGTCTCTACTATTTGGCTCTCATGTGATGAACTCCACCGTTTACTTGGAGTTTTCTCCATTTTCTCAGCAAGATTTTGAAGTCAGATGGTTCCGTTTCCAGGGGATGACCTGTTGTGGTGAAACCACACCCTTATGATGTGAAGCCACAACCCTTCAATGTGAAGCCACACCCTGTTAATGTAAATGCACACCCACAGTCATGTGAAGCCACACCCTATTTCACATGATGCCACAAATTGTTAACATAAAACTTTCTGACACTTTCTTGATGGAAATTTTTTTTTTTTTTAAAAAGAAGACTTTTTTAAGAAAATCTAGTTTTCAACTCTGTTCAGCCTTGAACGTCGTTTAAGAGCATAATTAGGTTAATAAGGAGCATAATATGAGGAAATGCAGCTTTCAGGCGGTATAGTTATGAAAGCATCAGGTATTCATAAAAATATCATACAACTTGTAAGTCTGGTGTTCTGGGACACTTTCTTGATGGAAATTTAAAAAAGTACTCTTTAAGAAAATCTAGTTTTCAACTCTGTTAAGCCTGAAACATCGTTTAAGAGCATAAAAATGAGGAAATGCGTACAACTTGTAAGTCTGGTGTCCCTTGATGGAAAATTTGAAAAAAAAAAATGATTTTTTTAAAAGAAAATCTCGTTTTCAACTCTGTTCAGACTTAAACGTCATTTAAGAGCATAAATGCAGCTTTTAGGAGGTATTGTGATTAAAGCATGAGGTATTCATGAAAATATCATACGTCTGGTAAGTCTGGTTTCCTGGAACATTTTCTTGATGGAAAATTCAGAAAAAAAAGATTTTTTAAGTAAATCTAGTTTTCAACTCTGTTCGGCATAAAACGTTGTTTAAGATCATAAAAATAAAGAAATGCAGCTTTCAAGCGGGATAGTGATGAAAACATCATGTATTCATGAAAATATCATACAACTTGTCAATACTGGTGTCCTGGGACACTTTTTTCATCGAAATAAAAACAAAATGAATTCTTTAAGGAAATCTCGATTTCACCTCTGTTCAGCCGAAAACGTTGTTTAAGAGCATCAAATGATTAAATGCAGCTTTTAGACTTTCTTGTTGGAAAATTAAAAAAGAAATGATTTTTTTTAAAGAAAATTTAGTTTTCAACACTGTTCAGCTTGAAACGTCGTTTAAAAGCATAACAATAAGGAAATAAAGCTTTTAGGTGGTATAGTGATGAAAACATCAGGTATTCATGAAAATATCATACAACTTGTAAATTCTTGTGTCCTGAGACACTTTCTTGATGGAAATTAAAAGAAAAGAATTCTTCAAGAAAATCTCGTTTTCAACACTGTTAAGCCTGAAACGTTGTTTAAGATCATACAAATAAAGAAATGCAGCATTCAGGCATACAAATAAAGAAACGCAGCATTCAGGCGGTATAGTTATGAAAGCATCAGGTATTCATGAAAATATAATACAACTTGTAAATTCTGGTGTCGCGGGATGCTTTCTTGATGGAAATTTTAAAAAAATGAATTCTTTAAGAAAATCTCGTCTTCAACTCTGTTCAGCCTTAAACATCATTTAACCCTCCTGTTGTCCTCTGGGTTAAAAAGACCCACGTTTGAGTGTTTATGTATTTGTGTGTATCTCGGTCATTTAGTCCCTGGGGTCTAAATGACCCGCGTTTATCGCCGAGCTCATGGCAACGTCCCTGAGGTCATAATGACCCGCGTTTATCGCCGAGCTCCCGGCCTCGTCCCTGGCCTCGTCCCTGGCCTCGTCCCTGGCCTCGTCCCTGGCCTAGTCTCTGGGGTCTAAATGACCTGCGTTTATCACCGAACTCCCGTCCCTGGGGTCAGAATGACCCGCGTTTATCGGCGAGCTCCTGGCCTCGCCGTCGTCCCCGGGGTCAGAATGACCCGCGTTTATCACCAAGCTCCTGGACTTGTCCCTTGGGTCATAATGACCCATGTTTATCGCCAAGCTCCTGGCCTCGCCGTGGTCCCTGGGTCATAATGACCCGCAATTATCGCCGAGCTCCCGGCCTCGTCCCTGGGATCAGAATGACCCGCGTTTATCGCCGAGGTCCTGGCCCCGTACCTTGGGTCTAAATGACCCGGATTTATCACCGATCTCCTGGCCCTGTCCCTGGGGTCAGAATGACCCGCGTTTATCGGCGGGCTCCTGGCCTCGCCATCATCCCCGAGGTCAGAATGATCCGCGTTTATCACCGAGCCCTCGCATCACCGTCGTCCCCGAGGTCATAATGACCCGCGTTTATCGCCAAGCTCCTGGCCTCGTCCCCTGGCCTCGTCCCCTGGCCTCGTCCCTGGGGTCTAAATGACGAGCGTTTATCACCGAGCCCTCCCCTGGCCTCGTCCCTGGGGTCAGAATGACCCGTGTTTATCGCCGAGCTCCCGGCCTCGTCCCCGGCCTCGTCCCCGGCCTTGTCCCTAGGGTCAGAATGACCCGCGTTTATCGCCGAGCTCCCGGCCTCGTCCCCTGGCCTCGTCCCTGGGGTCTAAATGACATGCGTTTATAAGCGAGCTCCTGACCCAGTCTCTGGGGTCGGAATGACCCGCGTTTATCACCGAGCTCCCGGCCCCGTCCCTGGGGTCATAATGACCCGCGTTTATCGTGGAGCTCCTGGCCTCGTCCCTGGGGTCATAATGACCCGCGTTTATCGTGGAGCTCCTGGCCTTGTCCCTGGGGTCATAATGACCCGCGTTTATCGCCGAGCTTCGGGCCTCGCCGTCGTCCCTAGGGTCAGAATGACCCGTGTTTATCACCGAGCTCCCGGCCTCGTCCCCGGCCTTTTCCCCGTGGTCAGAATGACCCGCGTTTATCGCCGAGCTCCTGGCACCGTCCCTTGGGTCTAAATGACCCGTGTTTATCGCCGAGCTCCTGGCCCCGTCCCCGGGATCTAAATGACCCGCGTTTATCACCGAGCTCCAGGCCCTGTCCATGGTGTCATAATGACCCGCGTTTATCGCCGAGCTCCTGGCCCCGTCCCTGGGGCCTAAATGACCCGCATTTATCACCGAGCTCCCGGCCCCGTCCCTCGGGTCAGAATGACCCGCGTTTATCGGCGAGCTCCTGGCCTCGCCGTCGTCCCCGGGGTCAGAATGACCCGCGTTTATCACCAAGCTCCTGGCCTTGTCCCTGGGGTCATAATGACCCATGTTTATCGGCGAGCTCCTAGGCCTCGCAGTCGTCCCCGGGGGTCATAATGACCCGCGTTTATCGCCGAGCTCCCGGCCTCGTCCCTGGGGTCAGAATGACACGCGTTTATCGCCGAGCTCCCGGCCCCGTCCCTGGTGTCATAATGACCCGCAATTATCGCCGAGCTACTGGCCCCGTCCCTGGGGTCAGAATGACCCGCGTTTATCACCGAGCGCCCGGCCTCTTCCCCTGGCCTCGTCTCTTGGGTCTAAAGGACACGCGTTTATAACCGAGCTCCTGACCCCATCCCTGGGGTCAGAATGACCCGCGTTTATCACCGAGCTCCATGCCCCGTCCCTAGTGTCATAATGAACTGCGTTTATCGCCGAGCTCCTGGCCTCGTCCCTGGCCTCGTCCCTGGGGTCTAAATGACCCACGTTTATCACCGAGCTCCTTGCCTCGTCCCCGGGGTCATAATGACCCGCGTTTATCGCCGAGCTCCTGGCACCGTCCCTGGGGTCTAAATGACCCGAGATTATCGCCGAACTCCTGGCCACGTTCCTGAGGTCATAATGACCCGCGTTTATCGCCGAGCCCTCCCCTCGTCCCTGGGTCGAAATGACCCGTGTTTATCACCGAGCTCCTGGCCCCGTCCCTGGGGCCTAAATGACCCGCATTGATCACCGAGCTCCCGGGCCCGTCCCTCGGGTCAGAATGATCCGCGTTTATCGGCGAGCTCCTGGCCTCGCCGTCGTCCCCGGGGTCAGAATGACCCGCGTTTATCACCGGGCTCCTGGCCTTGTCCCAGGGGTCATAATGACCCATGTTTATCGCCGAGCTCCTGGCCTCGCAGTCGTCCTTGGGGTCAGAATGACACGCGTTTATCGCCGAGGTCCCGGCCCCGTCCCTGGAGTCAGAATGACCCGCGTTGATCGGCGAGCTCCTGGCCTCGCCGTCGTTCCCTGGGTCAAAATGACCCGTGTTTATCACCGAGCTCCTAGCCTCGTCCCTGGGGTCATGATGACCCGCTTTTATCGCTGAGCTCCTGGCCCTGTCCCCTGGCCTCGTCCCTGGGGTCAGAATGACCCGCGTTTATCGCCGAGCTCCCGGCCTCGTCCCCGGCCTTGTCCCTGGGGTCAGAATGACCCGCGTTTATAACCGAGCTCCCGGCACCGTCCCTGGGACCTAAATGACCCGCATTTATCACCGAGCTCCCTGCCCCGTCCCTGGGGTCAGAATGACCCGCGTTTATTGGCGAGCTCATGGCCTCGCCGTTGTCCCCGGGGTCAGAATGACCCGCGTTTATCACCGAGCTCCTCGCCGTCATCCCTGGGGTCATAATGACCCGCGTTTATCTCCGAGCTCCTGTCCTCGCCTTCGTCCCTGGGGTCAGAATGACTCGCATTTATCGCAGAGCTCCCGTCCTCGTCCCCGGCCTCGTCCCTGGGATCTGAATGACCCGTGTTTATCGCCGAGCTCCTGGCCCAGTCCCTGGGGTCAGAATGACCTGCGTTTATCGCCGAGCTCCTGGCCCCGTCCCCGGGGTCTAAATGACCCGCATTTATCGCCGAGCTCCTGGCCTCATCCCTTGTGTCAGAATGACCCACGTTTATCTCCGAGCTCCTGGCCCCGTCCCTGGGGTCAGAATGACCCGCGTTTATTGCTGAGCTCCTGGCCCCGTCCCCGGGGTCTAAATAAATGTCCAGCGTTTATCACCGAGCTCCTGGCCCCGTCTCTGGGGTCCTGATGACCCCGCGTTTACCACCGAGCTCCTGGCCTCATCCTTGAGACAATCGGGTCGCACTCGACACACCGGTGAGCGTTTCCCAGACCCGTGCGATCCACGGAGCCCGGCTCGCCCAAACGGGCGAACCAATGTTCAGATTCGGTCCCGGCGGCGCCCGCCCCTCGGGCAAACGCAGAATCGTCAAAGGCCTGGTCCCGCCCCCCCGTCCCCTCGATCGACGCCGTCGGACGCGACTCTCCACGTTCTCAGCAGCGGCAGCGACACTTGGTCCGCCCTCTGCGGAAACATAACCCGTTGCCTGGCTTCTCGAACGGGAGCGGAATCGTCCCAGGCTCCGGCCACTGTCGTGGCCGGAGCCGATTCGATCGGCCTGGACGGGGTCGCGTTCCAGCCGTTCGATCCGCCCTCAGCTTCGCGAGAAGACGTTGTGCCGGCCCAAAGCTCCCACGGTCGGACTCGGCGGGCCGTCGGGTAATCGCCTCCGGCCGGTACATTCTCGTCGCCGCCGCCATCATCCGCGGCTCACGGGCGGTCAACGAGCCCGGCCGCGTCCCGGTCAAAGTACGGATCGGGGCAGGCCGGCTCGCGTCTTTCGTTTCTACGGCCAATGTCGGCGTATGGCGCGGCTTCGTCGTTTGCCGCCGGGGCGACGCCCAACACGCTCAGAGGCGACGGTGCGGCGGCGGCTTTCCAAAGCTGCCGTCGAGCAGTCGGCGAATCGTCGCGGGCCGGCGTGTTCTCGCCTATGTTCGAGGAAAACATGTCTGACGTGTTCCATCTGTGATCGAGGGTCACTTGTCTTTTATTTATCCAAACGATATTGCCTCCGCCCACGGGCCTGCACCTCGCCTCGCCTCGCCTCACGGCTTCGACATTACATCGCGTACGCATCGACGGAACAAAATAAAAAATAAAAGAAGAAAAAGAAACATACTAAACACCGGTGCCCAGTGTTTACTTTTTTTTCCGGTCGTGCGCTGCTGGTGGAGAGGCCCCCACCGTCACCACTCTGCCAAAGTCAACATGACGGCGCCTCGATTCAACACAAGCCAGCTCGTCAAAATGTTGGTCCAGCTGGCAAGCGACCGTCGTTAGAGGAAGGAGAAGAAGAAGAACGCAGTCGAGTCCGCGGTCGAGGTCGAGGTGGCCTTCGCCAAAACTCTGTTTAAGGTCATCACGCCAGTCGAACCGGCGAGCGACGCGTCACCGTCGTCAGAGGAAGGAGAAGAAGCAGAAGGAGAAGAAGAAGAAGAACGCGGTCGAGGTCGAGGTGGCCTTCTCCAAAACACTGCCAAAGTCAACCCGGTGTGCGAAGCTTTGCCTCCTGGAGGAGAAGGAAGAGGAGGAGGAGGAGGAGGAGAAAAAGAACGAGGTCGCAGCGATACCGTCCGCCGCTCTGCCAAAGTTTCCATCAGCACAATGTGTGTCAGAATGCTCGTCGACCCGGCACCCGATGTATCGTCGTCGCCGCCGTCAGGAGGAGGAGGAGGTGGAGAAGAACGAGAAGACGAGGAATTGGACAAAGAAGAAGAAGAAGAAGAAGAAGAAGACGATGTAGACGACGACGTAGACAACGACGTAGACAACGATGTAGACGACGATGTGGACGACAAAGAAGAGGAATCCGAACGAGTGCGCGATACGTCGTCTTCGGAAGAAGAAGAAGGAGAAGGAGAAGGAGAAAAAGAAGTGGAGGAGGAGGAGCAAGCGGACGGAGAGGACGCCCCTCGAGGCGAAAGACGGACCTTCCCGTCGTGGTCCTTGACGACGTACGAGTGAGAGGAGCGCCCGTCGCCGGCCGCCGCGCCGGGGCTGCCGCGCCGGGGCCGCCGCGCCGAGCCTGGTCATTTTGTGAGAACTATGCATACATATGAAAAACACTGTACATATACATACCTGTTCACTTAGCCTGGTCCTCTTCACAGAGCCTGGTCATTTTGTGAGAACTATACATACATATGAAAAACACTGTACTAACATACATACCTGTTCACTTAGCCTGGTCCTCTTCACAGAGCCTGGTCATTTTGTGAGAACTATACATACATATGAAAAGCACTGTACTAACATACATACCTGTTCACTTTGCCTGGTCCTCTTCACAGAGCCTGGTCATTTTGTGAGAAATATACATACATGCATATGAGAATAGTGTACATACAGCCTGGTCCTGTTCACTGATTCTGGTCCTGTTTACTGAGCCTGGTCATGTTCACACGACCTGTCCCTCTTCACTGAGCCTGGTCCTCTTCACTGACCCTAGTCATGTTCACACAGCCTCTCCCTCCCCACTGAGCATGGTCCTCTTCACTGACCTTGGTCCTGTTCACATAGCCTCTTCACTGAGCATGGTCATCTTCACTGAGTCTGGTCCTGTTCACACAGCCTGTGCCTGGTCTCTGGTCCTGGTCACTGAGCTTGTACCTGGTCACTGAGCCTGGACCTGTTCACACAGCCTCATCCAGTTCACTTACCCTGGTCATTTTGTGAAAACTATGCCTGGTCATACATATGAAAACACTATACTGACATACATATGAGGATACTGTACATACAGCCTGCTTCCTGTTCACTGATTCTGGTCCTGTTTACAGAGCCTGGTCATGTTTACTGAGCCTGGTCATGTTCACACAGCCTGGTCCTCTTCACTGAGCCTGGTCATGTTCACACAGCCGGGTCCTCTTCATTGAGCATGGTCATCTTCACTGAGCCTGGTCCTCTTCACTGATCCTGGTCCTGTTCACACAGCCTGGTCCTATTCACACAGCTTGTGGCTGTTCACAGAGGCTGGTACTGTTCACACAGCCTGTGCCTGGTCACTGGTCCTGGTCCCTGAGCTTGTACCTGGTCACTGAGCCTGTGCCTGTTCACTGAGCCTAGTCCCTGAGCTTGTACCTGGTCACTGAGCCTGTGCCTGTTCACTGAGCCTGGTCCTGTTCACACAGCCTGGTCCTGTTCACTTAGCCTGGTCATTTTGTGATAACTATACATACATACATATGAAAAGCAGTGTACATACAACCTTTACCTGTTCACTTTGCCTCGTCCTCTTCACAGAGCCTAGTCATTTTGTGAGAACTATACATACATATGAAAAGCACTGTACTAACATACATACCTGTTCACTTAGCCTGGTCCTCTTCACAGAGCCTGGTCATTTTGTGAGAAATATACATATACATATACAACATACCTGGTCCTGTTAACTGATTCTGGTCCTGTTTACTGAGCCTGGTCATGTTCACACAGCCTGGTCATGTTTACTAAACCTGGTCCTGTTCAGACAGCCTGGTCCTCTTCACTGAGGACGGTTGTCTTCACTGAGCCTGGTCCTGTTCATACAGCCTGTGCCTGGTCACTGAGCCTTATCCTGTTCACAAAGCCTGGTACTGTTCACACAGCCTGTGCCTGGTCACTGAGCTTGTACCTGGTTACTGAGCCTAGTTCTGTTCACTGAGCCTGTTCATTTTGTGAGAAATATACATACATGCATATGAGAATACTGTACATACAACCTGGTCCTGTTCACTGATTCTGGTCCACTTCACTGACCCTGGTCATGTTCACACAGCCTGGCCCTCCTCTCTGAGCCTGGTCCTCTTCACTGACCCTGGTCCTGTTCACACAGCCTGGTTCTCTTCACTGAGCACGGTCCTCTTCGCTGAGCATGGTTATCTTCACTGAGCACGGTCATCTTCACTGAGCATGGTCATCTTCACTTAGCCTGGTCCTTTTGTGAAAACTATACATACATACATACATACATACATACATACATACATACATACATACATACATACATACATACATACATACATACATACATACATACATACATACATACATACATACATATGAAAACACTATACTAACAAACATATGAGGATACTGTACATACAGCCTGGTCCTCTTCACTGAACCTGGTCCCGTTCACACAGCCGGGTCCTCTTCACTGAGGACGGTTGTCTTTACTGGGCATGGTCATCTTTACTGAGCCTGGTCCTCTTCACTGAGCCTGATCCTGTTCACACAGCCTGGTACTGTTCACACAGCCTGTGCCTGGTCACTGGTCCTGGTCACTGAGCTTGTACCTGGTCACTGAGCCTAGTCCTGTTCACTGAGCCTAGCCTTGTTCACAGAGCCTGGTTATTTTGTGAGAACTATACATACATACATACATACATACATACATACATACATACATACAAACATACATACATACATACATACATACATACATACATACATACATACATACATACATACATACATACATACATACATACGAAAAAACAATACAGACATATGAAAAAACGCTGTACATACAGCCTTCACCTGGTGACTGAGCCTGTGCCTGTTCACTGAGCCTTGTCCTGTTCACAGAGCCTGGTCCTGTTGTGACAACTATACATACACACATATGAAAACACTATACATACATATGAAACAACACTGTACATACAGCCTTCACCTGGTGACTGGGCCTATGCCTGTTTACTGAGGCTAGTCCTGTTCACACAGCCTGGTCCTGGTCACTGAGCCTGATGCTGTGTACACAGCCTGGTCTTCTTCACTGAGCCTGGTCCTGTCGAAAAGTGTTTAGTTAGAGTTTGAGGACCAGGAGATGACAACCACGATGAGCCCCTGCATGCACGCACGCACGCACGCACGCACGCACACACACACACACACACACACACACACACACACACACACACACACACACACACACACAAACACACACACACACACACACACATCAAGGTTCAAAAAGGAAAAAGGGTGGGCGGGGAGGTTATCAGAGGCAAATTCCTGAGCAGGCTTCCCCCTCTCCCCTTACTTTCTCAGACACACACACACACATACACACACACACACACACACACACACACACACACACACGCACACACACATCCAAACAGGCTCCTGCGACTATGCTGACAGGGCTTTTCCAAAATGATATATTTTTTAAAACTCATTCAAAGGCTCAAAACTCCTCATAAAACAACCAAAGTGCTTGAAATGTAAACATTGCATTACATTGATGCATTGAATTAGGTCCTATAAGTACAAGTCTGCAGACCCTTTCGAAAAAATATTTGCTGCGTTAGCAGCATGCCAACTGCTAAGAAACTCATGGCCAGAATTGTGCACTATTCCCAGCTGCGTTACCAGGTCAGTTGGCCTCAGGAGAACCAGACCCACCAATGGGAGAATGAATGACACTGTAACAGAAGGCACAGCCACTGAATCCTGGATCCTCGACGACACTAGCAAGCGCTTTTTCCTCTCTGTCTTTCTCTTCATCTCTCTCTGTCCTCCACCTCTCCTCCCCCTCCTCTTCTCTCTTTGTCCTCCTCGTCGTCTCTCTCTTAAACTTTTGGAGCAGGATATGACACCAGGCGACTTGGAAAAGCTCAAGGTGGCCACAACGATGAGGCTCCCGGAGTGCTTGGTGGCTCACACTCGCCTGATGAAATTTGTCAAGTCCACGGTGGCTAAAGACTGTCTTAACAACCATGACTTCGTACCCATCGTATCGGTCTAAATATGATATTGTACGCGAGCTGTTGGGCTTTATTTTTACAAATATGTTTTGACTCTGATGTGTGTTGGGTGGACACACTGTGCTCGAGCCCGAGGTGGCCAAAATGATGAGGCCGGCCTCCCAATGATCATAGGACACAGAAAGTTGTAGTTTTATTTTGTATAGTTATCACCCCCAGTGTTACAAGCAATGACACACACACACACACACACACACACACACACACACACACACACACACACACACACACACACACATACACACACACTTCTCCGGTCACGGTTTCATGTTATTCCACATCCTACCCTTGTCCTCGGATCAGAGTGTATCTTATGGTCCTACAAGCTAGGGGATGGCACCGTTGGAATCGCAACGGCCATATTAGCGGGAGGCAGCAAACTCAAGTCCCTCCGACCTTCGATTAAAGCTAAACTAGCCGAAGAAGCAAAAACAAAAAGGCCAATTTAGATAAGTGCCTTCCCAAGGTCCCACAAGCTTGGGGTTGGAACCATTGGACTCGCGACAACTGTATTAGTGGGAGACAGCAAACTCGTGTCTTTCCGGATTTTGGGTGAAAGCTACACAAGCCGAAGAAAGAAAAAAAAAATGGCCGATTAAAAAAAAAAGAAGTTCCTTCCCGAGGTGCAACAAGCTCGGGGTTGGAAGCGTTGGAATTGCGACGTCCGTATTAGTGGGAGGCAGAAAACTTGAGTCCTTCCGACTTTCTGTGAAAGCTACGCAAGCCAAATAAGCAAAAAAACAAAATGGCCAATTTGAAAAAAGTGCCTTCCTGAGGTCCCACGAGCTCGGCGACGGGATCGTTTGAACTGCGACAGCCGTATTAATGGGAGGCAGCAAACTCGAGTCCTTCCGACTTTGTGTGAGAGCTGCACAAGCCGAAGAAACAAAAACAAAATGGCCGACTTGAAAAAAGTACCTTGCCGAGGTCCCACAAGCTCGGGGACGGTACCGTTGAACCGCGAAGGCCGTATTAGTGGGAGCGCAGTCAACTCATGTCTTTGCGGACTTTGTGTGAAAGCTGCACAAGCCGAAGAAACAAAAACAAAATGGCCGATTTGAAAAAACTGCCTTCCCGAGGTTCCACAGGCTCGGCAAAGGGATCGTTGTAACCGCGACAGCCGTATTAGTGGGAGCGCAGCCATCCCATGTCCCTCCGGACTTTCTGTGAAAGCTACACAAGCCGAAGAAACAAAAAACAAAATGGCCGATTTGAATAAAGTGCCTTCCCAAGGTCCCACGAGCTCGGCGACGGGTCCGTTGGAACCGCGACATCCGTATTAGCTGGAGAGCAGCCAACCCGTGTCCTTCCGACTTTGTTTGAAAGCTGCACAAGCACAAGAAACAAAAACAAACTGGCCAATTTGAAAAAAGTGCCTTCCCGAAGTCCCACGAGCTCGGCAAATGGATCGTTGGAACCGCAACGGCCGAATTAGTGAGGGCACAGCGAGCCCGTGTCTCTGCGGACTTTCGTTTAACGCTGCACAAGCCAAAAAAACAAAAACAAAATGGACGATTTGAAAAAAGTGCCTTCCTGAGATCCCAAGAGCTCGGTGACTGGTGTGTTGGAACCGCGACATCCGTATTAGTGGGAGCCAGCAAACTCAAGTCCCTCCGGACTTTCTGTGAAAGCTACACAAGCCGAAGAAGCAAAAACAAAATGGCCGATTTGAAAAAAGTGCCTTCCCGAGGTCCTACGAGCTTGGCGACGGGATTGTTGGAACCGCAACGGCCGTATTAGTGGGAGCGCAGCAAACCCGTGTCCCTACGAACTTTGGTTTAACGCTGCACAAGCCGAAGAAGCAAAAACAAAATGGCCGATTTTAAAAAACTGCCTTCCCGAGGTTCCACGAGCTCGGCGACGGATTCGGTGGAAGCGCGACGGCCGTATTAGTGGAAGCGCAGCCAACTCGTGTCCTTCCGACTTTCTGTGAAAGCTACACAAGCCGAACAAAAAAACAAAATGGCCGATTTGAAAAAAGTGACTTCCCGAGGTCCCATGAGCTCGGCGATGAGATCGTTGGAACCGCGACGGCCGTATTAGTGGGAGGCAGCGAACTCGAGTCCTTCCGTGTTTGTGTGAAAGCTGCACAAGCCGAAGAAACAAAAACAAAATGGCCGATTTCAAAAGAGTGCCTTCTGAGGTCCCACGAGCTTGGCGATGGGTTCGTTGGAACCGGAACATCCGTATCAGTGGGAGCGGAGCTCACCCGTGTCCCTCCGGACTTTCTGTGAAAGTTACACAAGCCGAAGAAGCAAAAACAAAATGGCCGATTTGAAAAAAGTGCTTTCCCAAGGTCCCACGAGCTCGGCGAAGGGATCGTTGGAACTGTGACCGCCGTATTAGTGGGAGCGCTGCAAACCCGTGTCCCTACAAACTTTGGTTTAACGCTGTACAAGCCGAAGAAGCAAAAACAAAATGGCCGATTTTAAAAAACTGCCTTCCCGAGGTTCCACGAGCTCGGTGATGGGAACGTTCGAACCGAGACGGCCGTATTAGTGGGAGCGCAGCCAACTCGTGTCCTTCTGACTTTCTGTGTAAACTACACAAGCCGAAGAAACAAAAACAAAATGGCCGATTTGAAAAAAGTGCCTTACCGAGGTCCCATGAGCTCGGCATTGGGATCATTGGAACCGCGACGGCCGAATTAGTGGGAGGCAGCGAACTCGAGTCCTTCCGAGTTTGTGTGAAAGCTGCACAAGCCGAAGAAGCAAAAACAAAATGGCCAATTTGAAAAAAGTGCCTTCGCCGACCTCGGCGAAGGGATCGTTGGAACCGCGACGGCCGTATTAGTGGGGGTGCAGCCAACCCGTGTCCCTCCGGACTTTGGTTTAACGCTGCACTAGCCAAAGAAGCAAAAACAAAATGGCCGATTTGAAAAAAAAGTGCCTTCCCGAGGTCCCACGAGCTCGGCGAAGGGATCGTTGGACCCGTGACGGCCGTATTAGTGGGAGCGCAGCCAAGTCGTGTCCTTCCGACATTCTGTGAAAGCCTCACAAGCCGAAGAAACAAAAACAAAATGGCCGATTTGCAAAATTGCCTTCCCGAGGTCCCACGAGCTCGGCGAAGGGATCGTTGGAACCGCGACGGCCGTATTAGTGGGAGCGCAGCCAAGTCGTGTCCTTCCGACATTCTGTGAAAGCCTCACAAGCCGAAGAAACAAAAACAAAATGGCCGATTTGAAAAAAGTGCCTTCCCGAGGTCCCACGGGCTCGGCAAGGGGATCGTTGGAACCGCAACGACCGTATTAGTAGGAGGCCGAAAACTCGAGTCCGACCGACTTTGCGTGAAAACCGCACGAGCCGAAGAAGCAAAAACAAAATGGCCGATTTGAAAAACCTGACTTCCCGAGGTCCCACGAGCTCGGCGAGGGGATCGTTGGAACCGCGACGGCCGTATTAGTGGGAGGCCGAAAACTCGAGTCCGACCGACTTTGCGTGAAAGCCGCACGAGCCGAAGAAGCAAAAACAAAATGGCTGATTTGAAAAAAGTGCCTTCCTGAGGTCCGACGAGCTCGGCGAAGGGATCGTTGGAACCGCGACGGCCGTATTAGTTGGAGCGCAGCGAACCCGTTTTCTTCCGACTTTCTGTTACAGCTACACAAGCCGAAGAAGCAAAAACAAAATGGCCGATTTGAAAAAAGTGCCTTCCCGTGGTCCCACGAGCTCGGCGAAGGGATCGTTGGAACCGCGACGGCCGTATTAGTGGGAGCGCAGTGAACCCGTGTCCTTCCGACTTTCTTTTACAGCTACACGAGCCGAAGAAGCAAAAACAAAATGGCCGATTTGAAAAAAAACTGTATTCCCGAGGTCCCAAGAGCTCGGCGAAGGGATCGTTGGAACCGCGACGGCCGTACCAGTGGGAGCGCAGCCAACTCGTGTCCTTCCGACTTTGCGTGAAAGCCGCACGAGCCGAAGAAGCAAAAACAAAATGGCCGATATGAAAAAAGTGCCTTCCCGAGGTCCCATGACCTCGACGGAGGGATCGTTGGAACCGCAACGGCCGTATTAGTGGGAGCGCAGCCAACTCGTGTCCTTCCGACATTCTGTGAAAGCTTCACAAGCCGAAGAAAGAAAAACAAAATGGCCGATTTGAAAAAAGTGCCTTCCCGAGGTCCCACGAGCTCGGCGCAAGGATCGTTGGAACCGCGACGGCCGTAGTAGTGGCATCGCAGCCAACCCGTGTCTCTCCGGACTTTGGTTCAACGCTGCGCTGGCGGAAGAAGCGAAAACAAAATGGCCAATTTAGATAATTGTGTCCCGGAGGTCCCACGAGCTCGAGGTTAGGACCGTCGGAACTGTCGGAGAAGTGCCTTCCCAAGGTCCTACGTGCTCGGAGATGCTACAGTTGGAACCGCTCTGCATTTGTCCTTGGTTCACAATGACCGTCGATCGTCACCAAGCCCCCCGTCGTAGTCCTTGGGTCAACATGACCGTCGATCGTCACCAAGCCCCCGCCGTTGTCCTTGGGTCGAAATGACCCTCGTGTGTCATCGGCACTCTGCCGTTGTCCTTGGGTCTAAATGACCCTCGTGTGTCACCGAGCCACTGATGTTGTCCTTGGGTCAAAATGACCCTCGTGTGTCACCGAGCCCCTGCTGTTGTCCTTGGGTCAAAATGACCCGAGTGTGTCATCAACACTCTGCCGTTGTCCTTGGGTCAAAATGACCCTCGTGCGTCACCGAGCCCCTGATGGTGTCCTTGGGTCAAAATGACCCTCGTGTGTCACCGAGCCCCTGCCGTTGTCCTTGGGTCAAAATGACCCTCGTGTGTCACCGAGCCCCTGCCGTTGTCCTTGGGTCAAAATGACCCAAGTGTGTCATCAACACTCTGCCGTTGTCCTTGGGTCAAAATGACCCTCGTGTGTCACCGAGCCCCTGCTGTTGTCCTTGGGTCAAACTGACCGAGTGTGTCATCAACACTCTGCTGTATGCAAGTGGTGTGAGCGCCCACTCATCGAAGGCTCCAGATGAAAGGACATTGGACAGTTTGACCCGCAGGACACGAGGTGTGTACGGATCGGATCGGTGAGGCCACACAAGGGTTAAGAAAATCTAGTTTTCAACTCTGTTCAGTCTATAACGCTGTATAAGAGCATAAAAATGAGTAAATGCAGTTTACGTGCAGTATAGTGATGAAAGCGTCAGGTATTCGTGAAAACGTCATACTATATGTAGTTCCGATGTTCTGAGACACTTTCTTGATGAAAAAGTGAAAAAAGTGAATTCTTTAAGAAAATCTAGTTTTCAACTCTGTTCAGTCTGAAACGCCGTTTAAGATCATAAAAATGAGTAAATGCAGCTTACCGGCAGCATGTTGATGAAAGCTTCAGGTATTCATGAAAATGTCATACAATTTGTAGTTCCGATGTTCTGAGACACTTTCTTGATGGAGAAGAAAAAAAAAATGAATTCTTTAAGAAAATCTAGTTTTCAACTCTGTTCAGTCTGAAACGCCGTTTAAGAGCATAAAAATGAGTAAATGCAGCTTACGTGCACTATAGTGATGAAAGCTTCAGGTATTCATGAAAATGTCATACTATATGTAGTTCCGATGTTCTGGGACACTTTCTTGATGAAAAAGTGAAAAAAATGAATTCTTTAAGAAAATTTAGTTTTCAACTCTGTTCAGTCTGAAACTCCGCTTAAGAGCATGAAAATGAGTAAATGCAGCTTACTGGCAGTATAGTGATGAAAGCGTCACGTATTCATGAAAACGTCATACAATTTGTAGTTCCGATGTTCTGAGACACTTTCTTGATGGAGAAGTAAAAAAAATTCTTTAAGAAAATCTAGTTTTCAACTCTGTTCAGCCTTTAATGGCGTATAAGAGCATAAAAATGAGTAAATGCAGCTTACGGGCAGTATAGTGATGAAAGCTTCAGTTATTCATGAAAACGTCATACTATATGTAGTTCCGATGTTCTGAGACACTTCCTTGATGGAAAAGTTAAAAAAAAAAAATGAATTTTTTAACCCTCCTGTTGCCATCTGGGTCAAAAAGACCTACGTTCGAGTGTTTATGTATTTCTGTGTATCTCGGTCTCAGGGTCACAAAATGATCCACTACCAGTGTATACGTATGCATGCATGCATGCATGTACGTATGAATCCCTAAAGCCCGTCGTCCTCGGGTCAAAACGACCCGCGTTCATCGCCGAGCCCTCGAGTTTGAGCGAGTGCTCGGCCTCGTCCCTCGGGTCAAAATGACTCGCGTTCATCGCCGAACCCTCCCCTCGCCGTCGTCCCCCGGGTCAGACTGACCAGTGTTTATCGCTGAACTCCCGGCCTCGTCTCTGGGGTCTAAATGACCCGCGTATATCACCGAGCTCCCGGCGTCGTCCCCGGAGTCAAAATGACCCGCGTTTATAGCCGAGCTCCCGGCCTCGCCGTCGTCCCCGGGGTCAGAATGACCCGTGAGCCCTCGGCCTCGTCCTCGGGTCGAAACGACTTGAGTTTTACGTTGTATTACAAGTCATCCCGTATGCTAAATGTAAAAAAATAAATAAATAAATGATACAAATAAAGACATGACAAGACAGTTGCATTGTATTGTTTTTTTCTTACATTCATCACCAGTGTTACAAGCAACGACACAGAACACACACACACACACACACACACACACACACACACACACACACACACACACACACACACCAAACACACACGCGCACAAATGTGTCCGCCACAGGATCACGGTTCGAAACGCAGACGACCGACGACGTAGCGTTCGAGTTCCCCCGCGAGCTCTTTCGTTCTCCGGTAGCACTGCGAGCTGTGGTTCTGGCGCGCGCGCCCGCACAATTAACACTACGGACGCGCGTCCAGCGTCACGTACATCCCGTCCGTCGGCGTCTGCGTAGCGAGATTCTGAGGGGGGCCGGCGCCGGGGGCCGCGACGGCGTTCGGGTGCTTCCGCCGGCCCCGTGCGATCCACGGAGCCCGGCTCGCCCGCCAAACGGGCGAACCGACGATCGGATTCGGTCACGGCGGCGGCGGCCCGCCCGTCGGGCAAACGCGGAATCGTTAAAGACCCGGTCTCGGTCCCGGTCCAGTTCCCGGTCTCGGTCCCGGTCCCGGTCCCGGTCTCGGTCCCTTCCTCGATCGACGCTGTCGGACGCGACTCTCCACGCTCTCAGTAGCGGCGGCGGCGCTTGGTCCGCCCTCTGCGGAAACATCACCCGTCGCCTGGCTTCTCGAGCGGGAGCGGAATCGTCCCAGGCCGGCACGGTCGCGGCCAGAGCCCATTCGACCGGCCTGGACGTGATCGCGTTCCAGCCGTTCGACCCGCCCCGCGCTTCTCGTTCTATGAAAGGGGTGTACTTATACGCTGTATTTATACACAATGTATTCACATCTGCGTAATCCCGCGGTCGGCCTCGTTGGTGTGCTCGCGCTGATCGAAGGCTCTTTAGCAAAGACAGATTGACCCAGCAGGACACGGGGTGTGCGAGGAATGAGTGATGACAACACGAGGGTTAAGAAAATCTAGTTACGTTGGTGCGGTCGGCTACGTTGGTGCGCTGGCGCTGATCAAAGGCTCTTTAGCCAAGACACGTGACGTCATTTCGTACGTGTCCAGATTGTAAAGCCCTCTGAGGCGTTTACAAAAAAAATGAAAATAATCATCATCATGTGTATTTGTTATTCTGAGCTATTCAAAATAAACTGAATTGATTCAAATTTAAATGAGGTGTCACAAGTTGTTATGTGCGAATAAGGACACTATGAAAGGGGTGTACTTATACCCTGTATTTATACACAATTTATTCACATCTGCGTAATCCCGCGGTCGGCCTCGTTGGTGTGCTCGCGCTGATCGAAGGCTCTTTAGCAAAGACAGATTGACCCAGCAGGACACGGGGTGTGCGAGGAATGAGTGATGACAACACGAGGGTTAAGAAAATCTAGTTTTCAACTCTGTTCAGTCTATAACGCCGTATAAGAGCACAAAAATGAGTAAATGCAGCTTACGGGCAGTATAGTGATGAAAGCTTCACGTATTCATGAAAACGTCATACTATATGTAGTTCCGATGTACTGAGACACTTTCTTGATGGAGAAGTAAAAAAAATGAATTCTTTAAGAAAATCTAGTTTTCAACTCTGTTCAGTCTTTTATGCCGTATAAGAGCATAAAAATGAGTAAATGCAGCTTACGGGCAGTATGTTGATGAAAGCTTCAGGTATTCATGAAAATGTCATACAATTTGTAGTTCCAATGTTCTGAGGCACTTTCTTGATGAAGTGAAAAAAATGATTCCTTAAGAAAATCTAGTTTTCAACTCTGTTCAGTCTTTAATGCCGTATAAGAGCATAAAAATGAGTAAATGCAGCTTACCGGCAGTAAGTATAGTGATGAAAGCTTCAGGTATTCATGAAAATGTCATAATATATGTAGTTCCGATGTTCTGAGACACTTTCTTGATGGAGAAGTTAAAAAAAATGAATTCTTTAAGAAAATCTAGTTTTCAACTCTGTTCAGTCTGAAACGCCGTTTAAGAGCATAAAAATGAGTAAATGCAGCTTACGGGCAGTATGTTAATGAAAGCTTCAGGTATTCATGAAAATGTCATACAATTTGTAGTTCCGATGTTCTGAGACACTTTCTTGATGAAGTAAAAAAAAAATGAATTCTTTAAGAAAATCTAGTTTTCAACTCTGTTCAGTCTTTAATGCCGTATAAGAGCATAAAAATGAGTAAATGCAGCTTAAGGGCAGTATAGTGATGAAAGCTTCAGGTATTCATGAAAACGTCATACTATTTGTAGTTCCGATGTTCTGAGACACTTTCTTGATGGAGAAGTTAAAAAAAAATGAATTCTTTAAGAAAATCTAGTTTTCAACTCTGTTCAGTCTGAAACGCCGTTTAAGAGCATAAAAATGAGTAAATGCAGCTTACGGGCAGTATGTTAATGAAAGCTTCAGGTATTCATGAAAATGTCATACAATTTGTAGTTCCGATGTTCTGAGACACTTTCTTGATGAAGTAAAAAAAAAATGAATTCTTTAAGAAAATCTATTTTTCAACTCTGTTCACTCTGAAACGCCGTTTAAGAGCATAAAAATGAGTAAATGCAGCTTACGTGCAGTATAGTGATGAAATCTTCACGTATTCATGAAAATGTCATAATATATGTTGTTCCGATGTTCTAAGACACTTTCTTGATGGAGAATTTAAAAAAATGAATTCTTTAAGAAAATCTAGTTTTCAACTCTGTTCAGTCTGAAACGCCGTTTAAGAGCATAAAAATGAGTAAATGCAGCTTACGGGCAGTATAGTGATGAAAGCTTCAGGTATTCATGAAAATGTCATACAATTTGTAGTTCCGATGTTCTCAGACACTTTCTTGATGGAGAAGTAAAAAAAATGAATTCTTTAAGAAAATCTAGTTTTCAACTCTGTTCAGTCTGAAACGCCGTTTAAGACCATAAAAATGAGTAAATGCAGCTTACGGGCAGTATGTTGATGAAAGCTTCAGGTATTCATGAAAATGTCATACAATTTGAAGTTCCAATGTTCTGAGGCACTTTCTTGATGAAGTGAAAAAAATGATTCCTTAAGAAAATCTAGTTTTCAACTCTGTTCAGTCTTTAATGCCGTATAAGAGCATAAAAATGAGTAAATGCAGCCTACCGGCAGTAAGTATAGTGATGAAAGCTTCAGGTATTCATGAAAATGTCATAATATATGTAGTTCCGATGTTCTGAGACACTTTCTTGATGGAGAAGTAAAAAAAATGAATTCTTTAAGAAAATCGAGTTTTCAACTCTGTTCAGTCTGAAACGCCGTTTAAGAGCATAAAAATGAGTAAATGCAGCTTACGGGCAGTATGTTAATGAAAGCTTCAGGTATTCATGAAAATGTCATACAATTTGTAGTTCCGATGTTCTGAGACACTTTCTTGATGAAGTAAAAAAAAAAGAATTCTTTAAGAAAATCTAGTTTTCAACTGTTCACTCTGAAACGCCGTTTAAGAGCATAAAAATGAGTAAATGCAGCTTACGTGCAGTATAGTGATGAAAGCTTCAGGTATTCATGAAAATGTCATACAATATGTAGTTCCGATGTTCTGAGACACTTTCTTGATGAAGTAAAAAAAAAATGAATTCTTTAAGAAAATCTATTTTTCAACTCTGTTCACTCTGAAACGCCGTTTAAGAGCATAAAAATGAGTAAATGCAGCATACGTGCAGTATAGTGATGAAATCTTCACGTATTCATGAAAATGTCATAATATATGTTGTTCCGATGTTGACACTTTCTTGATGGAGAATTTAAAAAAATGAATTCTTTAAGAAAATCTAGTTTTCAACTCTGTTCAGTCTGAAACGCCGTTTAAGAGCATAAAAATGAGTAAATGCAGCTTACGGGCAGTATAGTGATGAAAGCTTCAGGTATTCATGAAAATGTCATACAATTTGTAGTTCCGATGTTCTCAGACACTTTCTTGATGGAGAAGTAAAAAAAATGAATTCTTTAAGAAAATCGAGTTTTCAACTCTGTTCAGTCTGAAACGCCGTTTAAGAGCATAAAAATGAGTAAATGCAGCTTACGGGCAGTATGTTAATGAAAGCTTCAGGTATTCATGAAAATGTCATACAATTTGTAGTTCCGATGTTCTGAGACACTTTCTTGATGGAGAATTAAAAAAAATGAATTCTTTAAGAAAATCTAGTTTTCAACTCTGTTCAGTCTGAAACGCCGTTTAAGAGCATAAAAATGAGTAAATGCAGCTTACGTGCAGTATAGTGATGAAAGCTTCAGGTATTCATGAAAATGTCATACAATTTGTAGTTCCGATGTTCTGAGACACTTTCTTGATGAAGTAAAAAAAAAATGAATTCTTTAAGAAAATCTATTTTTCAACTCTGTTCACTCTGAAACGCCGTTTAAGAGCATAAAAATGAGTAAATGCAGCTTACGTGCAGTATAGTGATGAAATCTTCACGTATTCATGAAAATGTCATAATATATGTTGTTCCGATGTTGACACTTTCTTGATGGAGAATTTAAAAAAATGAATTCTTTAAGAAAATCTAGTTTTCAACTCTGTTCAGTCTGAAACGCCGTTTAAGAGCATAAAAATGAGTAAATGCAGCTTACGGGCAGTATAGTGATGAAAGCTTCACGTATTCATGAAAATGTCATACTATATGTTGTTCCGATGTTCTCAGACACTTTCTTGATGGAGAAGTAAAAAAAATGAATTCTTTAAGAAAATCTAGTTTTCAACTCTGTTCAGTCTGAAACGCCGTTTAAGACCATAAAAATGAGTAAATGCAGCTTACGGGCAGTATGTTGATGAAAGCTTCAGGTATTCATGAAAATGTCATACAATTTGTAGTTCCAATGTTCTGAGGCACTTTCTTGATGAAGTGAAAAAAATGATTCCTTAAGAAAATCTAGTTTTCAACTCTGTTCAGTCTTTAATGCCGTATAAGAGCATAAAAATGAGTAAATGCAGCTTACCGGCAGTAAGTATAGTGATGAAAGCTTCAGGTATTCATGAAAATGTCATAATATATGTAGTTCCGATGTTCTGAGACACTTTCTTGATGGAGAAGTTAAAAAAAATGAATTCT
The DNA here is from genome assembly GCF_023055335.1 of Clinocottus analis. Classification (NCBI taxonomy): domain Eukaryota; kingdom Metazoa; phylum Chordata; class Actinopteri; order Perciformes; family Cottidae; genus Clinocottus; species Clinocottus analis. The sequence continues at coordinate 18,881,631 of NW_027176240.1, read as the reverse complement.
TTAAGAAAATCTAGTTTTCAACTCTGTTCAGTCTGAATCGCCGTTTAAGAGCATAAAAATGAGTAAATGCAGCTTACGTGCAGTATTTTGATTAAAGCTTCAGGTATTCATGAAAATGTCATACAATTTGTAGTTCCGATGTTCTGAGACACTTTCTTGATGAAGTAAAAAAAAAATGAATTCTTTAAGAAAATCTATTTTTCAACTCTGTTCACTCTGAAACGCCGTTTAAGAGCATAAAAATGAGTAAATGCAGCTTACGTGCAGTATAGTGATGAAATCTTCACGTATTCATGAAAATGTCATAATATATGTTGTTCCGATGTTCTAAGACACTTTCTTGATGGAGAATTTAAAAAAATGAATTCTTTAAGAAAATCTAGTTTTCAACTCTGTTCAGTCTGAAACGCCGTTTAAGATCATAAAAATGAGTAAATGCAGCTTACGTGCAGTATAGTGATGAAAGCTTCAGGTATTCATGAAAATGTCATAATATATGTAGTTCCGATGTTCTGAGACACTTTCTTGATGAAGTAAAAAAAAATGAATTCTTTAAGAAAATCTATTTTTCAACTCTGTTCAGTCTGAAACGCCGTTTAAGAGCATAAATATGAGTAAATGCAGCTTACGGGCAGTATGTTAATGAAAGCTTCAGGTATTCATGAAAATGTCATACAATTTGTAGTTCCGATGTTCTGAGACACTTTCTTGATGAAGTAAAAAAAAAAGAATTCTTTAAGAAAATCTATTTTTCAACTCTGTTCACTCTGAAACGCCGTTTAAGAGCATAAAAATGAGTAAATGCAGCTTACGTGCAGTATAGTGATGAAATCTTCACGTATTCATGAAAATGTCATAATATATGTTGTTCCGATGTTCTAAGACACTTTCTTGATGGAGAATTTAAAAAAATGAATTCTTTAAGAAAATCTAGTTTTCAACTCTGTTCAGTCTGAAACGCCGTTTAAGATCATAAAAATGAGTAAATGCAGCTTACGTGCAGTATAGTGATGAAAGCTTCAGGTATTCATGAAAATGTCATATTATATGTAGTTCCGATGTTCTGAGACACTTTCTTGATGAAGTAAAAAAAAATGAATTCTTTAAGAAAATCTATTTTTCAACTCTGTTCAGTCTGAAACGCCGTTTAAGAGCATAAAAATGAGTAAATGCAGCTTACGGGCAGTATGTTAATGAAAGCTTCAGGTATTCATGAAAATGTCATACAATTTGTAGTTCCGATGTTCTGAGACACTTTCTTGATGAAGTAAAAAAAAAAGAATTCTTTAAGAAAATCTATTTTTCAACTCTGTTCACTCTGAAACGCCGTTTAAGAGCATAAAAATGAGTAAATGCAGCTTACGTGCAGTATAGTGATGAAATCTTCACGTATTCATGAAAATGTCATAATATATGTTGTTCCGATGTTGACACTTTCTTGATGGAGAATTTAAAAAAATGAATTCTTTAAGAAAATCTAGTTTTCAACTCTGTTCAGTCTGAAACGCCGTTTAAGAGCATAAAAATGAGTAAATGCAGCTTACGGGCAGTATAGTGATGAAAGCTTCACGTATTCATGAAAATGTCATACTATATGTTGTTCCGATGTTCTCAGACACTTTCTTGATGGAGAAGTAAAAAAAATGAATTCTTTAAGAAAATCTAGTTTTCAACTCTGTTCAGTCTGAAACGCCGTTTAAGACCATAAAAATGAGTAAATGCAGCTTACGGGCAGTATGTTGATGAAAGCTTCAGGTATTCATGAAAATGTCATACAATTTGTAGTTCCAATGTTCTGAGGCACTTTCTTGATGAAGTGAAAAAAATGATTCCTTAAGAAAATCTAGTTTTCAACTCTGTTCAGTCTTTAATGCCGTATAAGAGCATAAAAATGAGTAAATGCAGCTTACCGGCAGTAAGTATAGTGATGAAAGCTTCAGGTATTCATGAAAATGTCATAATATATGTAGTTCCGATGTTCTGAGACACTTTCTTGATGGAGAAGTTAAAAAAAATGAATTCTTTAAGAAAATCTAGTTTTCAACTCTGTTCAGTCTGAATCGCCGTTTAAGAGCATAAAAATGAGTAAATGCAGCTTACGTGCAGTATGTTGATGAAAGCTTCAGGTATTCATGAAAATGTCATACAATTTGTAGTTCCGATGTTCTGAGACACTTTCTTGATGAAGTAAAAAAAAAATGAATTCTTTAAGAAAATCTATTTTTCAACTCTGTTCAGTCTGAAACGCCGTTTAAGAGCATAAAAATGAGTAAATGCAGCTTACGGGCAGTATGTTAATGAAAGCTTCAGGTATTCATGAAAATGTCATACAATTTGTAGTTCCGATGTTCTGAGACACTTTCTTGATGGAGAATTAAAAAAAATGAATTCTTTAAGAAAATCTAGTTTTCAACTCTGTTCAGTCTGAAACGCCGTTTAAGAGCATAAAAATGAGTAAATGCAGCTTACGTGCAGTATAGTGATGAAAGCTTCAGGTATTCATGAAAATGTCATACAATATGTAGTTCCGATGTTCTGAGACACTTTCTTGATGAAGTAAAAAAAAAATGAATTCTTTAAGAAAATCTATTTTTCAACTCTGTTCACTCTGAAACGCCGTTTAAGAGCATAAAAATGAGTAAATGCAGCATACGTGCAGTATAGTGATGAAATCTTCACGTATTCATGAAAATGTCATAATATATGTTGTTCCGATGTTGACACTTTCTTGATGGAGAATTTAAAAAAATGAATTCTTTAAGAAAATCTAGTTTTCAACTCTGTTCAGTCTGAAACGCCGTTTAAGAGCATAAAAATGAGTAAATGCAGCTTACGGGCAGTATAGTGATGAAAGCTTCAGGTATTCATGAAAATGTCATACAATTTGTAGTTCCGATGTTCTCAGACACTTTCTTGATGGAGAAGTAAAAAAAATGAATTCTTTAAGAAAATCGAGTTTTCAACTCTGTTCAGTCTGAAACGCCGTTTAAGAGCATAAAATTGAGTAAATGCAGCTTACGGGCAGTATGTTAATGAAAGCTTCAGGTATTCATGAAGATGTCATACAATTTGTAGTTCCGATGTTCTGAGACACTTTCTTGATGGAGAATTAAAAAAAATGAATTCTTTAAGAAAATCTAGTTTTCAACTCTGTTCAGTCTGAAACGCCGTTTAAGAGCATAAAAATGAGTAAATGCAGCTTACGTGCAGTATAGTGATGAAAGCTTCAGGTATTCATGAAAATGTCATACAATTTGTAGTTCCGATGTTCTGAGACACTTTCTTGATGAAGTAAAAAAAAAATGAATTCTTTAAGAAAATCTATTTTTCAACTCTGTTCACTCTGAAACGCCGTTTAAGAGCATAAAAATGAGTAAATGCAGCTTACGTGCAGTATAGTGATGAAATCTTCACGTATTCATGAAAATGTCATAATATATGTTGTTCCGATGTTGACACTTTCTTGATGGAGAATTTAAAAAAATGAATTCTTTAAGAAAATCTAGTTTTCAACTCTGTTCAGTCTGAAACGCCGTTTAAGAGCATAAAAATGAGTAAATGCAGCTTACGGGCAGTATGTTAATGAAAGCTTCAGGTATTCATGAAAATGTCATACAATTTGTAGTTCCGATGTTCTGAGACACTTTCTTGATGAAGTAAAAAAAAATGAATTCTTTAAGAAAATCTAGTTTTCAACTGTTCACTCTGAAACGCCGAATAAAGAGCATAAAAATGAGTAAATGCAGCTTACGTGCAGTATAGTGATGAAAGCTTCAGGTATTCATGAAGACACTTTCTTGATGGAGAATTAAAAAAAATGAATTCTTTAAGAAAATCTAGTTTTCAACTCTGTTCAGTCTGAAACGCCGTTTAAGAGCATAAAAATGAGTAAATGCAGCTTACGTGCAGTATAGTGATGAAAGCTTCAGGTATTCATGAAAATGTCATAATATATGTAGTTCCGATGTTCTGAGACACTTTCTTGATGGAGAAGTTAAAAAAATGAATTCTTTAAGAAAATCTAGTTTTCAACTCTGTTCAGTCTGAAACGCCGTTTAAGAGCATAAAAATGAGTAAATGCAGCTTACGGGCAGTATGTTAATGAAAGCTTCAGGTATTCATGAAAATGTCATACAATTTGTAGTTTCGATGTTCTGAGGTACTTTCTTGAAGTAAAAAAAAAAGAATTCTTTAAGAAAATCTAGTTTTCAACTGTTCACTCTGAAACGCCGTTTAAGAGCATAAAAATGAGTAAATGCAGCTTACGTGCAGTATAGTGATGAAAGCTTCAGGTATTCATGAAAACGTCATAATATATGTTGTTCCGATGTTCTGAGACACTTTCTTGATGGAGAAGTAAAAAAAATGAATTCTTTAAGAAAATCTAGTTTTCAACTCTGTTCAGTCTGAAACGCCGTTTAAGAGCATAAAAATGAGTAAATGCAGCTTACGTGCAGTATAGTGATGAAAGCTTCAGGTATTCATGAAAATGTCATACTATATGTAGTTCCGATGTTCTGAGACACTTTCTTGATGAAGTAAAAAAAAATGAATTCTTTAAGAAAATCTAGTTTTCAACTCTGTTCAGTCTGAAACGCCGTTTAAGAGCATAAAAATGAGTAAATGCAGCTTACGTGCAGTATAGTGATGAAAGCTTCAGGTATTCATTTTCATTTTCATGAATACCTGAAGCTTTCATCACTACGTGTCTCAGACACTTTCTTGATGGAAAAGTAAAAAAAATGAAATCATTAACCCTCCTGTTGCCTTCTTGGTCAAAAGTGTTTATGTATTTCTGTGTAAGAGTGTTTATGTATTTCTGTGTATCTCGGTCTCAGGGTCACAAAATGATCCACTACCAGTGTATACGTCTGCATGCATGTATGCATGTACGTATGAATCCCTAAAGCCACCGAGCCCTCGCCCTCGCCCTGGGGTCTGTTCGACCTTCGAGTTTGAGCGAGCGCTCGGCCTCGTCCGAGGTCCCCGGGGTCAGAATGACCCGCGTTTATAGCCGAGCTCCCGGCCTCGCCGTCGTCCCCGGGGTCAGAATGACCCGTGAGCCCTCGGCCTCGTCCTCGGTTCGAAACGACTCGAGTTTTACGTTGTATTACAAGTCATCCCGTACGATAAATGTAAATAAATAAATGATACAAATAAAGACATGACAAGACAGTTGCATTGTATTGTTTTTTTCTTACATTCATCACCAGTGTTACAAGCAACAACACAGAACACACACACACACACACACACACACACACACACACACACACACACACACACACACCAAACACACACGCGCACAAATGTGTCCGCCACAGGATCACGGTTCGAAACGCAGACGACCGACGACGTAGCGTTCGAGTTCCCCCGCGAGCTCTTTCGTTCTCCGGTAGCACTGCGAGCTGTGGTTCTCGCGCGCGCGCCCGCACAATTAACACCACGGACGTGCGTCCAGCGTTACCTACATCCCGTCCGTCGGCGTCGGCGTAGCGAGATTCCGAGGGGGGCCGGCGCCGGGGGCCGCGACGGCGTTCGGGTGCTTCCGCCGGCCCCGTGCGATCCACGGAGCCCGGCTCGCCCGCCAAACGGGCGAACCGACGTTCGGATTCGGTCGCGGCGGAGGCGGGGGCGGCCCGCCCCTCGGGCAAACGCGGAATCGTCAAAGACCCGGTCTCGGTCCCGGTCCCGGTCTCGGTCCCTCCCTCGATCGACGCTGTCGGACGCGACTCTCCACGCTCTCAGCAGCGGCGGCGGCGCTCGGTCCGCCCTCTGCGGAAACATCACCCGTCGCCTGGCTTCTCGAGCGGGAGCGGAATCGTCCCAGGCCGGCACGGTCGCGGCCAGAGCCCATTCGATCGGCCTGGACGTGATCGCGTTCCAGCCGTTCGACCCGCCCCGCGCTTCTCGTTCTATGAAAGGGGTGTACTTATACGCTGTATTTATACACAATGTATTCATATCTGCGTAATCCCGCGGTCGGCTACGTTGGTGCGCTCGCGCTGATTAAAGGCTCTTTAGCCAAGACACGTGACGTCATTTCGTACGTGTCCAGATTGTAAAGCCCTCTGAGGCGTTTAAAAAAAAAAGAAAATAATAATCATCATGTGTATTTGTTATTCTGAGCTATTCAAAATAAACTGAATTGATTCAAATTGAAATGAGGTGTCACAAGTTGTTATGTGCGAATAAGGACACTATGAAAGGGGTGTACTTATACCCTGTATTTATACACAATTTATTCACATCTGCGTGTCCTTCCGACTTTCTGTTACAGCTACACGAGCCGAAGAAGCAAAAACAAAATGGCCGATTTGAAAAAAGTGCCTTCCCGAGGTCTCACGAGCTCGGGGTCGGAACCGTTGGAACCGCCACAGCCGTATTAGTGGGAGGCCGAAAACTCGAGTCCGTCCGACATTATGTGAAAGCCGCACGAGCCGAAGAAGCAAAAACAAAATGGCCGATTTGAAAAAAGTGCCTTCCAGAGGTCCCACGAGCTCGGCGACGGGTTCGTTGGAACCGTAACGGCCGTATTAGTTGGAGGCAGCGAACTCCAGTCCTTCCGACTTTGCGTGAAAGCCGCACGAGCCGAAGAAGCAAAAACAAAATGGCCGATTTGCAAAAAGTGCCTTCCCGAGGTCCCACGAGCTCGGCGACGTGATCGTTGGAACCGCGACGGCCGTACTAGTGTGAGCGCAGCCAAGTCGTGTCCTTCCGACATTATGTGAAAGCCTCACGAGCCGAAGAAACAAAAACAAAATGGCCGATTTGCAAAAAGTGCCTTCCCGAGGTCCCACGAGCTCGGCGAAGGGATCGTTGGAACCGCGACGGCCGTATTAGTGGGAGTGCAGCAAACTCGAGACCTTCCGACTTTGCGTGAAAGCCGCACGAGCCGAAGAAGCAAAAACAAAATGGCCGATTTGAAAAAACTGACTTCCTGAGGTCCCACGAGCTCGGCGAGGGGATCGTTGAAACCGCGACGGCCGTATTAGTGGGAGGCCGGAAACTCGAGTCCTTCCGACTTTCAGTGAAAGCCGCACGAGCCGAAGAAGCAAAAACAAAATGGCCGATTTGAAAAAGTGCCTTCCCGAGGTCCCACGAGCTCGGCGAAGGGATCGTTGGAACCGTAACGGCCGTATTAGTTGGAGGCAGCGAACTCCAGTCCTTCCGACTTTGCGTGAAAGCCGCACGAGCCGAAGAAGCAAAAACAAAATGGCCGATTTGCAAAAAGTGCCTTCCCGAGGTCCCACGAGCTCGGCGACGTGATCGTTGGAACCGCGACGGCCGTACTAGTGTGAGCGCAGCCAAGTCGTGTCCTTCCGACATTATGTGAAAGCCTCACGAGCCGAAGAAACAAAAACAAAATGGCCGATTTGCAAAAAGTGCCTTCCCGAGGTCCCACGAGCTCGGCGAAGGGATCGTTGGAACCGCGACGGCCGCATTAGTGGGAGCGCAGCAAACTCGAGTCCGACCGGCTTTGCGTGAAAGCCGCACGAGCCGAAGAAGCAAAAACAAAATGGCCGATTTGAAAAACCTGACTTCCCGAGGTCCCACGAGCTCGGCGAAGGGATCGTTGGAACCGCGACGGCCGTATTAGTGGGAGTGCAGCAAACTCGAGACCTTCCGACTTTGCGTGAAAGCCGCACGAGCCGAAGAAGCAAAAACAAAATGGCCGATTTGAAAAAACTGACTTCCTGAGGTCCCACGAGCTCGGCGAGGGGATCGTTGAAACCGCGACGGCCGTATTAGTGGGAGGCCGGAAACTCGAGTCCTTCCGACTTTCAGTGAAAGCCGCACGAGCCGAAGAAGCAAAAACAAAATGGCCGATTTGAAAAACCTGACTTCCCGAGGTCCCACGAGCTCGGCGAAGGGATCGTTGGAACCGCGACGGCCGTATTAGTGGGAGCGCAGCCAAGTTGTGTCCTTCCGACATTCTGTGAAAGCCTCACAAGCCGAAGAAACAAAAACAAAATGGCCGATTTGCAAAATTGCCTTCCCGAGGTCCCACGAGCTCGGCGAAGGGATCGTTGGAACCGCGACAGCCGTATTAGTGGGAGCGCAGCAAACCCGAGTCCTTCCGAGTTTGCGTGAAAGCCGCACGAGCCGAAGAAACAAAAACAAAATGGCCGATTTGAAAAAAGTGCCTTCCCGAGGTCCCACGAGCTCGGCGAAGGGATCGTTGGAACCGCGACGGCCGTATTAGTGGGAGCGCAGCGAACCCGTGTCCTTCCGACTTTCTGTTACAGCTACACAAGCCGAAGAAGCAAAAACAAAATGGCCGATTTGAAAAAAGTGCCTTCCCGTGGTCCCACAAGCTCGGCGAAGGGATCGTTGGAACCACGACGGCCGTATTAGTGGGAGCGCAGCGAACCCGTGTCCTTCCGACTTTCATTTACAGCTACACAAGCCGAAGAAGCAAAAACAAAATGGCCGATTTGAAAGAAGTGCCTTCCCGTGGTCCCACGAGCTCGGCGAAGGGATCGTTGGAACCGCGACGGCCGTATTAGTGGGAGCGAAGCCAAGTCGTGTCCTTCCGACATTCTGTGAAAGCCTCACAAGCCGAAGAAACAAAAACAAAATGGCCGATTTGAAAAAAGTGCCTTCCCGAGGTCCGACGAGCTCGGCAAGGGGATCGTTGGAACCGCGACGGCCGTATTAGTCGGAGGCCGAAAACTCGAGTCCGACCGACTTTGCGTAAAAGCCGCACGAGCCGAAGAAGCAAAAACAAAATGGCCGATTTGAAAAACCTGACTTCCCGAGGTCCCACGAGCTCGGCGAGGGGATCGTTGGAACCGCGACGGCCGTATTAGTGGGAGGCCGAAAACTCGAGTCCGACCGACTTTGCGTGAAAGCCGCACGAGCCGAAGAAGCAAAAACAAAATGGCCGATTTGAAAAACCTGACTTCCCGAGGTCCCACGAGCTCGACGAAGGGATCGTTGGAACCGCGACGGCCGTATTAGTGGGAGCGCAGCCAAGTCGTGTCCTTCCGACATTCTGTGAAAGCCTCACAAGCCGAAGAAACAAAAACAAAATGACCGATTTGCAAAAAGTACCTTCCCAAGGTCCCACGAGCTCGGCGAAGGGATCGTTGGAACCGCGACGGCTGTATTAGTGGGAACGCAGCGAACCCGTGTCCTTCCGACTTTCTGTTTCAGCTACACAAGCCGAAGAAGCAAAAACAAAATGGCCGATTTGAAAAAAGTGCCTTCCCGTGGTCCCACGAGCTCGGCGAAGGGATCGTTGGAACCGCGACGGCCGTATTAGTGGGAGCGCAGCGAACCCGTGTCCTTCCGACTTTCTGTTACAGCTACACAAGCCGAAGAAGCAAAAACAAAATGGCCGATTTGAAAAAAGTGCCTTCCCGTGGTCCCACGAGCTCGGCGAAGGGATCGTTGGAACCGCGACGGCCGTATTAGTGGGAGCGCAGCGAACCCGTGTCCTTCCGACTTTCTTTTACAGCTACACGAGCCGAAGAAGCAAAAACAAAATGGCCGATTTGAAAAAAACTGTCTTCCCGAGGTCCCAAGAGCTCGGCGAAGGGATCGTTGGAACCGCGACGGCCGTACCAGTGGGAGCGCAGCCAACTCGTGTCCTTCCGACTTTGCGTGAAAGCCGCACGAGCCGAAGAAGCAAAAACAAAATGGCCGATTTGAAAAAAGTGCCTTCCCGAGGTCCCACGACCTCGACGGAGGGATCGTTGGAACCGCGACGGCCGTATTAGTGGGAGCGCAGCCAACTCGTGTCCTTCCGACATTCTGTGAAAGCTTCACAAGCCGAAGAAAGAAAAACAAAATGGCCGATTTGAAAAAAGTGCCTTCCCGAGGTCCCACGAGCTCGGCGCAGGGATCGTTGGAACCGCGACGGCCGTAGTAGTGGCATCGCAGCCAACCCGTGTCTCTCCGGACTTTTGTTCAACGCTGCGCTGGCGGAAGAAGCGAAAACAAAATGGCCAATTTAGATAATTGTGTACCGGAGTTCCCACGAGCTCGAGGTTAGGACCGTCGGAACTGTCGGAAAGTCCCCCAACTGATTCAGAGAAGTGCCTTCCCAAGGTCCTACGTGCTCGGAGATGCTACAGTTGGAACCGCTCTGCATTTGTCCTTGGTTCACAATGACCGTCGATCGTCACCAAGCCCCCCGTCGTTGTCCTTGGGTTAACATGACCGTCGATCGTCACCAAGCCCCCGCCGTTGTCCTTGGGTCGAAATGACCCTCGTGTGTCACCAAGCCCCTGATGTTGTCCTTGGGTCAAAATGACCCGAGTGTGTCATCAACACTCTGCCGTTGTCCTTGGGTCAAAATGACCCACGTGTGTCATCGGCACTCTGCCGTTGTCCTTGGGTCAAAATGACCCTCGTGTGTCACCGAGCCCATGCTGTTGTCCTTGGGTCAAAATGACCCTCGTGTGTCATCAACACTCTGCCGTTGTCCTTGGGTCAAAATGACCCTCGTGTGTCACCGAGCCCCTGATGGTGTCCTTGGGTCAAAATGACCTTTGTGTGTCACCGAGCACCTGCCGTTGTCCTTGGGTCAAAATGACCCGAGTGTGTCATCAACACTCTGCCGTTGTCCTTGGGTCAAAATGACCCTCGTGTGTCATCAACACTCTGCCGTTGTCCTTGGGTCTAAATGACCCTCGTGTGTCACCGAGCCCCTCATGGTGTCCTTTGGTCAAAATGACCCTCGTGTGTCACCGAGCCCCTGCTGTTGTCCTTGGGTCAAAATGACCCGAGTGTGTCATCAACACTCTGCCGTTGTCCTTGGGTCAAAATGACCCTCGTGTGTCATCAACACTCTGCCGTTGTCCTTGGGTCTAAATGACCCTCGTGTGTCACCGAGCCCCTGATGGTGTCCTTTGGTCAAAATGACCCTCGTGTGTCACCGAGCCCCTGCTGTTGTCCTTGGGTCAAAATGACCCGAGTGTGTCATCAACACTCTGCCGTTGTCCTTGGGTCAAAATGACCCTCGTGCGTCACCGAGCCCCTGATGGTGTCCTTGGGTCAAAATGACCCTTGTGTGTCACCGAGCCCCTGCCGTTGTCCTTGGGTCAAAATGACCCTCGTGTGTCACCGAGCCCCTGCTGTTGTCCTTGGGTCAAAATGACCCAAGTGTGTCATCAACACTCTGCCGTTGTCCTTGGGTCAAAATGACCCTCGTGTGTCACCGAGCCCCTCCTGTTGTCCTTGGGTCAAACTGACCCGAGTGTGTCATCAACACTCTGCTGTATGCAAGTGGTGTGAGCGCCCACTCATCGAAGGCTCCAGATGAAAGGACATTGGACAGTTTGACCCGCAGGACACGGGGTGTGTACGGATCGGATCGGTGAGGCCACACAAGGGTTAAGAAAATCTAGTTTTCAACTCTGTTCAGTCTATAACGCTGTATAAGAGCATAAAAATGAGTAAATGCAGTTTACGTGCAGTATAGTGATGAAAGCTTCAGGTATTCGTGAAAACGTCATACTATATGTAGTTCCGATGTTCTGAGACACTTTCTTGATGAAAAAGTGAAAAAAGTGAATTCTTTAAGAAAATCGAGTTTTCAACTCTGTTCAGTCTGAAACGCCGTTTAAGATCATAAAAATGAGTAAATGCAGCTTACCGGCAACATGTTGATGAAAGCTTCAGGTATTCATGAAAATGTCATACAATTTGTAGTTCCGATGTTCTGAGACACTTTCTTGATGGAGAAGTTAAAAAAAAAAGAATTCTTCAAGAAAATCTAGTTTTCAACTCTGTTCAGTCTGAAACGCCGTTTAAGAGCAAAAAAATGAGTAAATGCAGCTTACGTGTAGTATAGTGATGAAAGCTTCAGGTATTCATGAAAATGTCATACTATATGTTGTTCCGATGTTCTGAGACACTTTCTTGATGGAGAAGTAAAAAAAATGAATTCTTTAAGAAAATCGAGTTTTCAACTCTGTTCAGTCTGAAACGCCGTTTAAGAGCATAAAAATGAGTAAATACAGCTTACGGGCAGTATAGTGATGAAAGCTTCAGGTATTCATGAAAACGTCATACTATATGTAGTTCCGATGTTCTGAGACACTTTCTTGATGAAAAAGTAAAAAAAAAATGAATTCTTTAAGAAAATTTAGTTTTCAACTCTGTTCAGTCTGAAACTCCGCTTGAGAGCATGAAAATGAGTAAATGCAGCTTACTGGCAGTATAGTGATGAAAGCTTCACGTATTCATGAAAACGCCATACAATTTGTAGTTCCGATGTTCTGAGACACTTTCTTGATGAAAAAGTGAAAAAAAAATGAATTCTTTAAGAAAATTTAGTTTTCAACTCTGTTCAGTCTGAAACTCCGCTTGAGAGCATGAAAATGAGTAAATGCAGCTTACTGGCAGTATAGTGATGAAAGCTTCACGTATTCATGAAAACGCCATACAATTTGTAGTTCCGATGTTCTGAGACACTTTCTTGATGGAGAAGTAAAAAAAATGAATTCTTTAAGAATATCTAGTTTTCAACTCTGTTCAGTCTTTAATGGCGTATAAGAGCATGAAAATGAGTAAATGCAGCTTACTGGCAGTATAGTGATGAAAGCTTCACGTATTCAAGAAAACGCCATACAATTTGTAGTTCCGATGTTCTGAGACACTTCCTTGATGGAAAAGTAAAAAAAAAAAAAGATTTTTTTTAACCCTCCTGTTGCCATCTGGGTCAAAAAGACCTACGTTCGAGTGTTTATGTATTTCTGTGTATCTCGGTCTCAGGGTCACAAAATGATCCACTACCAGTGTATACGTATGCATGCATGCATGCATGCATGTACGTATGAATCCCTAAAGCCCGTCGTCCTCGGGTCAAAACGACCCGCGTCTTGCCACCGAGCCATCGCCGTCGCCCTGGGGTGTGTTCGACCCTCGAGTTTGAGTGAGCGCTCGGCCTCGTCCCTCGGGTCAAAATGACTCGCGTTCATCGCCGAGCCCTCCCCTCGCCGTCGTCCCCCGGGTCAGACTGACCAGTGTTTATCGCTGAACTCCCGGCCTCGTCCCTGGGGTCTAAATGACCCGCGTATATCACCGAGCTCCCGGCGTCGTCCCCGGAGTCAAAATGACCCGCGTATATCGCCGAGCTCCCGGCCCCCGTCCCCCGGGGTCAGAATGACCCGCGTTTATAGCCGAGCTCCCGGCCTCGCCGTCGTCCCCGGGGTCAGAATGACCCGTGAGCCCTCGGCCTCGTCCTCGGGTCGAAACGACTTGAGTTTTACGTTGTATTACAAGTCATCCCGTATGCTAAATGTAAATAAATAAATGATACAAATAAAGACATGACAAGACAGTTGCATTGTATTGTTTTTTTCTTACATTCATCACCAGTGTTACAAGCAACGACACAGAACACACACACACACACACACACACACACACACACACACACACACACACACACACACACACACACACACACACACACACACACACACACTCGCACAAATGTGTCCGCCACAGGATCACGGTTCGAAACGCAGACGACCGACGACGTAGCGTTCGAGTTCCCCCGCGAGCTCTTTCGTTCTCTGGTAGCACTGCGAGCTGTGGTTCTGGCGCGCGCGCCCGTACAATTAACACCACGGACGCGCGTCCAGCGTCACCTACATCCCGTCCGTCGGCGTCGGCGTAGCGAGATTCCGAGGGGGGCCGGCGCCGGGGTCGCGACGGCGTTCGGGTGCTTCCGCCGGCCCCGTGCGATCCACGGAGCCCGGCTCGCCCGCCAAACGGGCGAACCGACTTTCGGATTCGGTCGCGGCGGCGGCGGCCCGCCCCTCGGGCAAACGCGGAATCGTCAAAGACCCGGTCTCGGTCCCGGTCCCGGTCCCGGTCTCGGTCCCTCCCTCGATCGACGCTGTCGGACGCGACTCTCCACGCTCTCAGCAGCGGCGGCGCTTGGTCCGCCCTCTGCGGAAACATCACCCGTCGCCTGGCTTTTCGAGCGGGAGCGGAATCGTCCCAGGCCGGCACGGTCGCGGCCAGAGCCCATTCGATCGGCCTGGACGTGATCGCGTTCCAGCCGTCCCGACCCGCCCCGCCCCGCGCTTCTCGTTCTATGAAAGGGGTGTACTTATACGCTGTATTTATACACAATGTATTCATATCTGCGTAATCCCGCGGTCGGCTACGTTGGTGCGCTCGCGCTGATTAAAGGCTCTTTAGCCAAGACACGTGACGTCATTTCGTACGTGTCCAGATTGTAAAGCCCTCTGAGGCGTTTACAAAAAAAAAGAAAATAATAATCATCATGTGTATTTGTTATTCTGAGCTATTCAAAATAAACTGAATTGATTCAAATTGAAATGAGGTGTCACAAGTTGTTATGTGCGAATAAGGACACTATGAAAGGGGTGTACTTATACCCTGTATTTATACACAATTTATTCACATCTGCGTAATCCCGCGGTCGGCCTCGTTGGTGTGCTCGCGCTGATCGAAGGCTCTTTAGCAAAGACAGATTGACCCAGCAGGACACGGGGTGTGCGAGGAATGAGTGATGACAGCACGAGGGTTAAGAAAATCTAGTTTTCAACTCTGTTCAGTCTATAACGCCGTATAAGAGCACAAAAATGAGTAAATGCAGCTTACGGGCAGTATAGTGATGAAAGCTTCACGTATTCATGAAAACGTCATACTATATGTAGTTCCGATTTACTGAGATACTTTCTTGATGGGCGTAATCCCGCGGTCGGCCTCGTTGGTGTGCTCGCGCTGATCGAAGGCTCTTTAGCAAAGACAGATTGACCCAGCAGGACACGGGGTGTGCGAGGAATGAGTGATGACAACACGAGGGTTAAGAAAATCTAGTTTTCAACTCTGTTCAGTCTATAACGCCGTATAAGAGCACAAAAATGAGTAAATGCAGCTTACGGGCAGTATAGTGATGAAAGCTTCACGTATTCATGAAAACGTCATACTATATGTAGTTCCGATTTACTGAGATACTTTCTTGATGGAGAAGTAAAAAAAAATGAATTCTTTAAGAAAATCTAGTTTTCAACTCTGTTCAGTCTTTTATGCCGTATAAGAGCATAAAAATGAGTAAATGCACCTTAAAGGCAGTATAGTGATGAAAGCTTCACGTATTCATAAAAATATCATACAATTTGTAGTTCCGATGTTCTGAGACACTTTCTTGATGAAGTAAAAAAAAATGAATTCTTTAAGAAAATCTAGTTTTCAACTCTGTTCAGTCTGAAACGCCGTTTAAGAGCATAAAAATGAGTAAATGCAGCTTACGTGCAGTATAGTGATGAAAGCTTCAGGTATTCATGAAAATGTCATAATATATGTTGTTCTGATGTTCTGAGACACCTTCTTGATGGAGAAGTAAAAAAAATGAATTCTTTAAGAAAATCGAGTTTTCAACTCTGTTCACTCTGAAACGCCGTTTAAGAGCATAAAATGAGTAAATGCAGCTTACGTGCAGTATAGTGATGAAAGCTTCAGGTATTCATGAAAATGTCATACTATATGTAGTTCCGATGTTCTGAGACACTTTCTTGATGGAGAAGTAAAAAAAATGAATTCTTTAAGAAAATCGAGTTTTCAACTGTTCAGTCTGAAACGCCGTTTAAGAGCATAAAAATGAGTAAATGCAGCTTACGTGCAGTATAGTGATGAAAGCTTCAGGTATTCATGAAAATGTCATACTATATGTTGTTCCGATGTTCTGAGACACTTTCTTGATGGAGAAGTAAAAAAAATGAATTCTTTAAGAAAATCGAGTTTTCAACTCTGTTCAGTCTGAAACGCCGTTTAAGAGCATAAAAATGAGTAAATGCAGCTTACGTGCAGTATAGTGATGAAAGCTTCAGGTATTCATGAAAATGTCATACTATATGTAGTTCCGATGTTCTGAGACACTTTCTTGATGGAGAAGTAAAAAAAATGAATTCTTTAAGAAAATCGAGTTTTCAACTCTGTTCAGTCTGAAACGCCGTTTAAGAGCATAAAAATGAGTAAATGCAGCTTACGGGCAGTATAGTGATGAAAGCTTCAAGTATTCATGAAAATGTCATACAATTTGTAGTTCCGATGTTCTGAAACACTTTCTTGATGAGAAGTAAAAAAAATGATTTTTTTTAAGAAAATCTAGTTTTCAACTCTGTTCACTCTGAAACGCCGTTTAAGAGCATAAAAATGAGTAAATGCAGCTTACGTGCAGTATAGTGATGAAAGCTTCAGGTATTCATGAAAATGTCATACTATATGTAGTTCCAATGTTCTGAGACACTTTCTTGATGGAGAAGTAAAAAAAATGAATTCTTTAAGAAAATCGAATTTTCAACTCTGTTCAGTCTGAAACGCCGTTTAAGAGCATAAAAATGAGTAAATGCAGCTTACGTGCAGTATAGTGATGAAAGCTTCAGGTATTTATGAAAATGTCATAATATATGTTGTTCTGATGTTCTGAGACACCTTCTTGATGGAGAAGTAAAAAAAATGAATTCTTTAAGAAAATCGAGTTTTCAACTCTGTTCACTCTGAAACGCCGTTTAAGAGCATAAAAATGAGTAAATGCAGCTTACGTGCAGTATAGTGATGAAAGCTTCAGGTATTCATGAAAATGTCATACTATATGTAGTTCCGATGTTCTGAGACACTGTCTTGATGGAGACGTAAAAAAAATGAATTCTTTAAGAAAATCGAGTTTTCAACTCTGTTCAGTCTGAAACGCCGTTTAAGAGCATAAAAATGAGTTAATGCAGCTTACGTGCAGTATAGTGATGAAAGCTTCACGTATTCATGAAAACGCCATACAATTTGTAGTTCCGATGTTCTGAGACACTTTCTTGATGAAGTAAAAAAAAATGAATTCTTTAAGAATATCTAGTTTCAACTCTGTTCAGTCTTTAATGGCGTATAAGAGCATGAAAATGAGTAAATGCAGCTTACTGGCAGTATAGTGATGAAAGCTTCACGTATTCAAGAAAACGCCATACAATTTGTAGTTCCGATGTTCTGAGACACTTCCTTGATGGAAAAGTAAAAAAAAAAAGATTTTTTTTAACCCTCCTGTTGCCATCTGGGTCAAAAAGACCTACGTTCGAGTGTTTATGTATTTCTGTGTATCTCGGTCTCAGGGTCACAAAATGATCCACTACCAGTGTATACGTATGCATGCATGCATGCATGTACGTATGAATCCCTAAAGCCCGTCGTCCTCGGGTCAAAACGACCCGCGTCTTGCCACCGAGCCATCGCCGTCGCCCTGGGGTGTGTTCGACCCTCGAGTTTGAGTGAGCGCTCGGCCTCGTCCCTCGGGTCAAAATGACTCGCGTTCATCGCCGAGCCCTCCCCTCGCCGTCGTCCCCCGGGTCAGACTGACCAGTGTTTATCGCTGAACTCCCGGCCTCGTCCCTGGGGTCTAAATGACCCGCGTATATCACCGAGCTCCCGGCGTCGTCCCCGGAGTCAAAATGACCCGCGTATATCGCCGAGCTCCCGGCCCCCGTCCCCCGGGGTCAGAATGACCCGCGTATATTGCCGAGCTCCCGGCCCCCGTCCCCCGGGGTCAGAATGACCCGCGTTTATCGCTGAGCTCCCGGCCCTCGTCCCCGGGGTCAGACTGACCCGCGTATATCGCTGAACTCCCGGCCTCGTCAACGGGGTCAGAATGACCCGCGTTATAGCCGTGCTCCCGGCCTCGCCGTCGTCCCCGGGGTCAGAATGACCCGTGAGCCCTCGGCCTCGTCCTCGGGTCGAAACGACTCGAGTTTTACGTTGTATTACAAGTCATCCCGTATGCTAAATGTAAAAAAATAAATAAATAAATGATACAAATAAAGACATGACAAGACAGTTGCATTGTATTGTTTTTTTCTTACATTCATCACCAGTGTTACAAGCAACAACACAGAACACACACACACAAACACACACACACACACACACACACACACACACACACACACACACACACACACACACACACCAAACACACACGCGCACAAATGTGTCCGCAAAAGGATCACGGTTCGAAACGCAGACGACCGACGACGTAGTTCGAGTTCCCCCGCGAGCTCTTTCGTTCTGGCGCGCGCGCCCGTACAATTAACACCACGGACGCGCGTCCAGCGTCACCTACATCCCGTCCGTCGGCGTCGGCGTAGCGAGATTCCGAGGGGGGCCGGCGCCGGGGTCGCGACGGCGTTCGGGTGCTTCCGCCGGCCCCATGCGATCCACGGAGCCCGGCTCGCCCGCCAAACGGGCGAACCGACGTTCGGATTCGGTCGCGGCGGCGGCGGCGGCGGCGGCGGCCCGTCCCTCGGGCAAACGCGGAATCGTCAAAGACCCGGTCTCCGTCCCGGTCCCGGTCCCGGTCCCGGTCTCGGTCCCTCCCTCGATCGACGCTGCCGGACGCGACTCTCCACGCTCTCAGCAGCGGCGGCGGCGCTTGGTCCGCCCTCTGCGGAAACATCACCCGTCGCCTGGCTTCTCGAGCGGGAGCGGAATCGTCCCAGGCCGGCACGGTCGCGGCCAGAGCCCATTCGATCGGCCTGGACGTGATCGCGTTCCAGCCGTCCCGACCCGACCCGCCCCGCGCTTCTCGTTCTATGAAAGGGGTGTACTTATACGCTGTATTTATACACAATGTATTCATATCTGCGTAATCCCGCGGTCGGCTACGTTGGTGCGCTCGCGCTGATTAAAGGCTCTTTAGCCAAGACACGTGACGTCATTTCGTACGTGTCCAGATTGTAAAGCCCTCTGAGGCGTTTACAAAAAAAAAGAAAATAATAATCATCATGTGTATTTGTTATTCTGAGCTATTCAAAATAAACTGAATTGATTCAAATTGAAATGAGGTGTCACAAGTTGTTATGTGCGAATAAGGACACTATGAAAGGGGTGTACTTATACCCTGTATTTATACACAATTTATTCACATCTGCGTAATCCCGCGGTCGGCCTCGTTGGTGTGCTCGCGCTGATCGAAGGCTCTTTAGCAAAGACAGATTGACCCAGCAGGACACGGGGTGTGCGAGGAATGAGTGATGATAACACGAGGGTTAAGAAAATTTAGTTTTCAACTCTGTTCAGTCTATAACGCCGTATAAGAGCACAAAAATGAGTAAATGCAGCTTACGGGCAGTATAGTGATGAAAGCTTCACGTATTCATGAAAACGTCATACTATATGTAGTTCCGATTTACTGAGATACTTTCTTGATGGAGAAGTAAAAAAAATGAATTCTTTAAGAAAATCTAGTTTTCAACTCTGTTCAGTCTTTTATGCCGTATAAGAGCATAAAAATGAGTAAATGCAGCTTACAGGGCAGTATAGTGATGAAAGCTTCACGTATTCATGAAAATGTCATACAATTTGTAGTTCCGATGTTCTGAGACACTTTCTTGATGAAGAAGTAAAAAAAAATGAATTCTTTAAGAAAATCTAGTTTTCAACTCTGTTCAGTCTGAAACTTCGCTTAAGAGCATGAAAATGAGTAAATGCAGCTTACGGGCAGTATAGTGATGAAAGCTTCACGTATTCATGAAAACGTCATACAATTTGTAGTTCCGATGTTCTGAGACACTTTCTTGATGGAGAAGTAAAAAAAATGAATTCTTTAAGAAAATCTAGTTTTCAACTCTGTTCAGTCTTTAATGGCGTATAAGAGCATAAAAATGAGTAAATGCAGCTTACGGGCAGTATAGTGATGAAAACTTCAGGTATTCATGCAAACGTCATACTATATGAAGTTCCGATGTTCTGAGATACTTTCTTGATGGAAAAGTAAAAAAAATGAATTTTTTAAAGAAAATCTAGTTTTCAACTCTGTTCTTTAATTCTTTAACCCTCCTGTTGCCTTCTGGGTCAAAAAGACCTACGTTCGAGTGTTTATGTATTTCTGTGTATCTCGGTCTCAGGGTCACAAAATGATCCACTACCAGTGTATACGTATGCATGCATGCATGCATGCATGTACGTATGAATCCCTAAAGCCCGTCGTCCTCGGGTCAAAACGACCCGCGTCTTGCCACCGAGCCCTCGCCGTCGCCCTGGGGTCTGTTCGACCCACGAGTTTGAGCGAGCGCTCGGCCTCGTCCCATGGGTCAAAATGACTCGCGTTCATCGCCGAGCCCACCCCTCGCCGTCGTCCCCCGGGTCAGACTGACCCGTGTTTATCGCTGAGCTCCCGGCCTCGTCCCCGGGGTCAGAATGACCCGCGTATATCACCGAGCTCCCGGCGTCGTCCCCGGGGTCTAAATGACCCGCATTTATCGCCGAGCTCCCGGCCCCGTCCACGGGGTCAGAATGACCCGCGTTTATCGTCGAGCTCTCGGCCCCCGTTCCCCCGGGGTCAGATTGACCCGCGTTTATAGCCAAGCTCCCGTCCTCGCCGTCGTCCCCGGGGTCAGAATGACCCGTGAGCCCTCGGCCTCGTCCTCGGGTCGAAACGACTCGAGTTTTACGCTGTTATTCTGAGCTATTCAAAATAAACTGAATTGATTCAAATTGAAATGAGGTGTCACAAGTTGTTATGTGCGAATAAGGACACTATGAAAGGGGTGTACTTATACCCTGTATTTATACACAATTTATTCACATCTGCATGTCCTTCCGACTTTCTGTTACAGCTACACGAGCCGAAGAAGCAAAAACAAAATGGCCGATTTGAAAAAAAAACTGTCTTCCCGTGGTCCCAAGAGCTCGGCGAAGGGATCGTTGGAACCGCGACGGCCGTACCAGTGGGAGGCCGAAAACTCGAGTCCGTCCGACATTATGTGAAAGCCGCACGAGCCGAAGAAGCAAAAACAAAATGGCCGATTTGAAAAAAGTGCCTTCCCGAGGTCTCACGAGCTCGGGGTCGGAACCGTTGGAACCGCCACAGCCGTATTAGTGGGAGGCCGAAAACTCGAGTCCGTCCGACATTATGTGAAAGCCGCACGAGCCGAAGAAGCAAAAACAAAATGGCCGATTTGAAAAAAGTAACTTCCAGAGGTCCCACGAGCTCGGCGACGGGTTCGTTGGAACCGTAACGGCCGTATTAGTTGGAGGCAGCGAACTCCAGTCCTTCCGACTTTGCGTGAAAGCCGCACGAGCCGAAGAAGCAAAAACAAAATGGCCGATTTGCAAAAAGTGCCTTCCCGAGGTCCCACGAGCTCGGCGACGTGATCGTTGGAACCGCGACGGCCGTACTAGTGTGAGCGCAGCCAAGTCGTGTCCTTCCGACATTATGTGAAAGCCTCACGAGCCGAAGAAACAAAAACAAAATGGCCGATTTGCAAAAAGTGCCTTCCCGAGGTCCCACGAGCTCGGCGAAGGGATCGTTGGAACCGCGACGGCCGTATTAGTGGGAGCGCAGCAAACTCGAGTCCGACCGGCTTTGCGTGAAAGCCGCACGAGCCGAAGAAGCAAAAACAAAATGGCCGATTTGAAAAACCTGACTTCCCGAGGTCCCACGAGCTCGGCGAAGGGATCGTTGGAACCGCGACGGCCGTATTAGTGGGAGTGCAGCAAACTCGAGACCTTCCGACTTTGCGTGAAAGCCGCACGAGCCGAAGAAGCAAAAACAAAATGGCCGATTTGAAAAAACTGACTTCCTGAGGTCCCACGAGCTCGGCGAGGGGATCGTTGAAACCGCGACGGCCGTATTAGTGGGAGGCCGGAAACTCGAGTCCTTCCGACTTTCAGTGAAAGCCGCACGAGCCGAAGAAGCAAAAACAAAATGGCCGATTTGAAAAAGTGCCTTCCCGAGGTCCCACGAGCTCGGCGAAGGGATCGTTGGAACCGTAACGGCCGTATTAGTTGGAGGCAGCGAACTCCAGTCCTTCCGACTTTGCGTGAAAGCCGCACGAGCCGAAGAAGCAAAAACAAAATGGCCGATTTGCAAAAAGTGCCTTCCCGAGGTCCCACGAGCTCGGCGACGTGATCGTTGGAACCGCGACGGCCGTACTAGTGTGAGCGCAGCCAAGTCGTGTCCTTCCGACATTATGTGAAAGCCTCACGAGCCGAAGAAACAAAAACAAAATGGCCGATTTGCAAAAAGTGCCTTCCCGAGGTCCCACGAGCTCGGCGAAGGGATCGTTGGAACCGCGACGGCCGTATTAGTGGGAGCGCAGCAAACTCGAGTCCGACCGGCTTTGCGTGAAAGCCGCACGAGCCGAAGAAGCAAAAACAAAATGGCCGATTTGAAAAACCTGACTTCCCGAGGTCCCACGAGCTCGGCGAAGGGATCGTTGGAACCGCGACGGCCGTATTAGTGGGAGTGCAGCAAACTCGAGACCTTCCGACTTTGCGTGAAAGCCGCACGAGCCGAAGAAGCAAAAACAAAATGGCCGATTTGAAAAAACTGACTTCCTGAGGTCCCACGAGCTCGGCGAGGGGATCGTTGAAACCGCGACGGCCGTATTAGTGGGAGGCCGGAAACTCGAGTCCTTCCGACTTTCAGTGAAAGCCGCACGAGCCGAAGAAGCAAAAACAAAATGGCCGATTTGAAAAACCTGACTTCCCGAGGTCCCACGAGCTCGGCGAAGGGATCGTTGGAACCGCGACGGCCGTATTAGTGGGAGCGCAGCCAAGTTGTGTCCTTCCGACATTCTGTGAAAGCCTCACAAGCCGAAGAAACAAAAACAAAATGGCCGATTTGCAAAATTGCCTTCCCGAGGTCCCACGAGCTCGGCGAAGGGATCGTTGGAACCGCGACGGCCGTATTAGTGGGAGCGCAGCAAACCCGAGTCCTTCCGAGTTTGCGTGAAAGCCGCACGAGCCGAAGAAACAAAAACAAAATGGCCGATTTGAAAAAAGTGCCTTCCCGAGGTCCCACGAGCTCGGCGAAGGGATCGTTGGAACCGCGACGGCCGTATTAGTGGGAGCGCAGCGAACCCGTGTCCTTCCGACTTTCTGTTACAGCTACACAAGCCGAAGAAGCAAAAACAAAATGGCCGATTTGAAAAAAGTGCCTTCCCGTGGTCCCACAAGCTCGGCGAAGGGATCGTTGGAACCACGACGGCCGTATTAGTGGGAGCGCAGCGAACCCGTGTCCTTCCGACTTTCATTTACAGCTACACAAGCCGAAGAAGCAAAAACAAAATGGCCGATTTGAAAGAAGTGCCTTCCCGTGGTCCCACGAGCTCGGCGAAGGGATCGTTGGAACCGCGACGGCCGTATTAGTGGGAGCGAAGCCAAGTCGTGTCCTTCCGACATTCTGTGAAAGCCTCACAAGCCGAAGAAACAAAAACAAAATGGCCGATTTGAAAAAAGTGCCTTCCCGAGGTCCGACGAGCTCGGCAAGGGGATCGTTGGAACCGCGACGGCCGTATTAGTCGGAGGCCGAAAACTCGAGTCCGACCGACTTTGCGTAAAAGCCGCACGAGCCGAAGAAGCAAAAACAAAATGGCCGATTTGAAAAACCTGACTTCCCGAGGTCCCACAAGCTCGGCGAGGGGATCGTTGGAACCGCGACGGCCGTATTAGTGGGAGGCCGAAAACTCGAGTCCGACCGACTTTGCGTGAAAGCCGCACGAGCCGAAGAAGCAAAAACAAAATGGCCGATTTGAAAAACCTGACTTCCCGAGGTCCCACGAGCTCGACGAAGGGATCGTTGGAACCGCGACGGCCGTATTAGTGGGAGCGCAGCCAAGTCGTGTCCTTCCGACATTCTGTGAAAGCCTCACAAGCCGAAGAAACAAAAACAAAATGACCGATTTGCAAAAAGTACCTTCCCAAGGTCCCACGAGCTCGGCGAAGGGATCGTTGGAACCGCGACGGCTGTATTAGTGGGAACGCAGCGAACCCGTGTCCTTCCGACTTTCTGTTTCAGCTACACAAGCCGAAGAAGCAAAAACAAAATGGCCGATTTGAAAAAAGTGCCTTCCCGTGGTCCCACGAGCTCGGCGAAGGGATCGTTGGAACCGCGACGGCCGTATTAGTGGGAGCGCAGCGAACCCGTGTCCTTCCGACTTTCTGTTACAGCTACACAAGCCGAAGAAGCAAAAACAAAATGGCCGATTTGAAAAAAGTGCCTTCCCGTGGT
This sequence comes from Clinocottus analis, assembly GCF_023055335.1. Lineage (NCBI taxonomy): Eukaryota > Metazoa > Chordata > Actinopteri > Perciformes > Cottidae > Clinocottus > Clinocottus analis. Next base: position 18,857,645 of record NW_027176240.1, on the reverse strand, counting down.
CCCACGAGCTCGGCGAAGGGATCGTTGGAACCGCGACGGCCGTATTAGTGGGAGCGCAGCGAACCCGTGTCCTTCCGACTTTCTTTTACAGCTACACGAGCCGAAGAAGCAAAAACAAAATGGCCGATTTGAAAAAAACTGTCTTCCCGAGGTCCCAAGAGCTCGGCGAAGGGATCGTTGGAACCGCGACGGCCGTACCAGTGGGAGCGCAGCCAACTCGTGTCCTTCCGACTTTGCGTGAAAGCCGCACGAGCCGAAGAAGCAAAAACAAAATGGCCGATTTGAAAAAAGTGCCTTCCCGAGGTCCCACGACCTCGACGGAGGGATCGTTGGAACCGCGACGGCCGTATTAGTGGGAGCGCAGCCAACTCGTGTCCTTCCGACATTCTGTGAAAGCTTCACAAGCCGAAGAAAGAAAAACAAAATGGCCGATTTGAAAAAAGTGCCTTCCCGAGGTCCCACGAGCTCGGCGCAGGGATCGTTGGAACCGCGACGGCCGTAGTAGTGGCATCGCAGCCAACCCGTGTCTCTCCGGACTTTGGTTCAACGCTGCGCTGGCGGAAGAAGCGAAAACAAAATGGCCAATTTAGATAATTGTGTACCGGAGTTCCCACGAGCTCGAGGTTAGGACCGTCGGAACTGTCGGAAAGTCCCCCAACTGATTCAGAGAAGTGCCTTCCCAAGGTCCTACGTGCTCGGAGATGCTACAGTTGGAACCGCTCTGCATTTGTCCTTGGTTCACAATGACCGTCGATCGTCACCAAGCCCCCCGTCGTTGTCCTTGGGTTAACATGACCGTCGATCGTCACCAAGCCCCCGCCGTTGTCCTTGGGTCGAAATGACCCTCGTGTGTCACCAAGCCCCTGATGTTGTCCTTGGGTCTAAATGACCCTCGTGTGTCACCAAGCCCCTGATGTTGTCCTTGGGTCTAAATGACCCTCGTGTGTCACCAAGCCCCTGCCGTTGTCCTTGGGTCAAAATGACCCGAGTGTGTCATCAACACTCTGCCGTTGTCCTTGGGTCAAAATGACCCACGTGTGTCATCGGCACTCTGCCGTTGTCCTTGGGTCAAAATGACCCTCGTGTGTCACCGAGCCCATGCTGTTGTCCTTGGGTCAAAATGACCCTCGTGTGTCATCAACACTCTGCCGTTGTCCTTGGGTCAAAATGACCCTCGTGTGTCACCGAGCCCCTGATGGTGTCCTTGGGTCAAAATGACCTTTGTGTGTCACCGAGCACCTGCCGTTGTCCTTGGGTCAAAATGACCCGAGTGTGTCATCAACACTCTGCCGTTGTCCTTGGGTCAAAATGACCCTCGTGTGTCATCAACACTCTGCCGTTGTCCTTGGGTCTAAATGACCCTCGTGTGTCAACGAGCCCCTGATGGTGTCCTTTGGTCAAAATGACCCTCGTGTGTCACCGAGCCCCTGCTGTTGTCCTTGGGTCAAAATGACCCGAGTGTGTCATCAACACTCTGCCGTTGTCCTTGGGTCAAAATGACCCTCGTGCGTCACCGAGCCCCTGATGGTGTCCTTGGGTCAAAATGACCCTTGTGTGTCACCGAGCCCCTGCCGTTGTCCTTGGGTCAAAATGACCCTTGTGTGTCACCGAGCCCCTGCTGTTGTCCTTGGGTCAAAATGACCCAAGTGTGTCCTCAACACTCTGCCGTTGTCCTTGGGTCAAAATGACCCTTGTGTGTCACCGAGCCCCTCCTGTTGTCCTTGGGTCAAGCTGACCCGAGTGTGTCATCAACACTCTGCCGTTGTCTTTGGGTCAAAATGACCCTCGTGTGTCACCGAGCCCCTGCTGTTGTCCTTGGGTCAAACTGACCCGAGTGTGTCATCAACACTCTGCTGTATGCAAGTGGTGTGAGCGCCCACTCATCGAAGGCTCCAGATGAAAGGACATTGGACAGTTTGACCCGCAGGACACGGGGTGTGTACGGATCGGATCGGTGAGGCCACACAAGGGTTAAGAAAATCTAGTTTTCAACTCTGTTCAGTCTATAACGCTGTATAAGAGCATAAAAATGAGTAAATGCAGTTTACGTGCAGTATAGTGATGAAAGCTTCAGGTATTCGTGAAAACGTCATACTATATGTAGTTCCGATGTTCTGAGACACTTTCTTGATGAAAAAGTGAAAAAAGTGAATTCTTTAAGAAAATCGAGTTTTCAACTCTGTTCAGTCTGAAATGCCGTTTAAGATCATAAAAATGAGTAAATGCAGCTTACCGGCAACATGTTGATGAAAGCTTCAGGTATTCATGAAAATGTCATACAATTTGTAGTTCCGATGTTCTGAGACACTTTCTTGATGGAGAAGTTAAAAAAAAAGAATTCTTCAAGAAAATCTAGTTTTCAACTCTGTTCAGTCTGAAACGCCGTTTAAGAGCAAAAAAATGAGTAAATGCAGCTTACGTGTAGTATAGTGATGAAAGCTTCAGGTATTCATGAAAATGTCATACTATATGTTGTTCCGATGTTCTGAGACACTTTCTTGATGAAAAAGTGAAAAAAAAAAATGAATTCTTTAAGAAAATTTAGTTTTCAACTCTGTTCAGTCTGAAACTCCGCTTGAGAGCATGAAAATGAGTAAATGCAGCTTACTGGCAGTATAGTGATGAAAGTTTCACGTATTCATGAAAACGCCATACAATTTGTAGTTCCGATGTTCTGAGACACTTTCTTGATGAAGTAAAAAAAAATGAATTCTTTAAGAAAATCTAGTTTTCAACTCTGTTCAGTCTGAAACGCCGTTTAAGAGCATAAAAATGAGTAAATGCAGCTTACGTGCAGTACAGTGATGAAAGCTTCAGGTATTCATGAAAATGTCATAATATATGTTGTTCTGATGTTCTGAGACACCTTCTTGATGGAGAAGTAAAAAAAATGAATTCTTTAAGAAAATCGAGTTTTCAACTCTGTTCACTCTGAAACGCCGTTTAAGAGCATAAAAATGAGTAAATGCAGCTTACGTGCAGTATAGTGATGAAAGCTTCAGGTATTCATGAAAATGTCATACTATATGTAGTTCCGATGTTCTGAGACACTTTCTTGATGGAGAAGTTAAAAAAAAAGAATTCTTCAAGAAAATCTAGTTTTCAACTCTGTTCAGTCTGAAACGCCGTTTAAGAGCAAAAAAATGAGTAAATGCAGCTTACGTGTAGTATAGTGATGAAAGCTTCAGGTATTCATGAAAATGTCATACTATATGTTGTTCCGATGTTCTGAGACACTTTCTTGATGAAAAAGTGAAAAGAAAATGAATTCTTTAAGAAAATTTAGTTTTCAACTCTGTTCAGTCTGAAACTCCGCTTGAGAGCATAAAAATGAGTAAATGCAGCTTACGTGCAGTACAGTGATGAAAGCTTCAGGTATTCATGAAAATGTCATACTATATGTAGTTCCGATGTTCTGAGACACTTTCTTGATGGAGAAGTAAAAAAAATGAATTCTTTAAGAAAATCGAGTTTTCAACTCTGTTCAGTCTGAAACGCCGTTTAAGAGCATAAAAATGAGTAAATGCAGCTTACGTGCAGTATAGTGATGAAAGCTTCAGGTATTCATGAAAATGTCATACTATATGTTGTTCCGATGTTCTGAGACACTTTCTTGATGGAGAAGTAAAAAAAATGAATTCTTTAAGAAAATCGAGTTTTCAACTCTGTTCAGTCTGAAACGCCGTTTAAGAGCATAAAAATGAGTAAATGCAGCTTACGTGCAGTATAGTGATGAAAGCTTCAGGTATTCATGAAAATGTCATACTATATGTAGTTCCGATGTTCTGAGACACTTTCTTGATGGAGAAGTAAAAAAAATGAATTCTTTAAGAAAATCGAGTTTTCAACTCTGTTCAGTCTGAAACGCCGTTTAAGAGCATAAAAATGAGTAAATGCAGCTTACGGGCAGTATAGTGATGAAAGCTTCAGGTATTTATGAAAATGTCATAATATATGTTGTTCTGATGTTCTGAGACACCTTCTTGATGGAGAAGTAAAAAAAATGAATTCTTTAAGAAAATCGAGTTTTCAACTCTGTTCACTCTGAAACGCCGTTTAAGAGCATAAAAATGAGTAAATGCAGCTTACGTGCAGTATAGTGATGAAAGCTTCAGGTATTCATGAAAATGTCATACTATATGTAGTTCCGATGTTCTGAGACACTGTCTTGATGGAGACGTAAAAAAAATGAATTCTTTAAGAAAATCGAGTTTTCAACTCTGTTCAGTCTGAAACGCCGTTTAAGAGCATAAAAATGAGTAAATGCAGCTTACTTGCAGTATAGTGATGAAAGCTTCACGTATTCATGAAAACGCCATACAATTTGTAGTTCCGATGTTCTGAGACACTTTCTTGATGGAGAAGTAAAAAAAAATGAATTCTTTAAGAATATCTAGTTTTCAACTCTGTTCAGTCTTTAATGGCGTATAAGAGCATGAAAATGAGTAAATGCAGCTTACTGGCAGTATAGTGATGAAAGCTTCACGTATTCAAGAAAACGCCATACAATTTGTAGTTCCGATGTTCTGAGACACTTCCTTGATGGAAAAGTAAAAAAAAAAAGATTTTTTTTAACCCTCCTGTTGCCATCTGGGTCAAAAAGACCTACGTTCGAGTGTTTATGTATTTCTGTGTATCTCGGTTTCAGGGTCACAAAATGATCCACTACCAGTGTATACGTATGCATGCATGCATGCATGTACGTATGAATCCCTAAAGCCCGTCGTCCTCGGGTCAAAACGACCCGCGTCTTGCCACCGAGCCATCGCCGTCGCCCTGGGGTGTGTTCGACCCTCGAGTTTGAGTGAGCGCTCGGCCTCGTCCCTCGGGTCAAAATGACTCGCGTTCATCGCCGAGCCCTCCCCTCGCCGTCGTCCCCCGGGTCAGACTGACCAGTGTTTATCGCTGAACTCCCGGCCTCGTCCCTGGGGTCTAAATGACCCGCGTATATCACCGAGCTCCCGGCGTCGTCCCCGGAGTCAAAATGACCCGCGTATATCGCCGAGCTCCCGGCCCCCGTCCCCCGGGGTCAGAATGACCCGCGTTTATAGCCGAGCTCCCGGCCCCTGTCCCGGGGTCAGAATGACCCGCGTATATTGCCGAGCTCCCGGCCCCCGTCCCCCGGGGTCAGAATGACCCGCGTTTATCGCTGAGCTCCCGGCCCCTGTCCCGGGGTCAGAATGACCCGCGTATATTGCCGAGCTCCCGGCCCTCGTCCCCGGGGTCAGACTGACCCGCGTATATCGCTGAACTCCCGGCCTCGTCAACGGGGTCAGAATGACCCGCGTTATAGCCGTGCTCCCGGCCTCGCCGTCGTCCCCGGGGTCAGAATGACCCGTGAGCCCTCGGCCTCGTCCTCGGGTCGAAACGACTCGAGTTTTACGTTGTATTACAAGTCATCCCGTATGCTAAATGTAAAAAAATAAATAAATAAATGATACAAATAAAGACATGACAAGACAGTTGCATTGTATTGTTTTTTTCTTACATTCATCACCAGTGTTACAAGCAACAACACAGAACACACACACACAAACACACACACACACACACACACACACACACACACACACACACACACACACACACACACACACACACACACACACACACACACTAAACACACACGCGCACAAATGTGTCCGCAAAAGGATCACGGTTCGAAACGCAGACGACCGACGACGTAGTTCGAGTTCCCCCGCGAGCTCTTTCGTTCTGGCGCGCGCGCCCGTACAATTAACACCACGGACGCGCGTCCAGCGTCACCTACATCCCGTCCGTCGGCGTCGGCGTAGCGAGATTCCGAGGGGGGCCGGCGCCGGGGTCGCGACGGCGTTCGGGTGCTTCCGCCGGCCCCATGCGATCCACGGAGCCCGGCTCGCCCGCCAAACGGGCGAACCGACGTTCGGATTCGGTCGCGGCGGCGGCGGCGGCGGCGGCGGCCCGTCCCTCGGGTAAACGCGGAATCGTCAAAGACCCGGTCTCCGTCCCGGTCCCGGTCCCGGTCTCGGTCCCTCCCTCGATCGACGCTGCCGGACGCGACTCTCCACGCTCTCAGCAGCGGCGGCGGCGCTTGGTCCGCCCTCTGCGGAAACATCACCCGTCGCCTGGCTTCTCGAGCGGGAGCGGAATCGTCCCAGGCCGGCACGGTCGCGGCCAGAGCCCATTCGATCGGCCTGGACGTGATCGCGTTCCAGCCGTCCCGACCCGACCCGCCCCGCGCTTCTCGTTCTATGAAAGGGGTGTACTTATACGCTGTATTTATACACAATGTATTCATATCTGCGTAATCCCGCGGTCGGCTACGTTGGTGCGCTCGCGCTGATTAAAGGCTCTTTAGCCAAGACACGTGACGTCATTTCGTACGTGTCCAGATTGTAAAGCCCTCTGAGGCGTTTACAAAAAAAAAGAAAATAATAATCATCATGTGTATTTGTTATTCTGAGCTATTCAAAATAAACTGAATTGATTCAAATTGAAATGAGGTGTCACAAGTTGTTATGTGCGAATAAGGACACTATGAAAGGGGTGTACTTATACCCTGTATTTATACACAATTTATTCACATCTGCGTAATCCCGCGGTCGGCCTCGTTGGTGTGCTCGCGCTGATCGAAGGCTCTTTAGCAAAGACAGATTGACCCAGCAGGACACGGGGTGTGCGAGGAATGAGTGATGATAACACGAGGGTTAAGAAAATTTAGTTTTCAACTCTGTTCAGTCTATAACGCCGTATAAGAGCACAAAAATGAGTAAATGCAGCTTACGGGCAGTATAGTGATGAAAGCTTCACGTATTCATGAAAACGTCATACTATATGTAGTTCCGATTTACTGAGATACTTTCTTGATGGAGAAGTAAAAAAAATGAATTCTTTAAGAAAATCTAGTTTTCAACTCTGTTCAGTCTTTTATGCCGTATAAGAGCATAAAAATGAGTAAATGCAGCTTACAGGGCAGTATAGTGATGAAAGCTTCACGTATTCATGAAAATGTCATACAATTTGTAGTTCCGATGTTCTGAGACACTTTCTTGATGAAGAAGTAAAAAAAAATGAATTCTTTAAGAAAATCTAGTTTTCAACTCTGTTCAGTCTGAAACTTCGCTTAAGAGCATGAAAATGAGTAAATGCAGCTTACGGGCAGTATAGTGATGAAAGCTTCACGTATTCATGAAAACGTCATACAATTTGTAGTTCCGATGTTCTGAGACACTTTCTTGATGGAGAAGTAAAAAAAATGAATTCTTTAAGAAAATCTAGTTTTCAACTCTGTTCAGTCTTTAATGGCGTATAAGAGCATAAAAATGAGTAAATGCAGCTTACGGGCAGTATAGTGATGAAAACTTCAGGTATTCATGCAAACGTCATACTATATGAAGTTCCGATGTTCTGAGATACTTTCTTGATGGAAAAGTAAAAAAAATGAATTTTTTAAAGAAAATCTAGTTTTCAACTCTGTTCTTTAATTCTTTAACCCTCCTGTTGCCTTCTGGGTCAAAAAGACCTACGTTCGAGTGTTTATGTATTTCTGTGTATCTCGGTCTCAGGGTCACAAAATGATCCACTACCAGTGTATACGTATGCATGCATGCATGCATGCATGTACGTATGAATCCCTAAAGCCCGTCGTCCTCGGGTCAAAACGACCCGCGTCTTGCCACCGAGCCCTCGCCGTCGCCCTGGGGTCTGTTCGACCCACGAGTTTGAGCGAGCGCTCGGCCTCGTCCCATGGGTCAAAATGACTCGCGTTCATCGCCGAGCCCACCCCTCGCCGTCGTCCCCCGGGTCAGACTGACCCGTGTTTATCGCTGAGCTCCCGGCCTCGTCCCCGGGGTCAGAATGACCCGCGTATATCACCGAGCTCCCGGCGTCGTCCCCGGGGTCTAAATGACCCGCATTTATCGCCGAGCTCCCGGCCCCGTCCACGGGGTCAGAATGACCCGCGTTTATCGTCGAGCTCTCGGCCCCCGTTCCCCCGGGGTCAGATTGACCCGCGTTTATAGCCAAGCTCCCGTCCTCGCCGTCGTCCCCCGGGTCAGACTGACCAGTGTTTATCGCTGAACTCCCGGCCTCGTCCCTGGGGTCTAAATGACCCGCGTATATCACCGAGCTCCCGGCGTCGTCCCCGGAGTCAAAATGACCCGCGTATATCGCCGAGCTCCCGGCCCCCGTCCCCCGGGGTCAGAATGACCCGCGTTTATAGCCGAGCTCCCGGCCCCTGTCCCGGGGTCAGAATGACCCGCGTATATTGCCGAGCTCCCGGCCCCCGTCCCCCGGGGTCAGAATGACCCGCGTTTATCGCTGAGCTCCCGGCCCCTGTCCCGGGGTCAGAATGACCCGCGTATATTGCCGAGCTCCCGGCCCTCGTCCCCGGGGTCAGACTGACCCGCGTATATCGCTGAACTCCCGGCCTCGTCAACGGGGTCAGAATGACCCGCGTTATAGCCGTGCTCCCGGCCTCGCCGTCGTCCCCGGGGTCAGAATGACCCGTGAGCCCTCGGCCTCGTCCTCGGGTCGAAACGACTCGAGTTTTACGTTGTATTACAAGTCATCCCGTATGCTAAATGTAAAAAAATGAATAAATAAATGATACAAATAAAGACATGACAAGACAGTTGCATTGTATTGTTTTTTTCTTACATTCATCACCAGTGTTACAAGCAACAACACAGAACACACACACACAAACACACACACACACACACACACACACACACACACACACACACACACACACACACACACACACACACACACACACACACACACACACACACACACACACACACACACTAAACACACACGCGAACAAATGTGTCCGCAAAAGGATCACGGTTCGAAACGCAGACGACCGACGACGTAGTTCGAGTTCCCCCGCGAGCTCTTTCGTTCTGGCGCGCGCGCCCGTACAATTAACACCACGGACGCGCGTCCAGCGTCACCTACATCCCGTCCGTCGGCGTCGGCGTAGCGAGATTCCGAGGGGGGCCGGCGCCGGGGTCGCGACGGCGTTCGGGTGCTTCCGCCGGCCCCATGCGATCCACGGAGCCCGGCTCGCCCGCCAAACGGGCGAACCGACGTTCGGATTCGGTCGCGGCGGCGGCGGCGGCGGCGGCGGCCCGTCCCTCGGGTAAACGCGGAATCGTCAAAGACCCGGTCTCCGTCCCGGTCCCGGTCCCGGTCTCGGTCCCTCCCTCGATCGACGCTGCCGGACGCGACTCTCCACGCTCTCAGCAGCGGCGGCGGCGCTTGGTCCGCCCTCTGCGGAAACATCACCCGTCGCCTGGCTTCTCGAGCGGGAGCGGAATCGTCCCAGGCCGGCACGGTCGCGGCCAGAGCCCATTCGATCGGCCTGGACGTGATCGCGTTCCAGCCGTCCCGACCCGACCCGCCCCGCGCTTCTCGTTCTATGAAAGGGGTGTACTTATACGCTGTATTTATACACAATGTATTCATATCTGCGTAATCCCGCGGTCGGCTACGTTGGTGCGCTCGCGCTGATTAAAGGCTCTTTAGCCAAGACACGTGACGTCATTTCGTACGTGTCCAGATTGTAAAGCCCTCTGAGGCGTTTACAAAAAAAAAGAAAATAATAATCATCATGTGTATTTGTTATTCTGAGCTATTCAAAATAAACTGAATTGATTCAAATTGAAATGAGGTGTCACAAGTTGTTATGTGCGAATAAGGACACTATGAAAGGGGTGTACTTATACCCTGTATTTATACACAATTTATTCACATCTGCGTAATCCCGCGGTCGGCCTCGTTGGTGTGCTCGCGCTGATCGAAGGCTCTTTAGCAAAGACAGATTGACCCAGCAGGACACGGGGTGTGCGAGGAATGAGTGATGATAACACGAGGGTTAAGAAAATTTAGTTTTCAACTCTGTTCAGTCTATAACGCCGTATAAGAGCACAAAAATGAGTAAATGCAGCTTACGGGCAGTATAGTGATGAAAGCTTCACGTATTCATGAAAACGTCATACTATATGTAGTTCCGATTTACTGAGATACTTTCTTGATGGAGAAGTAAAAAAAATGAATTCTTTAAGAAAATCTAGTTTTCAACTCTGTTCAGTCTTTTATGCCGTATAAGAGCATAAAAATGAGTAAATGCAGCTTACAGGGCAGTATAGTGATGAAAGCTTCACGTATTCATGAAAATGTCATACAATTTGTAGTTCCGATGTTCTGAGACACTTTCTTGATGAAGAAGTAAAAAAAAATGAATTCTTTAAGAAAATCTAGTTTTCAACTCTGTTCAGTCTGAAACTTCGCTTAAGAGCATGAAAATGAGTAAATGCAGCTTACGGGCAGTATAGTGATGAAAGCTTCACGTATTCATGAAAACGTCATACAATTTGTAGTTCCGATGTTCTGAGACACTTTCTTGATGGAGAAGTAAAAAAAATGAATTCTTTAAGAAAATCTAGTTTTCAACTCTGTTCAGTCTTTAATGGCGTATAAGAGCATAAAAATGAGTAAATGCAGCTTACGGGCAGTATAGTGATGAAAACTTCAGGTATTCATGCAAACGTCATACTATATGAAGTTCCGATGTTCTGAGATACTTTCTTGATGGAAAAGTAAAAAAAATGAATTTTTTAAAGAAAATCTAGTTTTCAACTCTGTTCTTTAATTCTTTAACCCTCCTGTTGCCTTCTGGGTCAAAAAGACCTACGTTCGAGTGTTTATGTATTTCTGTGTATCTCGGTCTCAGGGTCACAAAATGATCCACTACCAGTGTATACGTATGCATGCATGCATGCATGCATGTACGTATGAATCCCTAAAGCCCGTCGTCCTCGGGTCAAAACGACCCGCGTCTTGCCACCGAGCCCTCGCCGTCGCCCTGGGGTCTGTTCGACCCACGAGTTTGAGCGAGCGCTCGGCCTCGTCCCATGGGTCAAAATGACTCGCGTTCATCGCCGAGCCCACCCCTCGCCGTCGTCCCCCGGGTCAGACTGACCCGTGTTTATCGCTGAGCTCCCGGCCTCGTCCCCGGGGTCAGAATGACCCGCGTATATCACCGAGCTCCCGGCGTCGTCCCCGGGGTCTAAATGACCCGCATTTATCGCCGAGCTCCCGGCCCCGTCCACGGGGTCAGAATGACCCGCGTTTATCGTCGAGCTCTCGGCCCCCGTTCCCCCGGGGTCAGATTGACCCGCGTTTATAGCCAAGCTCCCGTCCTCGCCGTCGTCCCCGGGGTCAGAATGACCCGTGAGCCCTCGGCCTCGTCCTCGGGTCGAAACGACTCGAGTTTTACGCTGTTATTCTGAGCTATTCAAAATAAACTGAATTGATTCAAATTGAAATGAGGTGTCACAAGTTGTTATGTGCGAATAAGGACACTATGAAAGGGGTGTACTTATACCCTGTATTTATACACAATTTATTCACATCTGCATGTCCTTCCGACTTTCTGTTACAGCTACACGAGCCGAAGAAGCAAAAACAAAATGGCCGATTTGAAAAAAAAACTGTCTTCCCGTGGTCCCAAGAGCTCGGCGAAGGGATCGTTGGAACCGCGACGGCCGTACCAGTGGGAGGCCGAAAACTCGAGTCCGTCCGACATTATGTGAAAGCCGCACGAGCCGAAGAAGCAAAAACAAAATGGCCGATTTGAAAAAAGTGCCTTCCCGAGGTCTCACGAGCTCGGGGTCGGAACCGTTGGAACCGCCACAGCCGTATTAGTGGGAGGCCGAAAACTCGAGTCCGTCCGACATTATGTGAAAGCCGCACGAGCCGAAGAAGCAAAAACAAAATGGCCGATTTGAAAAAAGTAACTTCCAGAGGTCCCACGAGCTCGGCGACGGGTTCGTTGGAACCGTAACGGCCGTATTAGTTGGAGGCAGCGAACTCCAGTCCTTCCGACTTTGCGTGAAAGCCGCACGAGCCGAAGAAGCAAAAACAAAATGGCCGATTTGCAAAAAGTGCCTTCCCGAGGTCCCACGAGCTCGGCGACGTGATCGTTGGAACCGCGACGGCCGTACTAGTGTGAGCGCAGCCAAGTCGTGTCCTTCCGACATTATGTGAAAGCCTCACGAGCCGAAGAAACAAAAACAAAATGGCCGATTTGCAAAAAGTGCCTTCCCGAGGTCCCACGAGCTCGGCGAAGGGATCGTTGGAACCGCGACGGCCGTATTAGTGGGAGCGCAGCAAACTCGAGTCCGACCGGCTTTGCGTGAAAGCCGCACGAGCCGAAGAAGCAAAAACAAAATGGCCGATTTGAAAAACCTGACTTCCCGAGGTCCCACGAGCTCGGCGAAGGGATCGTTGGAACCGCGACGGCCGTATTAGTGGGAGTGCAGCAAACTCGAGACCTTCCGACTTTGCGTGAAAGCCGCACGAGCCGAAGAAGCAAAAACAAAATGGCCGATTTGAAAAAACTGACTTCCTGAGGTCCCACGAGCTCGGCGAGGGGATCGTTGAAACCGCGACGGCCGTATTAGTGGGAGGCCGGAAACTCGAGTCCTTCCGACTTTCAGTGAAAGCCGCACGAGCCGAAGAAGCAAAAACAAAATGGCCGATTTGAAAAAGTGCCTTCCCGAGGTCCCACGAGCTCGGCGAAGGGATCGTTGGAACCGTAACGGCCGTATTAGTTGGAGGCAGCGAACTCCAGTCCTTCCGACTTTGCGTGAAAGCCGCACGAGCCGAAGAAGCAAAAACAAAATGGCCGATTTGCAAAAAGTGCCTTCCCGAGGTCCCACGAGCTCGGCGACGTGATCGTTGGAACCGCGACGGCCGTACTAGTGTGAGCGCAGCCAAGTCGTGTCCTTCCGACATTATGTGAAAGCCTCACGAGCCGAAGAAACAAAAACAAAATGGCCGATTTGCAAAAAGTGCCTTCCCGAGGTCCCACGAGCTCGGCGAAGGGATCGTTGGAACCGCGACGGCCGTATTAGTGGGAGCGCAGCAAACTCGAGTCCGACCGGCTTTGCGTGAAAGCCGCACGAGCCGAAGAAGCAAAAACAAAATGGCCGATTTGAAAAACCTGACTTCCCGAGGTCCCACGAGCTCGGCGAAGGGATCGTTGGAACCGCGACGGCCGTATTAGTGGGAGTGCAGCAAACTCGAGACCTTCCGACTTTGCGTGAAAGCCGCACGAGCCGAAGAAGCAAAAACAAAATGGCCGATTTGAAAAAACTGACTTCCTGAGGTCCCACGAGCTCGGCGAGGGGATCGTTGAAACCGCGACGGCCGTATTAGTGGGAGGCCGGAAACTCGAGTCCTTCCGACTTTCAGTGAAAGCCGCACGAGCCGAAGAAGCAAAAACAAAATGGCCGATTTGAAAAACCTGACTTCCCGAGGTCCCACGAGCTCGGCGAGGGGATCGTTGGAACCGCGACGGCCGTATTAGTGGGAGCGCAGCCAAGTTGTGTCCTTCCGACATTCTGTGAAAGCCTCACAAGCCGAAGAAACAAAAACAAAATGGCCGATTTGCAAAATTGCCTTCCCGAGGTCCCACGAGCTCGGCGAAGGGATCGTTGGAACCGCGACGGCCGTATTAGTGGGAGCGCAGCAAACCCGAGTCCTTCCGAGTTTGCGTGAAAGCCGCACGAGCCGAAGAAACAAAAACAAAATGGCCGATTTGAAAAAAGTGCCTTCCCGAGGTCCCACGAGCTCGGCGAAGGGATCGTTGGAACCGCGACGGCCGTATTAGTGGGAGCGCAGCGAACCCGTGTCCTTCCGACTTTCTGTTACAGCTACACAAGCCGAAGAAGCAAAAACAAAATGGCCGATTTGAAAAAAGTGCCTTCCCGTGGTCCCACAAGCTCGGCGAAGGGATCGTTGGAACCACGACGGCCGTATTAGTGGGAGCGCAGCGAACCCGTGTCCTTCCGACTTTCATTTACAGCTACACAAGCCGAAGAAGCAAAAACAAAATGGCCGATTTGAAAGAAGTGCCTTCCCGTGGTCCCACGAGCTCGGCGAAGGGATCGTTGGAACCGCGACGGCCGTATTAGTGGGAGCGAAGCCAAGTCGTGTCCTTCCGACATTCTGTGAAAGCCTCACAAGCCGAAGAAACAAAAACAAAATGGCCGATTTGAAAAAAGTGCCTTCCCGAGGTCCGACGAGCTCGGCAAGGGGATCGTTGGAACCGCGACGGCCGTATTAGTCGGAGGCCGAAAACTCGAGTCCGACCGACTTTGCGTAAAAGCCGCACGAGCCGAAGAAGCAAAAACAAAATGGCCGATTTGAAAAACCTGACTTCCCGAGGTCCCACGAGCTCGGCGAGGGGATCGTTGGAACCGCGACGGCCGTATTAGTGGGAGGCCGAAAACTCGAGTCCGACCGACTTTGCGTGAAAGCCGCACGAGCCGAAGAAGCAAAAACAAAATGGCCGATTTGAAAAACCTGACTTCCCGAGGTCCCACGAGCTCGACGAAGGGATCGTTGGAACCGCGACGGCCGTATTAGTGGGAGCGCAGCCAAGTCGTGTCCTTCCGACATTCTGTGAAAGCCTCACAAGCCGAAGAAACAAAAACAAAATGACCGATTTGCAAAAAGTACCTTCCCAAGGTCCCACGAGCTCGGCGAAGGGATCGTTGGAACCGCGACGGCTGTATTAGTGGGAACGCAGCGAACCCGTGTCCTTCCGACTTTCTGTTTCAGCTACACAAGCCGAAGAAGCAAAAACAAAATGGCCGATTTGAAAAAAGTGCCTTCCCGTGGTCCCACGAGCTCGGCGAAGGGATCGTTGGAACCGCGACGGCCGTATTAGTGGGAGCGCAGCGAACCCGTGTCCTTCCGACTTTCTGTTACAGCTACACAAGCCGAAGAAGCAAAAACAAAATGGCCGATTTGAAAAAAGTGCCTTCCCGTGGTCCCACGAGCTCGGCGAAGGGATCGTTGGAACCGCGACGGCCGTATTAGTGGGAGCGCAGCGAACCCGTGTCCTTCCGACTTTCTTTTACAGCTACACGAGCCGAAGAAGCAAAAACAAAATGGCCGATTTGAAAAAAACTGTCTTCCCGAGGTCCCAAGAGCTCGGCGAAGGGATCGTTGGAACCGCGACGGCCGTACCAGTGGGAGCGCAGCCAACTCGTGTCCTTCCGACTTTGCGTGAAAGCCGCACGAGCCGAAGAAGCAAAAACAAAATGGCCGATTTGAAAAAAGTGCCTTCCCGAGGTCCCACGACCTCGACGGAGGGATCGTTGGAACCGCGACGGCCGTATTAGTGGGAGCGCAGCCAACTCGTGTCCTTCCGACATTCTGTGAAAGCTTCACAAGCCGAAGAAAGAAAAACAAAATGGCCGATTTGAAAAAAGTGCCTTCCCGAGGTCCCACGAGCTCGGCGCAGGGATCGTTGGAACCGCGACGGCCGTAGTAGTGGCATCGCAGCCAACCCGTGTCTCTCCGGACTTTGGTTCAACGCTGCGCTGGCGGAAGAAGCGAAAACAAAATGGCCAATTTAGATAATTGTGTACCGGAGTTCCCACGAGCTCGAGGTTAGGACCGTCGGAACTGTCGGAAAGTCCCCCAACTGATTCAGAGAAGTGCCTTCCCAAGGTCCTACGTGCTCGGAGATGCTACAGTTGGAACCGCTCTGCATTTGTCCTTGGTTCACAATGACCGTCGATCGTCACCAAGCCCCCCGTCGTTGTCCTTGGGTTAACATGACCGTCGATCGTCACCAAGCCCCCGCCGTTGTCCTTGGGTCGAAATGACCCTCGTGTGTCACCAAGCCCCTGATGTTGTCCTTGGGTCTAAATGACCCTCGTGTGTCACCAAGCCCCTGATGTTGTCCTTGGGTCTAAATGACCCTCGTGTGTCACCAAGCCCCTGCCGTTGTCCTTGGGTCAAAATGACCCGAGTGTGTCATCAACACTCTGCCGTTGTCCTTGGGTCAAAATGACCCACGTGTGTCATCGGCACTCTGCCGTTGTCCTTGGGTCAAAATGACCCTCGTGTGTCACCGAGCCCATGCTGTTGTCCTTGGGTCAAAATGACCCTCGTGTGTCATCAACACTCTGCCGTTGTCCTTGGGTCAAAATGACCCTCGTGTGTCACCGAGCCCCTGATGGTGTCCTTGGGTCAAAATGACCTTTGTGTGTCACCGAGCACCTGCCGTTGTCCTTGGGTCAAAATGACCCGAGTGTGTCATCAACACTCTGCCGTTGTCCTTGGGTCAAAATGACCCTCGTGTGTCATCAACACTCTGCCGTTGTCCTTGGGTCTAAATGACCCTCGTGTGTCAACGAGCCCCTGATGGTGTCCTTTGGTCAAAATGACCCTCGTGTGTCACCGAGCCCCTGCTGTTGTCCTTGGGTCAAAATGACCCGAGTGTGTCATCAACACTCTGCCGTTGTCCTTGGGTCAAAATGACCCTCGTGCGTCACCGAGCCCCTGATGGTGTCCTTGGGTCAAAATGACCCTTGTGTGTCACCGAGCCCCTGCCGTTGTCCTTGGGTCAAAATGACCCTTGTGTGTCACCGAGCCCCTGCTGTTGTCCTTGGGTCAAAATGACCCAAGTGTGTCCTCAACACTCTGCCGTTGTCCTTGGGTCAAAATGACCCTTGTGTGTCACCGAGCCCCTCCTGTTGTCCTTGGGTCAAGCTGACCCGAGTGTGTCATCAACACTCTGCCGTTGTCTTTGGGTCAAAATGACCCTCGTGTGTCACCGAGCCCCTGCTGTTGTCCTTGGGTCAAACTGACCCGAGTGTGTCATCAACACTCTGCTGTATGCAAGTGGTGTGAGCGCCCACTCATCGAAGGCTCCAGATGAAAGGACATTGGACAGTTTGACCCGCAGGACACGGGGTGTGTACGGATCGGATCGGTGAGGCCACACAAGGGTTAAGAAAATCTAGTTTTCAACTCTGTTCAGTCTATAACGCTGTATAAGAGCATAAAAATGAGTAAATGCAGTTTACGTGCAGTATAGTGATGAAAGCTTCAGGTATTCGTGAAAACGTCATACTATATGTAGTTCCGATGTTCTGAGACACTTTCTTGATGAAAAAGTGAAAAAAGTGAATTCTTTAAGAAAATCGAGTTTTCAACTCTGTTCAGTCTGAAATGCCGTTTAAGATCATAAAAATGAGTAAATGCAGCTTACCGGCAACATGTTGATGAAAGCTTCAGGTATTCATGAAAATGTCATACAATTTGTAGTTCCGATGTTCTGAGACACTTTCTTGATGGAGAAGTTAAAAAAAAAGAATTCTTCAAGAAAATCTAGTTTTCAACTCTGTTCAGTCTGAAACGCCGTTTAAGAGCAAAAAAATGAGTAAATGCAGCTTACGTGTAGTATAGTGATGAAAGCTTCAGGTATTCATGAAAATGTCATACTATATGTTGTTCCGATGTTCTGAGACACTTTCTTGATGAAAAAGTGAAAAAAAAAAATGAATTCTTTAAGAAAATTTAGTTTTCAACTCTGTTCAGTCTGAAACTCCGCTTGAGAGCATGAAAATGAGTAAATGCAGCTTACTGGCAGTATAGTGATGAAAGTTTCACGTATTCATGAAAACGCCATACAATTTGTAGTTCCGATGTTCTGAGACACTTTCTTGATGAAGTAAAAAAAAATGAATTCTTTAAGAAAATCTAGTTTTCAACTCTGTTCAGTCTGAAACGCCGTTTAAGAGCATAAAAATGAGTAAATGCAGCTTACGTGCAGTACAGTGATGAAAGCTTCAGGTATTCATGAAAATGTCATAATATATGTTGTTCTGATGTTCTGAGACACCTTCTTGATGGAGAAGTAAAAAAAATGAATTCTTTAAGAAAATCGAGTTTTCAACTCTGTTCACTCTGAAACGCCGTTTAAGAGCATAAAAATGAGTAAATGCAGCTTACGTGCAGTATAGTGATGAAAGCTTCAGGTATTCATGAAAATGTCATACTATATGTAGTTCCGATGTTCTGAGACACTTTCTTGATGGAGAAGTTAAAAAAAAAGAATTCTTCAAGAAAATCTAGTTTTCAACTCTGTTCAGTCTGAAACGCCGTTTAAGAGCAAAAAAATGAGTAAATGCAGCTTACGTGTAGTATAGTGATGAAAGCTTCAGGTATTCATGAAAATGTCATACTATATGTTGTTCCGATGTTCTGAGACACTTTCTTGATGAAAAAGTGAAAAGAAAATGAATTCTTTAAGAAAATTTAGTTTTCAACTCTGTTCAGTCTGAAACTCCGCTTGAGAGCATAAAAATGAGTAAATGCAGCTTACGTGCAGTACAGTGATGAAAGCTTCAGGTATTCATGAAAATGTCATACTATATGTAGTTCCGATGTTCTGAGACACTTTCTTGATGGAGAAGTAAAAAAAATGAATTCTTTAAGAAAATCGAGTTTTCAACTCTGTTCAGTCTGAAACGCCGTTTAAGAGCATAAAAATGAGTAAATGCAGCTTACGTGCAGTATAGTGATGAAAGCTTCAGGTATTCATGAAAATGTCATACTATATGTTGTTCCGATGTTCTGAGACACTTTCTTGATGGAGAAGTAAAAAAAATGAATTCTTTAAGAAAATCGAGTTTTCAACTCTGTTCAGTCTGAAACGCCGTTTAAGAGCATAAAAATGAGTAAATGCAGCTTACGTGCAGTATAGTGATGAAAGCTTCAGGTATTCATGAAAATGTCATACTATATGTAGTTCCGATGTTCTGAGACACTTTCTTGATGGAGAAGTAAAAAAAATGAATTCTTTAAGAAAATCGAGTTTTCAACTCTGTTCAGTCTGAAACGCCGTTTAAGAGCATAAAAATGAGTAAATGCAGCTTACGGGCAGTATAGTGATGAAAGCTTCAGGTATTTATGAAAATGTCATAATATATGTTGTTCTGATGTTCTGAGACACCTTCTTGATGGAGAAGTAAAAAAAATGAATTCTTTAAGAAAATCGAGTTTTCAACTCTGTTCAGTCTGAAACGCCGTTTAAGAGCATAAAAATGAGTAAATGCAGCTTACTTGCAGTATAGTGATGAAAGCTTCACGTATTCATGAAAACGCCATACAATTTGTAGTTCCGATGTTCTGAGACACTTTCTTGATGGAGAAGTAAAAAAAAATGAATTCTTTAAGAATATCTAGTTTTCAACTCTGTTCAGTCTTTAATGGCGTATAAGAGCATGAAAATGAGTAAATGCAGCTTACTGGCAGTATAGTGATGAAAGCTTCACGTATTCAAGAAAACGCCATACAATTTGTAGTTCCGATGTTCTGAGACACTTCCTTGATGGAAAAGTAAAAAAAAAAAGATTTTTTTTAACCCTCCTGTTGCCATCTGGGTCAAAAAGACCTACGTTCGAGTGTTTATGTATTTCTGTGTATCTCGGTTTCAGGGTCACAAAATGATCCACTACCAGTGTATACGTATGCATGCATGCATGCATGTACGTATGAATCCCTAAAGCCCGTCGTCCTCGGGTCAAAACGACCCGCGTCTTGCCACCGAGCCATCGCCGTCGCCCTGGGGTGTGTTCGACCCTCGAGTTTGAGTGAGCGCTCGGCCTCGTCCCTCGGGTCAAAATGACTCGCGTTCATCGCCGAGCCCTCCCCTCGCCGTCGTCCCCCGGGTCAGACTGACCAGTGTTTATCGCTGAACTCCCGGCCTCGTCCCTGGGGTCTAAATGACCCGCGTATATCACCGAGCTCCCGGCGTCGTCCCCGGAGTCAAAATGACCCGCGTATATCGCCGAGCTCCCGGCCCCCGTCCCCCGGGGTCAGAATGACCCGCGTTTATAGCCGAGCTCCCGGCCCCTGTCCCGGGGTCAGAATGACCCGCGTATATTGCCGAGCTCCCGGCCCCCGTCCCCCGGGGTCAGAATGACCCGCGTTTATCGCTGAGCTCCCGGCCCCTGTCCCGGGGTCAGAATGACCCGCGTATATTGCCGAGCTCCCGGCCCTCGTCCCCGGGGTCAGACTGACCCGCGTATATCGCTGAACTCCCGGCCTCGTCAACGGGGTCAGAATGACCCGCGTTATAGCCGTGCTCCCGGCCTCGCCGTCGTCCCCGGGGTCAGAATGACCCGTGAGCCCTCGGCCTCGTCCTCGGGTCGAAACGACTCGAGTTTTACGTTGTATTACAAGTCATCCCGTATGCTAAATGTAAAAAAATAAATAAATAAATGATACAAATAAAGACATGACAAGACAGTTGCATTGTATTGTTTTTTTCTTACATTCATCACCAGTGTTACAAGCAACAACACAGAACACACACACACAAACACACACACACACACACACACACACACACACACACACACACACACACACACACACACACACACACACACACACACACTAAACACACACGCGCACAAATGTGTCCGCAAAAGGATCACGGTTCGAAACGCAGACGACCGACGACGTAGTTCGAGTTCCCCCGCGAGCTCTTTCGTTCTGGCGCGCGCGCCCGTACAATTAACACCACGGACGCGCGTCCAGCGTCACCTACATCCCGTCCGTCGGCGTCGGCGTAGCGAGATTCCGAGGGGGGCCGGCGCCGGGGTCGCGACGGCGTTCGGGTGCTTCCGCCGGCCCCATGCGATCCACGGAGCCCGGCTCGCCCGCCAAACGGGCGAACCGACGTTCGGATTCGGTCGCGGCGGCGGCGGCGGCGGCGGCGGCCCGTCCCTCGGGTAAACGCGGAATCGTCAAAGACCCGGTCTCCGTCCCGGTCCCGGTCCCGGTCTCGGTCCCTCCCTCGATCGACGCTGCCGGACGCGACTCTCCACGCTCTCAGCAGCGGCGGCGGCGCTTGGTCCGCCCTCTGCGGAAACATCACCCGTCGCCTGGCTTCTCGAGCGGGAGCGGAATCGTCCCAGGCCGGCACGGTCGCGGCCAGAGCCCATTCGATCGGCCTGGACGTGATCGCGTTCCAGCCGTCCCGACCCGACCCGCCCCGCGCTTCTCGTTCTATGAAAGGGGTGTACTTATACGCTGTATTTATACACAATGTATTCATATCTGCGTAATCCCGCGGTCGGCTACGTTGGTGCGCTCGCGCTGATTAAAGGCTCTTTAGCCAAGACACGTGACGTCATTTCGTACGTGTCCAGATTGTAAAGCCCTCTGAGGCGTTTACAAAAAAAAAGAAAATAATAATCATCATGTGTATTTGTTATTCTGAGCTATTCAAAATAAACTGAATTGATTCAAATTGAAATGAGGTGTCACAAGTTGTTATGTGCGAATAAGGACACTATGAAAGGGGTGTACTTATACCCTGTATTTATACACAATTTATTCACATCTGCGTAATCCCGCGGTCGGCCTCGTTGGTGTGCTCGCGCTGATCGAAGGCTCTTTAGCAAAGACAGATTGACCCAGCAGGACACGGGGTGTGCGAGGAATGAGTGATGATAACACGAGGGTTAAGAAAATTTAGTTTTCAACTCTGTTCAGTCTATAACGCCGTATAAGAGCACAAAAATGAGTAAATGCAGCTTACGGGCAGTATAGTGATGAAAGCTTCACGTATTCATGAAAACGTCATACTATATGTAGTTCCGATTTACTGAGATACTTTCTTGATGGAGAAGTAAAAAAAATGAATTCTTTAAGAAAATCTAGTTTTCAACTCTGTTCAGTCTTTTATGCCGTATAAGAGCATAAAAATGAGTAAATGCAGCTTACAGGGCAGTATAGTGATGAAAGCTTCACGTATTCATGAAAATGTCATACAATTTGTAGTTCCGATGTTCTGAGACACTTTCTTGATGAAGAAGTAAAAAAAAATGAATTCTTTAAGAAAATCTAGTTTTCAACTCTGTTCAGTCTGAAACTTCGCTTAAGAGCATGAAAATGAGTAAATGCAGCTTACGGGCAGTATAGTGATGAAAGCTTCACGTATTCATGAAAACGTCATACAATTTGTAGTTCCGATGTTCTGAGACACTTTCTTGATGGAGAAGTAAAAAAAATGAATTCTTTAAGAAAATCTAGTTTTCAACTCTGTTCAGTCTTTAATGGCGTATAAGAGCATAAAAATGAGTAAATGCAGCTTACGGGCAGTATAGTGATGAAAACTTCAGGTATTCATGCAAACGTCATACTATATGAAGTTCCGATGTTCTGAGATACTTTCTTGATGGAAAAGTAAAAAAAATGAATTTTTTAAAGAAAATCTAGTTTTCAACTCTGTTCTTTAATTCTTTAACCCTCCTGTTGCCTTCTGGGTCAAAAAGACCTACGTTCGAGTGTTTATGTATTTCTGTGTATCTCGGTCTCAGGGTCACAAAATGATCCACTACCAGTGTATACGTATGCATGCATGCATGCATGCATGTACGTATGAATCCCTAAAGCCCGTCGTCCTCGGGTCAAAACGACCCGCGTCTTGCCACCGAGCCCTCGCCGTCGCCCTGGGGTCTGTTCGACCCACGAGTTTGAGCGAGCGCTCGGCCTCGTCCCATGGGTCAAAATGACTCGCGTTCATCGCCGAGCCCACCCCTCGCCGTCGTCCCCCGGGTCAGACTGACCCGTGTTTATCGCTGAGCTCCCGGCCTCGTCCCCGGGGTCAGAATGACCCGCGTATATCACCGAGCTCCCGGCGTCGTCCCCGGGGTCTAAATGACCCGCATTTATCGCCGAGCTCCCGGCCCCGTCCACGGGGTCAGAATGACCCGCGTTTATCGTCGAGCTCTCGGCCCCCGTTCCCCCGGGGTCAGATTGACCCGCGTTTATAGCCAAGCTCCCGTCCTCGCCGTCGTCCCCCGGGTCAGACTGACCAGTGTTTATCGCTGAACTCCCGGCCTCGTCCCTGGGGTCTAAATGACCCGCGTATATCACCGAGCTCCCGGCGTCGTCCCCGGAGTCAAAATGACCCGCGTATATCGCCGAGCTCCCGGCCCCCGTCCCCCGGGGTCAGAATGACCCGCGTTTATAGCCGAGCTCCCGGCCCCTGTCCCGGGGTCAGAATGACCCGCGTATATTGCCGAGCTCCCGGCCCCCGTCCCCCGGGGTCAGAATGACCCGCGTTTATCGCTGAGCTCCCGGCCCCTGTCCCGGGGTCAGAATGACCCGCGTATATTGCCGAGCTCCCGGCCCTCGTCCCCGGGGTCAGACTGACCCGCGTATATCGCTGAACTCCCGGCCTCGTCAACGGGGTCAGAATGACCCGCGTTATAGCCGTGCTCCCGGCCTCGCCGTCGTCCCCGGGGTCAGAATGACCCGTGAGCCCTCGGCCTCGTCCTCGGGTCGAAACGACTCGAGTTTTACGTTGTATTACAAGTCATCCCGTATGCTAAATGTAAAAAAATGAATAAATAAATGATACAAATAAAGACATGACAAGACAGTTGCATTGTATTGTTTTTTTCTTACATTCATCACCAGTGTTACAAGCAACAACACAGAACACACACACACAAACACACACACACACACACACACACACACACACACACACACACACACACACACACACACACACACACACACACACACACACACACACACACACACACACACACACTAAACACACACGCGAACAAATGTGTCCGCAAAAGGATCACGGTTCGAAACGCAGACGACCGACGACGTAGTTCGAGTTCCCCCGCGAGCTCTTTCGTTCTGGCGCGCGCGCCCGTACAATTAACACCACGGACGCGCGTCCAGCGTCACCTACATCCCGTCCGTCGGCGTCGGCGTAGCGAGATTCCGAGGGGGGCCGGCGCCGGGGTCGCGACGGCGTTCGGGTGCTTCCGCCGGCCCCATGCGATCCACGGAGCCCGGCTCGCCCGCCAAACGGGCGAACCGACGTTCGGATTCGGTCGCGGCGGCGGCGGCGGCGGCGGCGGCCCGTCCCTCGGGTAAACGCGGAATCGTCAAAGACCCGGTCTCCGTCCCGGTCCCGGTCCCGGTCTCGGTCCCTCCCTCGATCGACGCTGCCGGACGCGACTCTCCACGCTCTCAGCAGCGGCGGCGGCGCTTGGTCCGCCCTCTGCGGAAACATCACCCGTCGCCTGGCTTCTCGAGCGGGAGCGGAATCGTCCCAGGCCGGCACGGTCGCGGCCAGAGCCCATTCGATCGGCCTGGACGTGATCGCGTTCCAGCCGTCCCGACCCGACCCGCCCCGCGCTTCTCGTTCTATGAAAGGGGTGTACTTATACGCTGTATTTATACACAATGTATTCATATCTGCGTAATCCCGCGGTCGGCTACGTTGGTGCGCTCGCGCTGATTAAAGGCTCTTTAGCCAAGACACGTGACGTCATTTCGTACGTGTCCAGATTGTAAAGCCCTCTGAGGCGTTTACAAAAAAAAAGAAAATAATAATCATCATGTGTATTTGTTATTCTGAGCTATTCAAAATAAACTGAATTGATTCAAATTGAAATGAGGTGTCACAAGTTGTTATGTGCGAATAAGGACACTATGAAAGGGGTGTACTTATACCCTGTATTTATACACAATTTATTCACATCTGCGTAATCCCGCGGTCGGCCTCGTTGGTGTGCTCGCGCTGATCGAAGGCTCTTTAGCAAAGACAGATTGACCCAGCAGGACACGGGGTGTGCGAGGAATGAGTGATGATAACACGAGGGTTAAGAAAATTTAGTTTTCAACTCTGTTCAGTCTATAACGCCGTATAAGAGCACAAAAATGAGTAAATGCAGCTTACGGGCAGTATAGTGATGAAAGCTTCACGTATTCATGAAAACGTCATACTATATGTAGTTCCGATTTACTGAGATACTTTCTTGATGGAGAAGTAAAAAAAATGAATTCTTTAAGAAAATCTAGTTTTCAACTCTGTTCAGTCTTTTATGCCGTATAAGAGCATAAAAATGAGTAAATGCAGCTTACAGGGCAGTATAGTGATGAAAGCTTCACGTATTCATGAAAATGTCATACAATTTGTAGTTCCGATGTTCTGAGACACTTTCTTGATGAAGAAGTAAAAAAAAATGAATTCTTTAAGAAAATCTAGTTTTCAACTCTGTTCAGTCTGAAACTTCGCTTAAGAGCATGAAAATGAGTAAATGCAGCTTACGGGCAGTATAGTGATGAAAGCTTCACGTATTCATGAAAACGTCATACAATTTGTAGTTCCGATGTTCTGAGACACTTTCTTGATGGAGAAGTAAAAAAAATGAATTCTTTAAGAAAATCTAGTTTTCAACTCTGTTCAGTCTTTAATGGCGTATAAGAGCATAAAAATGAGTAAATGCAGCTTACGGGCAGTATAGTGATGAAAACTTCAGGTATTCATGCAAACGTCATACTATATGAAGTTCCGATGTTCTGAGATACTTTCTTGATGGAAAAGTAAAAAAAATGAATTTTTTAAAGAAAATCTAGTTTTCAACTCTGTTCTTTAATTCTTTAACCCTCCTGTTGCCTTCTGGGTCAAAAAGACCTACGTTCGAGTGTTTATGTATTTCTGTGTATCTCGGTCTCAGGGTCACAAAATGATCCACTACCAGTGTATACGTATGCATGCATGCATGCATGCATGTACGTATGAATCCCTAAAGCCCGTCGTCCTCGGGTCAAAACGACCCGCGTCTTGCCACCGAGCCCTCGCCGTCGCCCTGGGGTCTGTTCGACCCACGAGTTTGAGCGAGCGCTCGGCCTCGTCCCATGGGTCAAAATGACTCGCGTTCATCGCCGAGCCCACCCCTCGCCGTCGTCCCCCGGGTCAGACTGACCCGTGTTTATCGCTGAGCTCCCGGCCTCGTCCCCGGGGTCAGAATGACCCGCGTATATCACCGAGCTCCCGGCGTCGTCCCCGGGGTCTAAATGACCCGCATTTATCGCCGAGCTCCCGGCCCCGTCCACGGGGTCAGAATGACCCGCGTTTATCGTCGAGCTCTCGGCCCCCGTTCCCCCGGGGTCAGATTGACCCGCGTTTATAGCCAAGCTCCCGTCCTCGCCGTCGTCCCCGGGGTCAGAATGACCCGTGAGCCCTCGGCCTCGTCCTCGGGTCGAAACGACTCGAGTTTTACGCTGTTATTCTGAGCTATTCAAAATAAACTGAATTGATTCAAATTGAAATGAGGTGTCACAAGTTGTTATGTGCGAATAAGGACACTATGAAAGGGGTGTACTTATACCCTGTATTTATACACAATTTATTCACATCTGCATGTCCTTCCGACTTTCTGTTACAGCTACACGAGCCGAAGAAGCAAAAACAAAATGGCCGATTTGAAAAAAAAACTGTCTTCCCGTGGTCCCAAGAGCTCGGCGAAGGGATCGTTGGAACCGCGACGGCCGTACCAGTGGGAGGCCGAAAACTCGAGTCCGTCCGACATTATGTGAAAGCCGCACGAGCCGAAGAAGCAAAAACAAAATGGCCGATTTGAAAAAAGTGCCTTCCCGAGGTCTCACGAGCTCGGGGTCGGAACCGTTGGAACCGCCACAGCCGTATTAGTGGGAGGCCGAAAACTCGAGTCCGTCCGACATTATGTGAAAGCCGCACGAGCCGAAGAAGCAAAAACAAAATGGCCGATTTGAAAAAAGTAACTTCCAGAGGTCCCACGAGCTCGGCGACGGGTTCGTTGGAACCGTAACGGCCGTATTAGTTGGAGGCAGCGAACTCCAGTCCTTCCGACTTTGCGTGAAAGCCGCACGAGCCGAAGAAGCAAAAACAAAATGGCCGATTTGCAAAAAGTGCCTTCCCGAGGTCCCACGAGCTCGGCGACGTGATCGTTGGAACCGCGACGGCCGTACTAGTGTGAGCGCAGCCAAGTCGTGTCCTTCCGACATTATGTGAAAGCCTCACGAGCCGAAGAAACAAAAACAAAATGGCCGATTTGCAAAAAGTGCCTTCCCGAGGTCCCACGAGCTCGGCGAAGGGATCGTTGGAACCGCGACGGCCGTATTAGTGGGAGCGCAGCAAACTCGAGTCCGACCGGCTTTGCGTGAAAGCCGCACGAGCCGAAGAAGCAAAAACAAAATGGCCGATTTGAAAAACCTGACTTCCCGAGGTCCCACGAGCTCGGCGAAGGGATCGTTGGAACCGCGACGGCCGTATTAGTGGGAGTGCAGCAAACTCGAGACCTTCCGACTTTGCGTGAAAGCCGCACGAGCCGAAGAAGCAAAAACAAAATGGCCGATTTGAAAAAACTGACTTCCTGAGGTCCCACGAGCTCGGCGAGGGGATCGTTGAAACCGCGACGGCCGTATTAGTGGGAGGCCGGAAACTCGAGTCCTTCCGACTTTCAGTGAAAGCCGCACGAGCCGAAGAAGCAAAAACAAAATGGCCGATTTGAAAAAGTGCCTTCCCGAGGTCCCACGAGCTCGGCGAAGGGATCGTTGGAACCGTAACGGCCGTATTAGTTGGAGGCAGCGAACTCCAGTCCTTCCGACTTTGCGTGAAAGCCGCACGAGCCGAAGAAGCAAAAACAAAATGGCCGATTTGCAAAAAGTGCCTTCCCGAGGTCCCACGAGCTCGGCGACGTGATCGTTGGAACCGCGACGGCCGTACTAGTGTGAGTGCAGCCAAGTCGTGTCCTTCCGACATTATGTGAAAGCCTCACGAGCCGAAGAAACAAAAACAAAATGGCCGATTTGCAAAAAGTGCCTTCCCGAGGTCCCACGAGCTCGGCGAAGGGATCGTTGGAACCGCGACGGCCGTATTAGTGGGAGCGCAGCAAACTCGAGTCCGACCGGCTTTGCGTGAAAGCCGCACGAGCCGAAGAAGCAAAAACAAAATGGCCGATTTGAAAAACCTGACTTCCCGAGGTCCCACGAGCTCGGCGAAGGGATCGTTGGAACCGCGACGGCCGTATTAGTGGGAGTGCAGCAAACTCGAGACCTTCCGACTTTGCGTGAAAGCCGCACGAGCCGAAGAAGCAAAAACAAAATGGCCGATTTGAAAAAACTGACTTCCTGAGGTCCCACGAGCTCGGCGAGGGGATCGTTGAAACCGCGACGGCCGTATTAGTGGGAGGCCGGAAACTCGAGTCCTTCCGACTTTCAGTGAAAGCCGCACGAGCCGAAGAAGCAAAAACAAAATGGCCGATTTGAAAAACCTGACTTCCCGAGGTCCCACGAGCTCGGCGAGGGGATCGTTGGAACCGCGACGGCCGTATTAGTGGGAGCGCAGCCAAGTTGTGTCCTTCCGACATTCTGTGAAAGCCTCACAAGCCGAAGAAACAAAAACAAAATGGCCGATTTGCAAAATTGCCTTCCCGAGGTCCCACGAGCTCGGCGAAGGGATCGTTGGAACCGCGACGGCCGTATTAGTGGGAGCGCAGCAAACCCGAGTCCTTCCGAGTTTGCGTGAAAGCCGCACGAGCCGAAGAAACAAAAACAAAATGGCCGATTTGAAAAAAGTGCCTTCCCGAGGTCCCACGAGCTCGGCGAAGGGATCGTTGGAACCGCGACGGCCGTATTAGTGGGAGCGCAGCGAACCCGTGTCCTTCCGACTTTCTGTTACAGCTACACAAGCCGAAGAAGCAAAAACAAAATGGCCGATTTGAAAAAAGTGCCTTCCCGTGGTCCCACAAGCTCGGCGAAGGGATCGTTGGAACCACGACGGCCGTATTAGTGGGAGCGCAGCGAACCCGTGTCCTTCCGACTTTCATTTACAGCTACACAAGCCGAAGAAGCAAAAACAAAATGGCCGATTTGAAAGAAGTGCCTTCCCGTGGTCCCACGAGCTCGGCGAAGGGATCGTTGGAACCGCGACGGCCGTATTAGTGGGAGCGAAGCCAAGTCGTGTCCTTCCGACATTCTGTGAAAGCCTCACAAGCCGAAGAAACAAAAACAAAATGGCCGATTTGAAAAAAGTGCCTTCCCGAGGTCCGACGAGCTCGGCAAGGGGATCGTTGGAACCGCGACGGCCGTATTAGTCGGAGGCCGAAAACTCGAGTCCGACCGACTTTGCGTAAAAGCCGCACGAGCCGAAGAAGCAAAAACAAAATGGCCGATTTGAAAAACCTGACTTCCCGAGGTCCCACGAGCTCGGCGAGGGGATCGTTGGAACCGCGACGGCCGTATTAGTGGGAGGCCGAAAACTCGAGTCCGACCGACTTTGCGTGAAAGCCGCACGAGCCGAAGAAGCAAAAACAAAATGGCCGATTTGAAAAACCTGACTTCCCGAGGTCCCACGAGCTCGACGAAGGGATCGTTGGAACCGCGACGGCCGTATTAGTGGGAGCGCAGCCAAGTCGTGTCCTTCCGACATTCTGTGAAAGCCTCACAAGCCGAAGAAACAAAAACAAAATGACCGATTTGCAAAAAGTACCTTCCCAAGGTCCCACGAGCTCGGCGAAGGGATCGTTGGAACCGCGACGGCTGTATTAGTGGGAACGCAGCGAACCCGTGTCCTTCCGACTTTCTGTTTCAGCTACACAAGCCGAAGAAGCAAAAACAAAATGGCCGATTTGAAAAAAGTGCCTTCCCGTGGTCCCACGAGCTCGGCGAAGGGATCGTTGGAACCGCGACGGCCGTATTAGTGGGAGCGCAGCGAACCCGTGTCCTTCCGACTTTCTGTTACAGCTACACAAGCCGAAGAAGCAAAAACAAAATGGCCGATTTGAAAAAAGTGCCTTCCCGTGGTCCCACGAGCTCGGCGAAGGGATCGTTGGAACCGCGACGGCCGTATTAGTGGGAGCGCAGCGAACCCGTGTCCTTCCGACTTTCTTTTACAGCTACACGAGCCGAAGAAGCAAAAACAAAATGGCCGATTTGAAAAAAACTGTCTTCCCGAGGTCCCAAGAGCTCGGCGAAGGGATCGTTGGAACCGCGACGGCCGTACCAGTGGGAGCGCAGCCAACTCGTGTCCTTCCGACTTTGCGTGAAAGCCGCACGAGCCGAAGAAGCAAAAACAAAATGGCCGATTTGAAAAAAGTGCCTTCCCGAGGTCCCACGACCTCGACGGAGGGATCGTTGGAACCGCGACGGCCGTATTAGTGGGAGCGCAGCCAACTCGTGTCCTTCCGACATTCTGTGAAAGCTTCACAAGCCGAAGAAAGAAAAACAAAATGGCCGATTTGAAAAAAGTGCCTTCCCGAGGTCCCACGAGCTCGGCGCAGGGATCGTTGGAACCGCGACGGCCGTAGTAGTGGCATCGCAGCCAACCCGTGTCTCTCCGGACTTTGGTTCAACGCTGCGCTGGCGGAAGAAGCGAAAACAAAATGGCCAATTTAGATAATTGTGTACCGGAGTTCCCACGAGCTCGAGGTTAGGACCGTCGGAACTGTCGGAAAGTCCCCCAACTGATTCAGAGAAGTGCCTTCCCAAGGTCCTACGTGCTCGGAGATGCTACAGTTGGAACCGCTCTGCATTTGTCCTTGGTTCACAATGACCGTCGATCGTCACCAAGCCCCCCGTCGTTGTCCTTGGGTTAACATGACCGTCGATCGTCACCAAGCCCCCGCCGTTGTCCTTGGGTCGAAATGACCCTCGTGTGTCACCAAGCCCCTGATGTTGTCCTTGGGTCTAAATGACCCTCGTGTGTCACCAAGCCCCTGCCGTTGTCCTTGGGTCAAAATGACCCGAGTGTGTCATCAACACTCTGCCGTTGTCCTTGGGTCAAAATGACCCACGTGTGTCATCGGCACTCTGCCGTTGTCCTTGGGTCAAAATGACCCTCGTGTGTCACCGAGCCCATGCTGTTGTCCTTGGGTCAAAATGACCCTCGTGTGTCATCAACACTCTGCCGTTGTCCTTGGGTCAAAATGACCCTCGTGTGTCACCGAGCCCCTGATGGTGTCCTTGGGTCAAAATGACCTTTGTGTGTCACCGAGCACCTGCCGTTGTCCTTGGGTCAAAATGACCCGAGTGTGTCATCAACACTCTGCCGTTGTCCTTGGGTCAAAATGACCCTCGTGTGTCATCAACACTCTGCCGTTGTCCTTGGGTCTAAATGACCCTCGTGTGTCACCGAGCCCCTCATGGTGTCCTTTGGTCAAAATGACCCTCGTGTGTCACCGAGCCCCTGCTGTTGTCCTTGGGTCAAAATGACCCGAGTGTGTCATCAACACTCTGCCGTTGTCCTTGGGTCAAAATGACCCTCGTGCGTCACCGAGCCCCTGATGGTGTCCTTGGGTCAAAATGACCCTTGTGTGTCACCGAGCCCCTGCCGTTGTCCTTGGGTCAAAATGACCCTCGTGTGTCACCGAGCCCCTGCTGTTGTCCTTGGGTCAAAATGACCCAAGTGTGTCATCAACACTCTGCCGTTGTCCTTGGGTCAAAATGACCCTCGTGTGTCACCGAGCCCCTCCTGTTGTCCTTGGGTCAAGCTGACCCGAGTGTGTCATCAACACTCTGCCGTTGTCTTTGGGTCAAAATGACCCTCGTGTGTCACTGAGCCCCTGCTGTTGTCCTTGGGTCAAACTGACCCGAGTGTGTCATCAACACTCTGCTGTATGCAAGTGGTGTGAGCGCCCATTCATCGAAGGCTCCAGATGAAAGGACATTGGACAGTTTGACCCGCAGGACACGGGGTGTGTACGGATCGGATCGGTGAGGCCACACAAGGGTTAAGAAAATCTAGTTTTCAACTCTGTTCAGTCTATAACGCTGTATAAGAGCATAAAAATGAGTAAATGCAGTTTACGTGCAGTATAGTGATGAAAGCTTCAGGTATTCGTGAAAACGTCATACTATATGTAGTTCCGATGTTCTGAGACACTTTCTTGATGAAAAAGTGAAAAAAGTGAATTCTTTAAGAAAATCGAGTTTTCAACTCTGTTCAGTCTGAAACGCCGTTTAAGATCATAAAAATGAGTAAATGCAGCTTACCGGCAACATGTTGATGAAAGCTTCAGGTATTCATGAAAATGTCATACAATTTGTAGTTCCGATGTTCTGAGACACTTTCTTGATGGAGAAGTTAAAAAAAAAAGAATTCTTCAAGAAAATCTAGTTTTCAACTCTGTTCAGTCTGAAACGCCGTTTAAGAGCAAAAAAATGAGTAAATGCAGCTTACGTGTAGTATAGTGATGAAAGCTTCAGGTATTCATGAAAATGTCATACTATATGTTGTTCCGATGTTCTGAGACACTTTCTTGATGGAGAAGTAAAAAAAATGAATTCTTTAAGAAAATCGAGTTTTCAACTCTGTTCAGTCTGAAACGCCGTTTAAGAGCATAAAAATGAGTAAATACAGCTTACGGGCAGTATAGTGATGAAAGCTTCAGGTATTCATGAAAACGTCATACTATATGTAGTTCCGATGTTCTGAGACACTTTCTTGATGAAAAAGTAAAAAAAAAATGAATTCTTTAAGAAAATTTAGTTTTCAACTCTGTTCAGTCTGAAACTCCGCTTGAGAGCATGAAAATGAGTAAATGCAGCTTACTGGCAGTATAGTGATGAAAGCTTCACGTATTCATGAAAACGCCATACAATTTGTAGTTCCGATGTTCTGAGACACTTTCTTGATGAAAAAGTGAAAAAAAAATGAATTCTTTAAGAAAATTTAGTTTTCAACTCTGTTCAGTCTGAAACTCCGCTTGAGAGCATGAAAATGAGTAAATGCAGCTTACTGGCAGTATAGTGATGAAAGCTTCACGTATTCATGAAAACGCCATACAATTTGAAGTTCCGATGTTCTGAGACACTTTCTTGATGGAGAAGTAAAAAAAATGAATTCTTTAAGAATATCTAGTTTTCAACTCTGTTCAGTCTTTAATGGCGTATAAGAGCATGAAAATGAGTAAATGCAGCTTACTGGCAGTATAGTGATGAAAGCTTCACGTATTCAAGAAAACGCCATACAATTTGTAGTTCCGATGTTCTGAGACACTTCCTTGATGGAAAAGTAAAAAAAAAAAAAGATTTTTTTTAACCCTCCTGTTGCCATCTGGGTCAAAAAGACCTACGTTCGAGTGTTTATGTATTTCTGTGTATCTCGGTCTCAGGGTCACAAAATGATCCACTACCAGTGTATACGTATGCATGCATGCATGCATGCATGTACGTATGAATCCCTAAAGCCCGTCGTCCTCGGGTCAAAACGACCCGCGTCTTGCCACCGAGCCATCGCCGTCGCCCTGGGGTGTGTTCGACCCTCGAGTTTGAGTGAGCGCTCGGCCTCGTCCCTCGGGTCAAAATGACTCGCGTTCATCGCCGAGCCCTCCCCTCGCCGTCGTCCCCCGGGTCAGACTGACCAGTGTTTATCGCTGAACTCCCGGCCTCGTCCCTGGGGTCTAAATGACCCGCGTATATCACCGAGCTCCCGGCGTCGTCCCCGGAGTCAAAATGACCCGCGTATATCGCCGAGCTCCCGGCCCCCGTCCCCCGGGGTCAGAATGACCCGCGTTTATAGCCGAGCTCCCGGCCTCGCCGTCGTCCCCGGGGTCAGAATGACCCGTGAGCCCTCGGCCTCGTCCTCGGGTCGAAACGACTTGAGTTTTACGTTGTATTACAAGTCATCCCGTATGCTAAATGTAAATAAATAAATGATACAAATAAAGACATGACAAGACAGTTGCATTGTATTGTTTTTTTCTTACATTCATCACCAGTGTTACAAGCAACGACACAGAACACACACACACACACACACACACACACACACACACACACACACACACACACACACACACACACACACACACACACACACACACACACTCGCACAAATGTGTCCGCCACAGGATCACGGTTCGAAACGCAGACGACCGACGACGTAGCGTTCGAGTTCCCCCGCGAGCTCTTTCGTTCTCCGGTAGCACTGCGAGCTGTGGTTCTGGCGCGCGCGCCCGTACAATTAACACCACGGACGCGCGTCCAGCGTCACCTACATCCCGTCCGTCGGCGTCGGCGTAGCGAGATTCCGAGGGGGGCCGGCGCCGGGGTCGCGACGGCGTTCGGGTGCTTCCGCCGGCCCCGTGCGATCCACGGAGCCCGGCTCGCCCGCCAAACGGGCGAACCGACTTTCGGATTCGGTCGCGGCGGCGGCGGCCCGCCCCTCGGGCAAACGCGGAATCGTCAAAGACCCGGTCTCGGTCCCGGTCCCGGTCCCGGTCTCGGTCCCTCCCTCGATCGACGCTGTCGGACGCGACTCTCCACGCTCTCAGCAGCGGCGGCGCTTGGTCCGCCCTCTGCGGAAACATCACCCGTCGCCTGGCTTTTCGAGCGGGAGCGGAATCGTCCCAGGCCGGCACGGTCGCGGCCAGAGCCCATTCGATCGGCCTGGACGTGATCGCGTTCCAGCCGTCCCGACCCGCCCCGCCCCGCGCTTCTCGTTCTATGAAAGGGGTGTACTTATACGCTGTATTTATACACAATGTATTCATATCTGCGTAATCCCGCGGTCGGCTACGTTGGTGCGCTCGCGCTGATTAAAGGCTCTTTAGCCAAGACACGTGACGTCATTTCGTACGTGTCCAGATTGTAAAGCCCTCTGAGGCGTTTACAAAAAAAAAGAAAATAATAATCATCATGTGTATTTGTTATTCTGAGCTATTCAAAATAAACTGAATTGATTCAAATTGAAATGAGGTGTCACAAGTTGTTATGTGCGAATAAGGACACTATGAAAGGGGTGTACTTATACCCTGTATTTATACACAATTTATTCACATCTGCGTAATCCCGCGGTCGGCCTCGTTGGTGTGCTCGCGCTGATCGAAGGCTCTTTAGCAAAGACAGATTGACCCAGCAGGACACGGGGTGTGCGAGGAATGAGTGATGACAGCACGAGGGTTAAGAAAATCTAGTTTTCAACTCTGTTCAGTCTATAACGCCGTATAAGAGCACAAAAATGAGTAAATGCAGCTTACGGGCAGTATAGTGATGAAAGCTTCACGTATTCATGAAAACGTCATACTATATGTAGTTCCGATTTACTGAGATACTTTCTTGATGGGCGTAATCCCGCGGTCGGCCTCGTTGGTGTGCTCGCGCTGATCGAAGGCTCTTTAGCAAAGACAGATTGACCCAGCAGGACACGGGGTGTGCGAGGAATGAGTGATGACAACACGAGGGTTAAGAAAATCTAGTTTTCAACTCTGTTCAGTCTATAACGCCGTATAAGAGCACAAAAATGAGTAAATGCAGCTTACGGGCAGTATAGTGATGAAAGCTTCACGTATTCATGAAAACGTCATACTATATGTAGTTCCGATTTACTGAGATACTTTCTTGATGGAGAAGTAAAAAAAAATGAATTCTTTAAGAAAATCTAGTTTTCAACTCTGTTCAGTCTTTTATGCCGTATAAGAGCATAAAAATGAGTAAATGCACCTTAAAGGCAGTATAGTGATGAAAGCTTCACGTATTCATAAAAATATCATACAATTTGTAGTTCCGATGTTCTGAGACACTTTCTTGATGAAGTAAAAAAAAATGAATTCTTTAAGAAAATCTAGTTTTCAACTCTGTTCAGTCTGAAACGCCGTTTAAGAGCATAAAAATGAGTAAATGCAGCTTACGTGCAGTATAGTGATGAAAGCTTCAGGTATTCATGAAAATGTCATAATATATGTTGTTCTGATGTTCTGAGACACCTTCTTGATGGAGAAGTAAAAAAAATGAATTCTTTAAGAAAATCGAGTTTTCAACTCTGTTCACTCTGAAACGCCGTTTAAGAGCATAAAATGAGTAAATGCAGCTTACGTGCAGTATAGTGATGAAAGCTTCAGGTATTCATGAAAATGTCATACTATATGTAGTTCCGATGTTCTGAGACACTTTCTTGATGGAGAAGTAAAAAAAATGAATTCTTTAAGAAAATCGAGTTTTCAACTCTGTTCAGTCTGAAACGCCGTTTAAGAGCATAAAAATGAGTAAATGCAGCTTACGTGCAGTATAGTGATGAAAGCTTCAGGTATTCATGAAAATGTCATACTATATGTAGTTCCGATGTTCTGAGACACTTTCTTGATGGAGAAGTAAAAAAAATGAATTCTTTAAGAAAATCGAGTTTTCAACTCTGTTCAGTCTGAAACGCCGTTTAAGAGCATAAAAATGAGTAAATGCAGCTTACGGGCAGTATAGTGATGAAAGCTTCAAGTATTCATGAAAATGTCATACAATTTGTAGTTCCGATGTTCTGAAACACTTTCTTGATGAGAAGTAAAAAAAATGATTTTTTTTAAGAAAATCTAGTTTTCAACTCTGTTCACTCTGAAACGCCGTTTAAGAGCATAAAAATGAGTAAATGCAGCTTACGTGCAGTATAGTGATGAAAGCTTCAGGTATTCATGAAAATGTCATACTATATGTAGTTCCAATGTTCTGAGACACTTTCTTGATGAAGTAAAAAAAATGAATTCTTTAAGAAAATCGAATTTTCAACTCTGTTCAGTCTGAAACGCCGTTTAAGAGCATAAAAATGAGTAAATGCAGCTTACGTGCAGTATAGTGATGAAAGCTTCAGGTATTTATGAAAATGTCATAATATATGTTGTTCTGATGTTCTGAGACACCTTCTTGATGGAGAAGTAAAAAAAATGAATTCTTTAAGAAAATCGAGTTTTCAACTCTGTTCACTCTGAAACGCCGTTTAAGAGCATAAAAATGAGTAAATGCAGCTTACGTGCAGTATAGTGATGAAAGCTTCAGGTATTCATGAAAATGTCATACTATATGTAGTTCCGATGTTCTGAGGGTCCGTGTACGTTTTGTTCGTTTGTTTTTCCGTTCATTCGAGAATACGGAAATACGGAAAAACGGCCGTTTCTTCGTTTTCCGTTTCAAACCAAAAACGGGAAAACGGAAAACTACTTCCGTTTTCTCGTTTTTGGCGTCTGAAACCAAAAACGAGAAAAGAGAGACGATTATTTTCATGTCAAAATAAAAGCCAGTAATATGTATTATTATTTACGGTCTTTTAATTCTCATTTACAGTCTTATATGATGCAAACACATCGCAGAGTAACGTTAGAAGAAGATTAATTATTAAATATGAATAAATAAACCTGGTTAAGTTAGCAACAGTAGAGACTACAGGCAGTTTAATATGCATGTAAATATGTACACAGCAAGAATCAACTGTTCAATTAATCGCTGCATTTTTTTTAATGCAACACAATTCGTAATATAGTTTAATCAAGTAATTTGTGTGTGTAAAGTTGATCATATTATTTTTTTTATCGTATTGTGCCGTTTCTTGAGTGAACACAGAGCACAGCCTGTATGAGACCTGAGTAAAGGTCTATCGTTCTACCAGTAGGTGGCGCTATTTCATGGATTTACTTGTTATATGCGATCTTCTCTGTCGCTACTTGATGAGAAAACTCAACTGAAAGTTGTTCTCTGAATACTACTGTTGTTGAGTCACACAATGTCATTTTAGGACTTTTTCAGGCGGGAAGTTAGTTGTTTAAGCAGCAAATCTGTGGTCGGTTTGTCAAGAATCAGCCGATTTAACCTTTTGAATACGGAGCTTGTCGCCAGCGACATAAAGTCAAACGCAAACTGGACGCAAAGCTAATTTGACCGTAACTCCTTATTTACTTACGCCATCGACGTAAATCCAACTGATTCTGAACGCTAAGAATGTCCATTACGGTAATGGTGAAAAAAAAACAGCAGCAAACATGTCTGTGGGGGAGGGGTGGAAGTGAGCAGCTGTAGAGAATCAGGGGAGACACTTTGACTGGCATTTCACTTCTTTGGAAATAATATGATGGCATTGTAAATAATAGTGTTATAGTTTATGAGAGTTCTGCCACTTGCTGGCCCACCTAAACCCCTTAATAAAGGCCACTTTCATGTCCCCACAAATATACAGGACAGTTGGAACTGACAGCTGTAGGGATGCTGACTGTCAGACTGGACTTGGGTTGGGAACCAATGCAACGTTCCTCTTTTGCACAGCATGGCACTGTCTCATAAAAATGAATTTCCCATCCAATAACACTGGACAGAAGAATCAGAAGAATTGAGATACAGCAATACAAGTCAAATACAGGAATGTAATCGTAAAGCCACCACTAATTCTGAAGGTTTCTGAGCTTTTTGGGGAGTACTGTATTTAACTTGTGTTTGACATACAGAATTAGAAAAATATCAAAGATTGTCTTTCTTTGCTGATCTAGAAGTGTGCAGATGTCATTGGTTCAGATAAAAATGTGAGGACCTGCTCTGAGGTTGTGACCTGCTGTTCTCAGCTTAACAAAGTCATGACCTGTGGCTCTGCGGTCATGACCTGCTGCTCTGAGCTAAACAAGGTCATATGACCGGCTGATGTAAATGTTTTAGTAACCGACATGTAACCTGGGGAACCCAACGGCCTTGTTGCTCAGTTTCACAGGAACAGCAAACTACCTTAATTAATATATTATTATTTATATAATCAGAATCAGCTTTAGGTGTGTACACATTCAATGAATATGACTTATCTAAATGTACATGCAGAAATATAGACACACGGCTGTAAACAGGCAACAACGTCTAAGAATCATTTGACTTCTATAAACTATGTGAGACATCTTAGAAATGTGAGAGTAGCTGTGCTCTCCATGTTTCAGTTTGAGAACATAAGTCATACAGTCAACTCTTCAAACAGTGTTCACACACAACACAGAGCTGAATCCTTCTGGAGACCAAAGTGCTACGTTAAGATGATGTGATTTAGTCAGAGGTGCTGAGACACTGACAGCAGAGTCAAAACAGATCAGGTTATATGTTGGTGATGACAGTAACAGTAACAGCATGATGGTCTGCATCCCTACAGCTCCAGAGGTCACTCTGAGGGGTCACAAGACAGGTAACATGGTAGAAGTACAGAGAGACAATTCATTTGGTTTGTGCTCTTGTAAGATTTTGTCAAACTTGTTGTATCTCAATGGCATTTGGACCACAGCCTTTGACCAACACTATATATCTTCTCACCTTGGCCCTTTGACCTCTTCTGTACCATTCAATGCAGGATTTTTATTTGTAATAAATTAATCAACCAGGTAGGTAAATTATATGCGTGTTTAATAAGAATAAACGTAGTTGACTTTCCAAAATATTTCTCCTCTAAACAATTGAAAATGAACATGAGCGAAGCTTTTGAGATTACCAGAATGAAATTTAACCTATTTTACATCTTCTCAAACACTTTTGTTTCCCCAAAGCATTGAGTGTCCATGTTATATAGGCTTTCATATGTGTTCATGTCCAAACGTTTTGAGATTTGTTTATCTCCGTGAAGCAGTTTTCATCCAGCTGAAGACAGGACCCATTATTGTACTCCTCACACATCCAGAAAGGCACACTGATTCCTCCCAGAATGACTTTCTTTCTGTCCATTTCAACTGTCTTTCTGTGTGTTTGTGGGGACATGAAAGTGGCCTTTATTAAGGGGTTTAGGTGGGCCAGCAAGTGGTAGAACTCTCATAAACTATAATACTATTATTTACAATGCCATCATATTATTTCCAAAGAAGTGAAATGCCAGTCAAAGTGTCTCCCCTGATTCTCTACAGCTGCTCACTTCCACCCCCACAGACATGTTTGCTGCTGTTTTTTTTTCACCATTACCGTAATGGACATTCTTAGCGTTCAGAATCAGTTGGCTTTACGTCGATGGCGTAAGTAAATAAGGAGTTACGGTCAAATTAGCTTTGCGTCCAGTTTGCGTTTGACTTTATGTCGCTGGCGACAAGCTCCGTATTCAAAAGGTTAAATCGGCTGATTCTTGACAAACCGACCACAGATTTGCTGCTTAAACAATTAACTTTCCGCCTGAAAAAGTCCTAAAATGACATTGTGTGACTCAACAACAGTAGTATTCAGAGAACAACTTTCAGTTGAGTTTTCTCATCAAGTAGCTACAGAGAAGATCGCATATAACAAGTAAATACATAAAATAGCGCCACCTACTGGTAGAACGATAGACCTTTACTCAGGTCTCATACAGACTCTGCTCTGTGTTCACTCAAGAAACGGCACAATACGATAAAAAAAATAATATGATCAACTTTACACACAGAAATTACTTGATTAAACTATATTACGAACTGTGTTGCATTAAAAAAATGCAGCGATTAATTGAACAGTTGATTCTTGCTGTGTACATATTTATATACATGCATATTAAACTGCCTGTAGTCTCTACTGTTGCTAACTTAACCGGGTGTATTTATTCATATTTAATAATTAATCTTCTTCTAACGTTACTCTGCGATGTGTTTGCATCATATAAGACTGTAAATGATAATTAAAAGACCGTAAATAATAATACATATTACTGGCTTTTATTTTGACATGAAAATAATCGTCTCTCTTTTCTCGTTTTTGGTTTCAGACGCCAAAAACGAGAAAACGGAAGTAGTTTTCCGTTTTCCCGTTTTTGGTTTGAAACGGAAAACGAAGAAACGGCCGTTTTTCCGTATTTCCGTATTCTCGAATGAACGGAAAAACAAACGAACAAAACGTACACGGACCTCTGAGACACTGTCTTGATGGAGACGTAAAAAAAATGAATTCTTTAAGAAAATCGAGTTTTCAACTCTGTTCAGTCTGAAACGCCGTTTAAGAGCATAAAAATGAGTAAATGCAGCTTACGTGCAGTATAGTGATGAAAGCTTCACGTATTCATGAAAACGCCATACAATTTGTAGTTCCGATGTTCTGAGACACTTTCTTGATGAAGTAAAAAAAAATGAATTCTTTAAGAATATCTAGTTTCAACTCTGTTCAGTCTTTAATGGCGTATAAGAGCATGAAAATGAGTAAATGCAGCTTACTGGCAGTATAGTGATGAAAGCTTCACGTATTCAAGAAAACGCCATACAATTTGTAGTTCCGATGTTCTGAGACACTTCCTTGATGGAAAAGTAAAAAAAAAAAAGATTTTTTTTAACCCTCCTGTTGCCATCTGGGTCAAAAAGACCTACGTTCGAGTGTTTATGTATTTCTGTGTATCTCGGTCTCAGGGTCACAAAATGATCCACTACCAGTGTATACGTATGCATGCATGCATGCATGTACGTATGAATCCCTAAAGCCCGTCGTCCTCGGGTCAAAACGACCCGCGTCTTGCCACCGAGCCATCGCCGTCGCCCTGGGGTGTGTTCGACCCTCGAGTTTGAGTGAGCGCTCGGCCTCGTCCCTCGGGTCAAAATGACTCGCGTTCATCGCCGAGCCCTCCCCTCGCCGTCGTCCCCCGGGTCAGACTGACCAGTGTTTATCGCTGAACTCCCGGCCTCGTCCCTGGGGTCTAAATGACCCGCGTATATCACCGAGCTCCCGGCGTCGTCCCCGGAGTCAAAATGACCCGCGTATATCGCCGAGCTCCCGGCCCCCGTCCCCCGGGGTCAGAATGACCCGCGTATATTGCCGAGCTCCCGGCCCCCGTCCCCCGGGGTCAGAATGACCCGCGTTTATCGCTGAGCTCCCGGCCCCTGTCCCGGGGTCAGAATGACCCGCGTATATTGCCGAGCTCCCGGCCCTCGTCCCCGGGGTCAGACTGACCCGCGTATATCGCTGAACTCCCGGCCTCGTCAACGGGGTCAGAATGACCCGCGTTATAGCCGTGCTCCCGGCCTCGCCGTCGTCCCCGGGGTCAGAATGACCCGTGAGCCCTCGGCCTCGTCCTCGGGTCGAAACGACTCGAGTTTTACGTTGTATTACAAGTCATCCCGTATGCTAAATGTAAAAAAATAAATAAATAAATGATACAAATAAAGACATGACAAGACAGTTGCATTGTATTGTTTTTTTCTTACATTCATCACCAGTGTTACAAGCAACAACACAGAACACACACACACAAACACACACACACACACACACACACACACACACACACACACACACACACACACACACACACACACACACACACACTAAACACACACGCGCACAAATGTGTCCGCAAAAGGATCACGGTTCGAAACGCAGACGACCGACGACGTAGTTCGAGTTCCCCCGCGAGCTCTTTCGTTCTGGCGCGCGCGCCCGTACAATTAACACCACGGACGCGCGTCCAGCGTCACCTACATCCCGTCCGTCGGCGTCGGCGTAGCGAGATTCCGAGGGGGGCCGGCGCCGGGGTCGCGACGGCGTTCGGGTGCTTCCGCCGGCCCCATGCGATCCACGGAGCCCGGCTCGCCCGCCAAACGGGCGAACCGACGTTCGGATTCGGTCGCGGCGGCGGCGGCGGCGGCCCGTCCCTCGGGTAAACGCGGAATCGTCAAAGACCCGGTCTCCGTCCCGGTCCCGGTCCCGGTCTCGGTCCCTCCCTCGATCGACGCTGCCGGACGCGACTCTCCACGCTCTCAGCAGCGGCGGCGGCGCTTGGTCCGCCCTCTGCGGAAACATCACCCGTCGCCTGGCTTCTCGAGCGGGAGCGGAATCGTCCCAGGCCGGCACGGTCGCGGCCAGAGCCCATTCGATCGGCCTGGACGTGATCGCGTTCCAGCCGTCCCGACCCGACCCGCCCCGCGCTTCTCGTTCTATGAAAGGGGTGTACTTATACGCTGTATTTATACACAATGTATTCATATCTGCGTAATCCCGCGGTCGGCTACGTTGGTGCGCTCGCGCTG
This sequence comes from Clinocottus analis, assembly GCF_023055335.1. Classification (NCBI taxonomy): domain Eukaryota; kingdom Metazoa; phylum Chordata; class Actinopteri; order Perciformes; family Cottidae; genus Clinocottus; species Clinocottus analis. The sequence goes on along the minus strand of NW_027176240.1, from coordinate 18,815,295 downwards.
ATTAAAGGCTCTTTAGCCAAGACACGTGACGTCATTTCGTACGTGTCCAGATTGTAAAGCCCTCTGAGGCGTTTACAAAAAAAAAGAAAATAATAATCATCATGTGTATTTGTTATTCTGAGCTATTCAAAATAAACTGAATTGATTCAAATTGAAATGAGGTGTCACAAGTTGTTATGTGCGAATAAGGACACTATGAAAGGGGTGTACTTATACCCTGTATTTATACACAATTTATTCACATCTGCGTAATCCCGCGGTCGGCCTCGTTGGTGTGCTCGCGCTGATCGAAGGCTCTTTAGCAAAGACAGATTGACCCAGCAGGACACGGGGTGTGCGAGGAATGAGTGATGATAACACGAGGGTTAAGAAAATTTAGTTTTCAACTCTGTTCAGTCTATAACGCCGTATAAGAGCACAAAAATGAGTAAATGCAGCTTACGGGCAGTATAGTGATGAAAGCTTCACGTATTCATGAAAACGTCATACTATATGTAGTTCCGATTTACTGAGATACTTTCTTGATGGAGAAGTAAAAAAAATGAATTCTTTAAGAAAATCTAGTTTTCAACTCTGTTCAGTCTTTTATGCCGTATAAGAGCATAAAAATGAGTAAATGCAGCTTACAGGGCAGTATAGTGATGAAAGCTTCACGTATTCATGAAAATGTCATACAATTTGTAGTTCCGATGTTCTGAGACACTTTCTTGATGAAGAAGTAAAAAAAAATGAATTCTTTAAGAAAATCTAGTTTTCAACTCTGTTCAGTCTGAAACTTCGCTTAAGAGCATGAAAATGAGTAAATGCAGCTTACGGGCAGTATAGTGATGAAAGCTTCACGTATTCATGAAAACGTCATACAATTTGTAGTTCCGATGTTCTGAGACACTTTCTTGATGGAGAAGTAAAAAAAATGAATTCTTTAAGAAAATCTAGTTTTCAACTCTGTTCAGTCTTTAATGGCGTATAAGAGCATAAAAATGAGTAAATGCAGCTTACGGGCAGTATAGTGATGAAAACTTCAGGTATTCATGCAAACGTCATACTATATGAAGTTCCGATGTTCTGAGATACTTTCTTGATGGAAAAGTAAAAAAAATGAATTTTTTAAAGAAAATCTAGTTTTCAACTCTGTTCTTTAATTCTTTAACCCTCCTGTTGCCTTCTGGGTCAAAAAGACCTACGTTCGAGTGTTTATGTATTTCTGTGTATCTCGGTCTCAGGGTCACAAAATGATCCACTACCAGTGTATACGTATGCATGCATGCATGCATGCATGTACGTATGAATCCCTAAAGCCCGTCGTCCTCGGGTCAAAACGACCCGCGTCTTGCCACCGAGCCCTCGCCGTCGCCCTGGGGTCTGTTCGACCCACGAGTTTGAGCGAGCGCTCGGCCTCGTCCCATGGGTCAAAATGACTCGCGTTCATCGCCGAGCCCACCCCTCGCCGTCGTCCCCCGGGTCAGACTGACCCGTGTTTATCGCTGAGCTCCCGGCCTCGTCCCCGGGGTCAGAATGACCCGCGTATATCACCGAGCTCCCGGCGTCGTCCCCGGGGTCTAAATGACCCGCATTTATCGCCGAGCTCCCGGCCCCGTCCACGGGGTCAGAATGACCCGCGTTTATCGTCGAGCTCTCGGCCCCCGTTCCCCCGGGGTCAGATTGACCCGCGTTTATAGCCAAGCTCCCGTCCTCGCCGTCGTCCCCCGGGTCAGACTGACCAGTGTTTATCGCTGAACTCCCGGCCTCGTCCCTGGGGTCTAAATGACCCGCGTATATCACCGAGCTCCCGGCGTCGTCCCCGGAGTCAAAATGACCCGCGTATATCGCCGAGCTCCCGGCCCCCGTCCCCCGGGGTCAGAATGACCCGCGTTTATAGCCGAGCTCCCGGCCCCTGTCCCGGGGTCAGAATGACCCGCGTATATTGCCGAGCTCCCGGCCCCCGTCCCCCGGGGTCAGAATGACCCGCGTTTATCGCTGAGCTCCCGGCCCCTGTCCCGGGGTCAGAATGACCCGCGTATATTGCCGAGCTCCCGGCCCTCGTCCCCGGGGTCAGACTGACCCGCGTATATCGCTGAACTCCCGGCCTCGTCAACGGGGTCAGAATGACCCGCGTTATAGCCGTGCTCCCGGCCTCGCCGTCGTCCCCGGGGTCAGAATGACCCGTGAGCCCTCGGCCTCGTCCTCGGGTCGAAACGACTCGAGTTTTACGTTGTATTACAAGTCATCCCGTATGCTAAATGTAAAAAAATGAATAAATAAATGATACAAATAAAGACATGACAAGACAGTTGCATTGTATTGTTTTTTTCTTACATTCATCACCAGTGTTACAAGCAACAACACAGAACACACACACACAAACACACACACACACACACACACACACACACACACACACACACACACACACACACACACACACACACACACACACACACACACACACACACACTAAACACACACGCGAACAAATGTGTCCGCAAAAGGATCACGGTTCGAAACGCAGACGACCGACGACGTAGTTCGAGTTCCCCCGCGAGCTCTTTCGTTCTGGCGCGCGCGCCCGTACAATTAACACCACGGACGCGCGTCCAGCGTCACCTACATCCCGTCCGTCGGCGTCGGCGTAGCGAGATTCCGAGGGGGGCCGGCGCCGGGGTCGCGACGGCGTTCGGGTGCTTCCGCCGGCCCCATGCGATCCACGGAGCCCGGCTCGCCCGCCAAACGGGCGAACCGACGTTCGGATTCGGTCGCGGCGGCGGCGGCGGCGGCGGCGGCCCGTCCCTCGGGTAAACGCGGAATCGTCAAAGACCCGGTCTCCGTCCCGGTCCCGGTCCCGGTCTCGGTCCCTCCCTCGATCGACGCTGCCGGACGCGACTCTCCACGCTCTCAGCAGCGGCGGCGGCGCTTGGTCCGCCCTCTGCGGAAACATCACCCGTCGCCTGGCTTCTCGAGCGGGAGCGGAATCGTCCCAGGCCGGCACGGTCGCGGCCAGAGCCCATTCGATCGGCCTGGACGTGATCGCGTTCCAGCCGTCCCGACCCGACCCGCCCCGCGCTTCTCGTTCTATGAAAGGGGTGTACTTATACGCTGTATTTATACACAATGTATTCATATCTGCGTAATCCCGCGGTCGGCTACGTTGGTGCGCTCGCGCTGATTAAAGGCTCTTTAGCCAAGACACGTGACGTCATTTCGTACGTGTCCAGATTGTAAAGCCCTCTGAGGCGTTTACAAAAAAAAAGAAAATAATAATCATCATGTGTATTTGTTATTCTGAGCTATTCAAAATAAACTGAATTGATTCAAATTGAAATGAGGTGTCACAAGTTGTTATGTGCGAATAAGGACACTATGAAAGGGGTGTACTTATACCCTGTATTTATACACAATTTATTCACATCTGCGTAATCCCGCGGTCGGCCTCGTTGGTGTGCTCGCGCTGATCGAAGGCTCTTTAGCAAAGACAGATTGACCCAGCAGGACACGGGGTGTGCGAGGAATGAGTGATGATAACACGAGGGTTAAGAAAATTTAGTTTTCAACTCTGTTCAGTCTATAACGCCGTATAAGAGCACAAAAATGAGTAAATGCAGCTTACGGGCAGTATAGTGATGAAAGCTTCACGTATTCATGAAAACGTCATACTATATGTAGTTCCGATTTACTGAGATACTTTCTTGATGGAGAAGTAAAAAAAATGAATTCTTTAAGAAAATCTAGTTTTCAACTCTGTTCAGTCTTTTATGCCGTATAAGAGCATAAAAATGAGTAAATGCAGCTTACAGGGCAGTATAGTGATGAAAGCTTCACGTATTCATGAAAATGTCATACAATTTGTAGTTCCGATGTTCTGAGACACTTTCTTGATGAAGAAGTAAAAAAAAATGAATTCTTTAAGAAAATCTAGTTTTCAACTCTGTTCAGTCTGAAACTTCGCTTAAGAGCATGAAAATGAGTAAATGCAGCTTACGGGCAGTATAGTGATGAAAGCTTCACGTATTCATGAAAACGTCATACAATTTGTAGTTCCGATGTTCTGAGACACTTTCTTGATGGAGAAGTAAAAAAAATGAATTCTTTAAGAAAATCTAGTTTTCAACTCTGTTCAGTCTTTAATGGCGTATAAGAGCATAAAAATGAGTAAATGCAGCTTACGGGCAGTATAGTGATGAAAACTTCAGGTATTCATGCAAACGTCATACTATATGAAGTTCCGATGTTCTGAGATACTTTCTTGATGGAAAAGTAAAAAAAATGAATTTTTTAAAGAAAATCTAGTTTTCAACTCTGTTCTTTAATTCTTTAACCCTCCTGTTGCCTTCTGGGTCAAAAAGACCTACGTTCGAGTGTTTATGTATTTCTGTGTATCTCGGTCTCAGGGTCACAAAATGATCCACTACCAGTGTATACGTATGCATGCATGCATGCATGCATGTACGTATGAATCCCTAAAGCCCGTCGTCCTCGGGTCAAAACGACCCGCGTCTTGCCACCGAGCCCTCGCCGTCGCCCTGGGGTCTGTTCGACCCACGAGTTTGAGCGAGCGCTCGGCCTCGTCCCATGGGTCAAAATGACTCGCGTTCATCGCCGAGCCCACCCCTCGCCGTCGTCCCCCGGGTCAGACTGACCCGTGTTTATCGCTGAGCTCCCGGCCTCGTCCCCGGGGTCAGAATGACCCGCGTATATCACCGAGCTCCCGGCGTCGTCCCCGGGGTCTAAATGACCCGCATTTATCGCCGAGCTCCCGGCCCCGTCCACGGGGTCAGAATGACCCGCGTTTATCGTCGAGCTCTCGGCCCCCGTTCCCCCGGGGTCAGATTGACCCGCGTTTATAGCCAAGCTCCCGTCCTCGCCGTCGTCCCCGGGGTCAGAATGACCCGTGAGCCCTCGGCCTCGTCCTCGGGTCGAAACGACTCGAGTTTTACGCTGTTATTCTGAGCTATTCAAAATAAACTGAATTGATTCAAATTGAAATGAGGTGTCACAAGTTGTTATGTGCGAATAAGGACACTATGAAAGGGGTGTACTTATACCCTGTATTTATACACAATTTATTCACATCTGCATGTCCTTCCGACTTTCTGTTACAGCTACACGAGCCGAAGAAGCAAAAACAAAATGGCCGATTTGAAAAAAAAACTGTCTTCCCGTGGTCCCAAGAGCTCGGCGAAGGGATCGTTGGAACCGCGACGGCCGTACCAGTGGGAGGCCGAAAACTCGAGTCCGTCCGACATTATGTGAAAGCCGCACGAGCCGAAGAAGCAAAAACAAAATGGCCGATTTGAAAAAAGTGCCTTCCCGAGGTCTCACGAGCTCGGGGTCGGAACCGTTGGAACCGCCACAGCCGTATTAGTGGGAGGCCGAAAACTCGAGTCCGTCCGACATTATGTGAAAGCCGCACGAGCCGAAGAAGCAAAAACAAAATGGCCGATTTGAAAAAAGTAACTTCCAGAGGTCCCACGAGCTCGGCGACGGGTTCGTTGGAACCGTAACGGCCGTATTAGTTGGAGGCAGCGAACTCCAGTCCTTCCGACTTTGCGTGAAAGCCGCACGAGCCGAAGAAGCAAAAACAAAATGGCCGATTTGCAAAAAGTGCCTTCCCGAGGTCCCACGAGCTCGGCGACGTGATCGTTGGAACCGCGACGGCCGTACTAGTGTGAGCGCAGCCAAGTCGTGTCCTTCCGACATTATGTGAAAGCCTCACGAGCCGAAGAAACAAAAACAAAATGGCCGATTTGCAAAAAGTGCCTTCCCGAGGTCCCACGAGCTCGGCGAAGGGATCGTTGGAACCGCGACGGCCGTATTAGTGGGAGCGCAGCAAACTCGAGTCCGACCGGCTTTGCGTGAAAGCCGCACGAGCCGAAGAAGCAAAAACAAAATGGCCGATTTGAAAAACCTGACTTCCCGAGGTCCCACGAGCTCGGCGAAGGGATCGTTGGAACCGCGACGGCCGTATTAGTGGGAGTGCAGCAAACTCGAGACCTTCCGACTTTGCGTGAAAGCCGCACGAGCCGAAGAAGCAAAAACAAAATGGCCGATTTGAAAAAACTGACTTCCTGAGGTCCCACGAGCTCGGCGAGGGGATCGTTGAAACCGCGACGGCCGTATTAGTGGGAGGCCGGAAACTCGAGTCCTTCCGACTTTCAGTGAAAGCCGCACGAGCCGAAGAAGCAAAAACAAAATGGCCGATTTGAAAAAGTGCCTTCCCGAGGTCCCACGAGCTCGGCGAAGGGATCGTTGGAACCGTAACGGCCGTATTAGTTGGAGGCAGCGAACTCCAGTCCTTCCGACTTTGCGTGAAAGCCGCACGAGCCGAAGAAGCAAAAACAAAATGGCCGATTTGCAAAAAGTGCCTTCCCGAGGTCCCACGAGCTCGGCGACGTGATCGTTGGAACCGCGACGGCCGTACTAGTGTGAGTGCAGCCAAGTCGTGTCCTTCCGACATTATGTGAAAGCCTCACGAGCCGAAGAAACAAAAACAAAATGGCCGATTTGCAAAAAGTGCCTTCCCGAGGTCCCACGAGCTCGGCGAAGGGATCGTTGGAACCGCGACGGCCGTATTAGTGGGAGCGCAGCAAACTCGAGTCCGACCGGCTTTGCGTGAAAGCCGCACGAGCCGAAGAAGCAAAAACAAAATGGCCGATTTGAAAAACCTGACTTCCCGAGGTCCCACGAGCTCGGCGAAGGGATCGTTGGAACCGCGACGGCCGTATTAGTGGGAGTGCAGCAAACTCGAGACCTTCCGACTTTGCGTGAAAGCCGCACGAGCCGAAGAAGCAAAAACAAAATGGCCGATTTGAAAAAACTGACTTCCTGAGGTCCCACGAGCTCGGCGAGGGGATCGTTGAAACCGCGACGGCCGTATTAGTGGGAGGCCGGAAACTCGAGTCCTTCCGACTTTCAGTGAAAGCCGCACGAGCCGAAGAAGCAAAAACAAAATGGCCGATTTGAAAAACCTGACTTCCCGAGGTCCCACGAGCTCGGCGAGGGGATCGTTGGAACCGCGACGGCCGTATTAGTGGGAGCGCAGCCAAGTTGTGTCCTTCCGACATTCTGTGAAAGCCTCACAAGCCGAAGAAACAAAAACAAAATGGCCGATTTGCAAAATTGCCTTCCCGAGGTCCCACGAGCTCGGCGAAGGGATCGTTGGAACCGCGACGGCCGTATTAGTGGGAGCGCAGCAAACCCGAGTCCTTCCGAGTTTGCGTGAAAGCCGCACGAGCCGAAGAAACAAAAACAAAATGGCCGATTTGAAAAAAGTGCCTTCCCGAGGTCCCACGAGCTCGGCGAAGGGATCGTTGGAACCGCGACGGCCGTATTAGTGGGAGCGCAGCGAACCCGTGTCCTTCCGACTTTCTGTTACAGCTACACAAGCCGAAGAAGCAAAAACAAAATGGCCGATTTGAAAAAAGTGCCTTCCCGTGGTCCCACAAGCTCGGCGAAGGGATCGTTGGAACCACGACGGCCGTATTAGTGGGAGCGCAGCGAACCCGTGTCCTTCCGACTTTCATTTACAGCTACACAAGCCGAAGAAGCAAAAACAAAATGGCCGATTTGAAAGAAGTGCCTTCCCGTGGTCCCACGAGCTCGGCGAAGGGATCGTTGGAACCGCGACGGCCGTATTAGTGGGAGCGAAGCCAAGTCGTGTCCTTCCGACATTCTGTGAAAGCCTCACAAGCCGAAGAAACAAAAACAAAATGGCCGATTTGAAAAAAGTGCCTTCCCGAGGTCCGACGAGCTCGGCAAGGGGATCGTTGGAACCGCGACGGCCGTATTAGTCGGAGGCCGAAAACTCGAGTCCGACCGACTTTGCGTAAAAGCCGCACGAGCCGAAGAAGCAAAAACAAAATGGCCGATTTGAAAAACCTGACTTCCCGAGGTCCCACGAGCTCGGCGAGGGGATCGTTGGAACCGCGACGGCCGTATTAGTGGGAGGCCGAAAACTCGAGTCCGACCGACTTTGCGTGAAAGCCGCACGAGCCGAAGAAGCAAAAACAAAATGGCCGATTTGAAAAACCTGACTTCCCGAGGTCCCACGAGCTCGACGAAGGGATCGTTGGAACCGCGACGGCCGTATTAGTGGGAGCGCAGCCAAGTCGTGTCCTTCCGACATTCTGTGAAAGCCTCACAAGCCGAAGAAACAAAAACAAAATGACCGATTTGCAAAAAGTACCTTCCCAAGGTCCCACGAGCTCGGCGAAGGGATCGTTGGAACCGCGACGGCTGTATTAGTGGGAACGCAGCGAACCCGTGTCCTTCCGACTTTCTGTTTCAGCTACACAAGCCGAAGAAGCAAAAACAAAATGGCCGATTTGAAAAAAGTGCCTTCCCGTGGTCCCACGAGCTCGGCGAAGGGATCGTTGGAACCGCGACGGCCGTATTAGTGGGAGCGCAGCGAACCCGTGTCCTTCCGACTTTCTGTTACAGCTACACAAGCCGAAGAAGCAAAAACAAAATGGCCGATTTGAAAAAAGTGCCTTCCCGTGGTCCCACGAGCTCGGCGAAGGGATCGTTGGAACCGCGACGGCCGTATTAGTGGGAGCGCAGCGAACCCGTGTCCTTCCGACTTTCTTTTACAGCTACACGAGCCGAAGAAGCAAAAACAAAATGGCCGATTTGAAAAAAACTGTCTTCCCGAGGTCCCAAGAGCTCGGCGAAGGGATCGTTGGAACCGCGACGGCCGTACCAGTGGGAGCGCAGCCAACTCGTGTCCTTCCGACTTTGCGTGAAAGCCGCACGAGCCGAAGAAGCAAAAACAAAATGGCCGATTTGAAAAAAGTGCCTTCCCGAGGTCCCACGACCTCGACGGAGGGATCGTTGGAACCGCGACGGCCGTATTAGTGGGAGCGCAGCCAACTCGTGTCCTTCCGACATTCTGTGAAAGCTTCACAAGCCGAAGAAAGAAAAACAAAATGGCCGATTTGAAAAAAGTGCCTTCCCGAGGTCCCACGAGCTCGGCGCAGGGATCGTTGGAACCGCGACGGCCGTAGTAGTGGCATCGCAGCCAACCCGTGTCTCTCCGGACTTTGGTTCAACGCTGCGCTGGCGGAAGAAGCGAAAACAAAATGGCCAATTTAGATAATTGTGTACCGGAGTTCCCACGAGCTCGAGGTTAGGACCGTCGGAACTGTCGGAAAGTCCCCCAACTGATTCAGAGAAGTGCCTTCCCAAGGTCCTACGTGCTCGGAGATGCTACAGTTGGAACCGCTCTGCATTTGTCCTTGGTTCACAATGACCGTCGATCGTCACCAAGCCCCCCGTCGTTGTCCTTGGGTTAACATGACCGTCGATCGTCACCAAGCCCCCGCCGTTGTCCTTGGGTCGAAATGACCCTCGTGTGTCACCAAGCCCCTGATGTTGTCCTTGGGTCTAAATGACCCTCGTGTGTCACCAAGCCCCTGCCGTTGTCCTTGGGTCAAAATGACCCGAGTGTGTCATCAACACTCTGCCGTTGTCCTTGGGTCAAAATGACCCACGTGTGTCATCGGCACTCTGCCGTTGTCCTTGGGTCAAAATGACCCTCGTGTGTCACCGAGCCCATGCTGTTGTCCTTGGGTCAAAATGACCCTCGTGTGTCATCAACACTCTGCCGTTGTCCTTGGGTCAAAATGACCCTCGTGTGTCACCGAGCCCCTGATGGTGTCCTTGGGTCAAAATGACCTTTGTGTGTCACCGAGCACCTGCCGTTGTCCTTGGGTCAAAATGACCCGAGTGTGTCATCAACACTCTGCCGTTGTCCTTGGGTCAAAATGACCCTCGTGTGTCATCAACACTCTGCCGTTGTCCTTGGGTCTAAATGACCCTCGTGTGTCACCGAGCCCCTCATGGTGTCCTTTGGTCAAAATGACCCTCGTGTGTCACCGAGCCCCTGCTGTTGTCCTTGGGTCAAAATGACCCGAGTGTGTCATCAACACTCTGCCGTTGTCCTTGGGTCAAAATGACCCTCGTGCGTCACCGAGCCCCTGATGGTGTCCTTGGGTCAAAATGACCCTTGTGTGTCACCGAGCCCCTGCCGTTGTCCTTGGGTCAAAATGACCCTCGTGTGTCACCGAGCCCCTGCTGTTGTCCTTGGGTCAAAATGACCCAAGTGTGTCATCAACACTCTGCCGTTGTCCTTGGGTCAAAATGACCCTCGTGTGTCACCGAGCCCCTCCTGTTGTCCTTGGGTCAAGCTGACCCGAGTGTGTCATCAACACTCTGCCGTTGTCTTTGGGTCAAAATGACCCTCGTGTGTCACTGAGCCCCTGCTGTTGTCCTTGGGTCAAACTGACCCGAGTGTGTCATCAACACTCTGCTGTATGCAAGTGGTGTGAGCGCCCACTCATCGAAGGCTCCAGATGAAAGGACATTGGACAGTTTGACCCGCAGGACACGGGGTGTGTACGGATCGGATCGGTGAGGCCACACAAGGGTTAAGAAAATCTAGTTTTCAACTCTGTTCAGTCTATAACGCTGTATAAGAGCATAAAAATGAGTAAATGCAGTTTACGTGCAGTATAGTGATGAAAGCTTCAGGTATTCGTGAAAACGTCATACTATATGTAGTTCCGATGTTCTGAGACACTTTCTTGATGAAAAAGTGAAAAAAGTGAATTCTTTAAGAAAATCGAGTTTTCAACTCTGTTCAGTCTGAAACGCCGTTTAAGATCATAAAAATGAGTAAATGCAGCTTACCGGCAACATGTTGATGAAAGCTTCAGGTATTCATGAAAATGTCATACAATTTGTAGTTCCGATGTTCTGAGACACTTTCTTGATGGAGAAGTTAAAAAAAAAAGAATTCTTCAAGAAAATCTAGTTTTCAACTCTGTTCAGTCTGAAACGCCGTTTAAGAGCAAAAAAATGAGTAAATGCAGCTTACGTGTAGTATAGTGATGAAAGCTTCAGGTATTCATGAAAATGTCATACTATATGTTGTTCCGATGTTCTGAGACACTTTCTTGATGGAGAAGTAAAAAAAATGAATTCTTTAAGAAAATCGAGTTTTCAACTCTGTTCAGTCTGAAACGCCGTTTAAGAGCATAAAAATGAGTAAATACAGCTTACGGGCAGTATAGTGATGAAAGCTTCAGGTATTCATGAAAACGTCATACTATATGTAGTTCCGATGTTCTGAGACACTTTCTTGATGAAAAAGTAAAAAAAAAATGAATTCTTTAAGAAAATTTAGTTTTCAACTCTGTTCAGTCTGAAACTCCGCTTGAGAGCATGAAAATGAGTAAATGCAGCTTACTGGCAGTATAGTGATGAAAGCTTCACGTATTCATGAAAACGCCATACAATTTGTAGTTCCGATGTTCTGAGACACTTTCTTGATGAAAAAGTGAAAAAAAAATGAATTCTTTAAGAAAATTTAGTTTTCAACTCTGTTCAGTCTGAAACTCCGCTTGAGAGCATGAAAATGAGTAAATGCAGCTTACTGGCAGTATAGTGATGAAAGCTTCACGTATTCATGAAAACGCCATACAATTTGAAGTTCCGATGTTCTGAGACACTTTCTTGATGGAGAAGTAAAAAAAATGAATTCTTTAAGAATATCTAGTTTTCAACTCTGTTCAGTCTTTAATGGCGTATAAGAGCATGAAAATGAGTAAATGCAGCTTACTGGCAGTATAGTGATGAAAGCTTCACGTATTCAAGAAAACGCCATACAATTTGTAGTTCCGATGTTCTGAGACACTTCCTTGATGGAAAAGTAAAAAAAAAAAAAGATTTTTTTTAACCCTCCTGTTGCCATCTGGGTCAAAAAGACCTACGTTCGAGTGTTTATGTATTTCTGTGTATCTCGGTCTCAGGGTCACAAAATGATCCACTACCAGTGTATACGTATGCATGCATGCATGCATGCATGTACGTATGAATCCCTAAAGCCCGTCGTCCTCGGGTCAAAACGACCCGCGTCTTGCCACCGAGCCATCGCCGTCGCCCTGGGGTGTGTTCGACCCTCGAGTTTGAGTGAGCGCTCGGCCTCGTCCCTCGGGTCAAAATGACTCGCGTTCATCGCCGAGCCCTCCCCTCGCCGTCGTCCCCCGGGTCAGACTGACCAGTGTTTATCGCTGAACTCCCGGCCTCGTCCCTGGGGTCTAAATGACCCGCGTATATCACCGAGCTCCCGGCGTCGTCCCCGGAGTCAAAATGACCCGCGTATATCGCCGAGCTCCCGGCCCCCGTCCCCCGGGGTCAGAATGACCCGCGTTTATAGCCGAGCTCCCGGCCTCGCCGTCGTCCCCGGGGTCAGAATGACCCGTGAGCCCTCGGCCTCGTCCTCGGGTCGAAACGACTTGAGTTTTACGTTGTATTACAAGTCATCCCGTATGCTAAATGTAAATAAATAAATGATACAAATAAAGACATGACAAGACAGTTGCATTGTATTGTTTTTTTCTTACATTCATCACCAGTGTTACAAGCAACGACACAGAACACACACACACACACACACACACACACACACACACACACACACACACACACACACACACACACACACACACACACACACACACACACACACACACTCGCACAAATGTGTCCGCCACAGGATCACGGTTCGAAACGCAGACGACCGACGACGTAGCGTTCGAGTTCCCCCGCGAGCTCTTTCGTTCTCCGGTAGCACTGCGAGCTGTGGTTCTGGCGCGCGCGCCCGTACAATTAACACCACGGACGCGCGTCCAGCGTCACCTACATCCCGTCCGTCGGCGTCGGCGTAGCGAGATTCCGAGGGGGGCCGGCGCCGGGGTCGCGACGGCGTTCGGGTGCTTCCGCCGGCCCCGTGCGATCCACGGAGCCCGGCTCGCCCGCCAAACGGGCGAACCGACTTTCGGATTCGGTCGCGGCGGCGGCGGCCCGCCCCTCGGGCAAACGCGGAATCGTCAAAGACCCGGTCTCGGTCCCGGTCCCGGTCCCGGTCTCGGTCCCTCCCTCGATCGACGCTGTCGGACGCGACTCTCCACGCTCTCAGCAGCGGCGGCGCTTGGTCCGCCCTCTGCGGAAACATCACCCGTCGCCTGGCTTTTCGAGCGGGAGCGGAATCGTCCCAGGCCGGCACGGTCGCGGCCAGAGCCCATTCGATCGGCCTGGACGTGATCGCGTTCCAGCCGTCCCGACCCGCCCCGCCCCGCGCTTCTCGTTCTATGAAAGGGGTGTACTTATACGCTGTATTTATACACAATGTATTCATATCTGCGTAATCCCGCGGTCGGCTACGTTGGTGCGCTCGCGCTGATTAAAGGCTCTTTAGCCAAGACACGTGACGTCATTTCGTACGTGTCCAGATTGTAAAGCCCTCTGAGGCGTTTACAAAAAAAAAGAAAATAATAATCATCATGTGTATTTGTTATTCTGAGCTATTCAAAATAAACTGAATTGATTCAAATTGAAATGAGGTGTCACAAGTTGTTATGTGCGAATAAGGACACTATGAAAGGGGTGTACTTATACCCTGTATTTATACACAATTTATTCACATCTGCGTAATCCCGCGGTCGGCCTCGTTGGTGTGCTCGCGCTGATCGAAGGCTCTTTAGCAAAGACAGATTGACCCAGCAGGACACGGGGTGTGCGAGGAATGAGTGATGACAGCACGAGGGTTAAGAAAATCTAGTTTTCAACTCTGTTCAGTCTATAACGCCGTATAAGAGCACAAAAATGAGTAAATGCAGCTTACGGGCAGTATAGTGATGAAAGCTTCACGTATTCATGAAAACGTCATACTATATGTAGTTCCGATTTACTGAGATACTTTCTTGATGGGCGTAATCCCGCGGTCGGCCTCGTTGGTGTGCTCGCGCTGATCGAAGGCTCTTTAGCAAAGACAGATTGACCCAGCAGGACACGGGGTGTGCGAGGAATGAGTGATGACAACACGAGGGTTAAGAAAATCTAGTTTTCAACTCTGTTCAGTCTATAACGCCGTATAAGAGCACAAAAATGAGTAAATGCAGCTTACGGGCAGTATAGTGATGAAAGCTTCACGTATTCATGAAAACGTCATACTATATGTAGTTCCGATTTACTGAGATACTTTCTTGATGGAGAAGTAAAAAAAAATGAATTCTTTAAGAAAATCTAGTTTTCAACTCTGTTCAGTCTTTTATGCCGTATAAGAGCATAAAAATGAGTAAATGCACCTTAAAGGCAGTATAGTGATGAAAGCTTCACGTATTCATAAAAATATCATACAATTTGTAGTTCCGATGTTCTGAGACACTTTCTTGATGAAGTAAAAAAAAATGAATTCTTTAAGAAAATCTAGTTTTCAACTCTGTTCAGTCTGAAACGCCGTTTAAGAGCATAAAAATGAGTAAATGCAGCTTACGTGCAGTATAGTGATGAAAGCTTCAGGTATTCATGAAAATGTCATAATATATGTTGTTCTGATGTTCTGAGACACCTTCTTGATGGAGAAGTAAAAAAAATGAATTCTTTAAGAAAATCGAGTTTTCAACTCTGTTCACTCTGAAACGCCGTTTAAGAGCATAAAATGAGTAAATGCAGCTTACGTGCAGTATAGTGATGAAAGCTTCAGGTATTCATGAAAATGTCATACTATATGTAGTTCCGATGTTCTGAGACACTTTCTTGATGGAGAAGTAAAAAAAATGAATTCTTTAAGAAAATCGAGTTTTCAACTCTGTTCAGTCTGAAACGCCGTTTAAGAGCATAAAAATGAGTAAATGCAGCTTACGTGCAGTATAGTGATGAAAGCTTCAGGTATTCATGAAAATGTCATACTATATGTAGTTCCGATGTTCTGAGACACTTTCTTGATGGAGAAGTAAAAAAAATGAATTCTTTAAGAAAATCGAGTTTTCAACTCTGTTCAGTCTGAAACGCCGTTTAAGAGCATAAAAATGAGTAAATGCAGCTTACGGGCAGTATAGTGATGAAAGCTTCAAGTATTCATGAAAATGTCATACAATTTGTAGTTCCGATGTTCTGAAACACTTTCTTGATGAGAAGTAAAAAAAATGATTTTTTTTAAGAAAATCTAGTTTTCAACTCTGTTCACTCTGAAACGCCGTTTAAGAGCATAAAAATGAGTAAATGCAGCTTACGTGCAGTATAGTGATGAAAGCTTCAGGTATTCATGAAAATGTCATACTATATGTAGTTCCAATGTTCTGAGACACTTTCTTGATGAAGTAAAAAAAATGAATTCTTTAAGAAAATCGAATTTTCAACTCTGTTCAGTCTGAAACGCCGTTTAAGAGCATAAAAATGAGTAAATGCAGCTTACGTGCAGTATAGTGATGAAAGCTTCAGGTATTTATGAAAATGTCATAATATATGTTGTTCTGATGTTCTGAGACACCTTCTTGATGGAGAAGGAAAAAAAATTAATTCTTTAAGAAAATCGAGTTTTCAACTCTGTTCACTCTGAAACGCCGTTTAAGAGCATAAAAATGAGTAAATGCAGCTTACGTGCAGTATAGTGATGAAAGCTTCAGGTATTCATGAAAATGTCATACTATATGTAGTTCCGATGTTCTGAGGGTCCGTGTACGTTTTGTTCGTTTGTTTTTCCGTTCATTCGAGAATACGGAAATACGGAAAAACGGCCGTTTCTTCGTTTTCCGTTTCAAACCAAAAACGGGAAAACGGAAAACTACTTCCGTTTTCTCGTTTTTGGCGTCTGAAACCAAAAACGAGAAAAGAGAGACGATTATTTTCATGTCAAAATAAAAGCCAGTAATATGTATTATTATTTACGGTCTTTTAATTCTCATTTACAGTCTTATATGATGCAAACACATCGCAGAGTAACGTTAGAAGAAGATTAATTATTAAATATGAATAAATAAACCTGGTTAAGTTAGCAACAGTAGAGACTACAGGCAGTTTAATATGCATGTAAATATGTACACAGCAAGAATCAACTGTTCAATTAATCGCTGCATTTTTTTTAATGCAACACAATTCGTAATATAGTTTAATCAAGTAATTTGTGTGTGTAAAGTTGATCATATTATTTTTTTTATCGTATTGTGCCGTTTCTTGAGTGAACACAGAGCACAGCCTGTATGAGACCTGAGTAAAGGTCTATCGTTCTACCAGTAGGTGGCGCTATTTCATGGATTTACTTGTTATATGCGATCTTCTCTGTCGCTACTTGATGAGAAAACTCAACTGAAAGTTGTTCTCTGAATACTACTGTTGTTGAGTCACACAATGTCATTTTAGGACTTTTTCAGGCGGGAAGTTAGTTGTTTAAGCAGCAAATCTGTGGTCGGTTTGTCAAGAATCAGCCGATTTAACCTTTTGAATACGGAGCTTGTCGCCAGCGACATAAAGTCAAACGCAAACTGGACGCAAAGCTAATTTGACCGTAACTCCTTATTTACTTACGCCATCGACGTAAATCCAACTGATTCTGAACGCTAAGAATGTCCATTACGGTAATGGTGAAAAAAAAACAGCAGCAAACATGTCTGTGGGGGAGGGGTGGAAGTGAGCAGCTGTAGAGAATCAGGGGAGACACTTTGACTGGCATTTCACTTCTTTGGAAATAATATGATGGCATTGTAAATAATAGTGTTATAGTTTATGAGAGTTCTGCCACTTGCTGGCCCACCTAAACCCCTTAATAAAGGCCACTTTCATGTCCCCACAAATATACAGGACAGTTGGAACTGACAGCTGTAGGGATGCTGACTGTCAGACTGGACTTGGGTTGGGAACCAATGCAACGTTCCTCTTTTGCACAGCATGGCACTGTCTCATAAAAATGAATTTCCCATCCAATAACACTGGACAGAAGAATCAGAAGAATTGAGATACAGCAATACAAGTCAAATACAGGAATGTAATCGTAAAGCCACCACTAATTCTGAAGGTTTCTGAGCTTTTTGGGGAGTACTGTATTTAACTTGTGTTTGACATACAGAATTAGAAAAATATCAAAGATTGTCTTTCTTTGCTGATCTAGAAGTGTGCAGATGTCATTGGTTCAGATAAAAATGTGAGGACCTGCTCTGAGGTTGTGACCTGCTGTTCTCAGCTTAACAAAGTCATGACCTGTGGCTCTGCGGTCATGACCTGCTGCTCTGAGCTAAACAAGGTCATATGACCGGCTGATGTAAATGTTTTAGTAACCGACATGTAACCTGGGGAACCCAACGGCCTTGTTGCTCAGTTTCACAGGAACAGCAAACTACCTTAATTAATATATTATTATTTATATAATCAGAATCAGCTTTAGGTGTGTACACATTCAATGAATATGACTTATCTAAATGTACATGCAGAAATATAGACACACGGCTGTAAACAGGCAACAACGTCTAAGAATCATTTGACTTCTATAAACTATGTGAGACATCTTAGAAATGTGAGAGTAGCTGTGCTCTCCATGTTTCAGTTTGAGAACATAAGTCATACAGTCAACTCTTCAAACAGTGTTCACACACAACACAGAGCTGAATCCTTCTGGAGACCAAAGTGCTACGTTAAGATGATGTGATTTAGTCAGAGGTGCTGAGACACTGACAGCAGAGTCAAAACAGATCAGGTTATATGTTGGTGATGACAGTAACAGTAACAGCATGATGGTCTGCATCCCTACAGCTCCAGAGGTCACTCTGAGGGGTCACAAGACAGGTAACATGGTAGAAGTACAGAGAGACAATTCATTTGGTTTGTGCTCTTGTAAGATTTTGTCAAACTTGTTGTATCTCAATGGCATTTGGACCACAGCCTTTGACCAACACTATATATCTTCTCACCTTGGCCCTTTGACCTCTTCTGTACCATTCAATGCAGGATTTTTATTTGTAATAAATTAATCAACCAGGTAGGTAAATTATATGCGTGTTTAATAAGAATAAACGTAGTTGACTTTCCAAAATATTTCTCCTCTAAACAATTGAAAATGAACATGAGCGAAGCTTTTGAGATTACCAGAATGAAATTTAACCTATTTTACATCTTCTCAAACACTTTTGTTTCCCCAAAGCATTGAGTGTCCATGTTATATAGGCTTTCATATGTGTTCATGTCCAAACGTTTTGAGATTTGTTTATCTCCGTGAAGCAGTTTTCATCCAGCTGAAGACAGGACCCATTATTGTACTCCTCACACATCCAGAAAGGCACACTGATTCCTCCCAGAATGACTTTCTTTCTGTCCATTTCAACTGTCTTTCTGTGTGTTTGTGGGGACATGAAAGTGGCCTTTATTAAGGGGTTTAGGTGGGCCAGCAAGTGGTAGAACTCTCATAAACTATAATACTATTATTTACAATGCCATCATATTATTTCCAAAGAAGTGAAATGCCAGTCAAAGTGTCTCCCCTGATTCTCTACAGCTGCTCACTTCCACCCCCACAGACATGTTTGCTGCTGTTTTTTTTTCACCATTACCGTAATGGACATTCTTAGCGTTCAGAATCAGTTGGCTTTACGTCGATGGCGTAAGTAAATAAGGAGTTACGGTCAAATTAGCTTTGCGTCCAGTTTGCGTTTGACTTTATGTCGCTGGCGACAAGCTCCGTATTCAAAAGGTTAAATCGGCTGATTCTTGACAAACCGACCACAGATTTGCTGCTTAAACAATTAACTTTCCGCCTGAAAAAGTCCTAAAATGACATTGTGTGACTCAACAACAGTAGTATTCAGAGAACAACTTTCAGTTGAGTTTTCTCATCAAGTAGCTACAGAGAAGATCGCATATAACAAGTAAATACATAAAATAGCGCCACCTACTGGTAGAACGATAGACCTTTACTCAGGTCTCATACAGACTCTGCTCTGTGTTCACTCAAGAAACGGCACAATACGATAAAAAAAATAATATGATCAACTTTACACACAGAAATTACTTGATTAAACTATATTACGAACTGTGTTGCATTAAAAAAATGCAGCGATTAATTGAACAGTTGATTCTTGCTGTGTACATATTTATATACATGCATATTAAACTGCCTGTAGTCTCTACTGTTGCTAACTTAACCGGGTGTATTTATTCATATTTAATAATTAATCTTCTTCTAACGTTACTCTGCGATGTGTTTGCATCATATAAGACTGTAAATGATAATTAAAAGACCGTAAATAATAATACATATTACTGGCTTTTATTTTGACATGAAAATAATCGTCTCTCTTTTCTCGTTTTTGGTTTCA
Organism: Clinocottus analis; assembly: GCF_023055335.1. Taxonomy (NCBI): domain Eukaryota; kingdom Metazoa; phylum Chordata; class Actinopteri; order Perciformes; family Cottidae; genus Clinocottus; species Clinocottus analis. The sequence goes on along the minus strand of NW_027176240.1, from coordinate 18,796,162 downwards.
GACGCCAAAAACGAGAAAACGGAAGTAGTTTTCCGTTTTCCCGTTTTTGGTTTGAAACGGAAAACGAAGAAACGGCCGTTTTTCCGTATTTCCGTATTCTCGAATGAACGGAAAAACAAACGAACAAAACGTACACGGACCTCTGAGACACTGTCTTGATGGAGACGTAAAAAAAATGAATTCTTTAAGAAAATCGAGTTTTCAACTCTGTTCAGTCTGAAACGCCGTTTAAGAGCATAAAAATGAGTAAATGCAGCTTACGTGCAGTATAGTGATGAAAGCTTCACGTATTCATGAAAACGCCATACAATTTGTAGTTCCGATGTTCTGAGACACTTTCTTGATGAAGTAAAAAAAAATGAATTCTTTAAGAATATCTAGTTTCAACTCTGTTCAGTCTTTAATGGCGTATAAGAGCATGAAAATGAGTAAATGCAGCTTACTGGCAGTATAGTGATGAAAGCTTCACGTATTCAAGAAAACGCCATACAATTTGTAGTTCCGATGTTCTGAGACACTTCCTTGATGGAAAAGTAAAAAAAAAAAAGATTTTTTTTAACCCTCCTGTTGCCATCTGGGTCAAAAAGACCTACGTTCGAGTGTTTATGTATTTCTGTGTATCTCGGTCTCAGGGTCACAAAATGATCCACTACCAGTGTATACGTATGCATGCATGCATGCATGTACGTATGAATCCCTAAAGCCCGTCGTCCTCGGGTCAAAACGACCCGCGTCTTGCCACCGAGCCATCGCCGTCGCCCTGGGGTGTGTTCGACCCTCGAGTTTGAGTGAGCGCTCGGCCTCGTCCCTCGGGTCAAAATGACTCGCGTTCATCGCCGAGCCCTCCCCTCGCCGTCGTCCCCCGGGTCAGACTGACCAGTGTTTATCGCTGAACTCCCGGCCTCGTCCCTGGGGTCTAAATGACCCGCGTATATCACCGAGCTCCCGGCGTCGTCCCCGGAGTCAAAATGACCCGCGTATATCGCCGAGCTCCCGGCCCCCGTCCCCCGGGGTCAGAATGACCCGCGTATATTGCCGAGCTCCCGGCCCCCGTCCCCCGGGGTCAGAATGACCCGCGTTTATCGCTGAGCTCCCGGCCCCTGTCCCGGGGTCAGAATGACCCGCGTATATTGCCGAGCTCCCGGCCCTCGTCCCCGGGGTCAGACTGACCCGCGTATATCGCTGAACTCCCGGCCTCGTCAACGGGGTCAGAATGACCCGCGTTATAGCCGTGCTCCCGGCCTCGCCGTCGTCCCCGGGGTCAGAATGACCCGTGAGCCCTCGGCCTCGTCCTCGGGTCGAAACGACTCGAGTTTTACGTTGTATTACAAGTCATCCCGTATGCTAAATGTAAAAAAATAAATAAATAAATGATACAAATAAAGACATGACAAGACAGTTGCATTGTATTGTTTTTTTCTTACATTCATCACCAGTGTTACAAGCAACAACACAGAACACACACACACAAACACACACACACACACACACACACACACACACACACACACACACACACACACACACACACACACACACACACACACACACACACGCGCACAAATGTGTCCGCAAAAGGATCACGGTTCGAAACGCAGACGACCGACGACGTAGTTCGAGTTCCCCCGCGAGCTCTTTCGTTCTGGCGCGCGCGCCCGTACAATTAACACCACGGACGCGCGTCCAGCGTCACCTACATCCCGTCCGTCGGCGTCGGCGTAGCGAGATTCCGAGGGGGGCCGGCGCCGGGGTCGCGACGGCGTTCGGGTGCTTCCGCCGGCCCCATGCGATCCACGGAGCCCGGCTCGCCCGCCAAACGGGCGAACCGACGTTCGGATTCGGTCGCGGCGGCGGCGGCGGCGGCGGCGGCCCGTCCCTCGGGCAAACGCGGAATCGTCAAAGACCCGGTCTCCGTCCCGGTCCCGGTCCCGGTCCCGGTCTCGGTCCCTCCCTCGATCGACGCTGCCGGACGCGACTCTCCACGCTCTCAGCAGCGGCGGCGGCGCTTGGTCCGCCCTCTGCGGAAACATCACCCGTCGCCTGGCTTCTCGAGCGGGAGCGGAATCGTCCCAGGCCGGCACGGTCGCGGCCAGAGCCCATTCGATCGGCCTGGACGTGATCGCGTTCCAGCCGTCCCGACCCGACCCGCCCCGCGCTTCTCGTTCTATGAAAGGGGTGTACTTATACGCTGTATTTATACACAATGTATTCATATCTGCGTAATCCCGCGGTCGGCTACGTTGGTGCGCTCGCGCTGATTAAAGGCTCTTTAGCCAAGACACGTGACGTCATTTCGTACGTGTCCAGATTGTAAAGCCCTCTGAGGCGTTTACAAAAAAAAAGAAAATAATAATCATCATGTGTATTTGTTATTCTGAGCTATTCAAAATAAACTGAATTGATTCAAATTGAAATGAGGTGTCACAAGTTGTTATGTGCGAATAAGGACACTATGAAAGGGGTGTACTTATACCCTGTATTTATACACAATTTATTCACATCTGCGTAATCCCGCGGTCGGCCTCGTTGGTGTGCTCGCGCTGATCGAAGGCTCTTTAGCAAAGACAGATTGACCCAGCAGGACACGGGGTGTGCGAGGAATGAGTGATGATAACACGAGGGTTAAGAAAATTTAGTTTTCAACTCTGTTCAGTCTATAACGCCGTATAAGAGCACAAAAATGAGTAAATGCAGCTTACGGGCAGTATAGTGATGAAAGCTTCACGTATTCATGAAAACGTCATACTATATGTAGTTCCGATTTACTGAGATACTTTCTTGATGGAGAAGTAAAAAAAATGAATTCTTTAAGAAAATCTAGTTTTCAACTCTGTTCAGTCTTTTATGCCGTATAAGAGCATAAAAATGAGTAAATGCAGCTTACAGGGCAGTATAGTGATGAAAGCTTCACGTATTCATGAAAATGTCATACAATTTGTAGTTCCGATGTTCTGAGAAACTTTCTTGATGAAGAAGTAAAAAAAAATGAATTCTTTAAGAAAATCTAGTTTTCAACTCTGTTCAGTCTGAAACTTCGCTTAAGAGCATGAAAATGAGTAAATGCAGCTTACGGGCAGTATAGTGATGAAAGCTTCACGTATTCATGAAAACGTCATACAATTTGTAGTTCCGATGTTCTGAGACACTTTCTTGATGGAGAAGTAAAAAAAATGAATTCTTTAAGAAAATCTAGTTTTCAACTCTGTTCAGTCTTTAATGGCGTATAAGAGCATAAAAATGAGTAAATGCAGCTTACGGGCAGTATAGTGATGAAAACTTCAGGTATTCATGCAAACGTCATACTATATGAAGTTCCGATGTTCTGAGATACTTTCTTGATGGAAAAGTAAAAAAAATGAATTTTTTAAAGAAAATCTAGTTTTCAACTCTGTTCTTTAATTCTTTAACCCTCCTGTTGCCTTCTGGGTCAAAAAGACCTACGTTCGAGTGTTTATGTATTTCTGTGTATCTCGGTCTCAGGGTCACAAAATGATCCACTACCAGTGTATACGTATGCATGCATGCATGCATGCATGTACGTATGAATCCCTAAAGCCCGTCGTCCTCGGGTCAAAACGACCCGCGTCTTGCCACCGAGCCCTCGCCGTCGCCCTGGGGTCTGTTCGACCCACGAGTTTGAGCGAGCGCTCGGCCTCGTCCCATGGGTCAAAATGACTCGCGTTCATCGCCGAGCCCACCCCTCGCCGTCGTCCCCCGGGTCAGACTGACCCGTGTTTATCGCTGAGCTCCCGGCCTCGTCCCCGGGGTCAGAATGACCCGCGTATATCACCGAGCTCCCGGCGTCGTCCCCGGGGTCTAAATGACCCGCATTTATCGCCGAGCTCCCGGCCCCGTCCACGGGGTCAGAATGACCCGCGTTTATCGTCGAGCTCTCGGCCCCCGTTCCCCCGGGGTCAGATTGACCCGCGTTTATAGCCAAGCTCCCGTCCTCGCCGTCGTCCCCGGGGTCAGAATGACCCGTGAGCCCTCGGCCTCGTCCTCGGGTCGAAACGACTCGAGTTTTACGCTGTTATTCTGAGCTATTCAAAATAAACTGAATTGATTCAAATTGAAATGAGGTGTCACAAGTTGTTATGTGCGAATAAGGACACTATGAAAGGGGTGTACTTATACCCTGTATTTATACACAATTTATTCACATCTGCATGTCCTTCCGACTTTCTGTTACAGCTACACGAGCCGAAGAAGCAAAAACAAAATGGCCGATTTGAAAAAAAAACTGTCTTCCCGTGGTCCCAAGAGCTCGGCGAAGGGATCGTTGGAACCGCGACGGCCGTACCAGTGGGAGGCCGAAAACTCGAGTCCGTCCGACATTATGTGAAAGCCGCACGAGCCGAAGAAGCAAAAACAAAATGGCCGATTTGAAAAAAGTGCCTTCCCGAGGTCTCACGAGCTCGGGGTCGGAACCGTTGGAACCGCCACAGCCGTATTAGTGGGAGGCCGAAAACTCGAGTCCGTCCGACATTATGTGAAAGCCGCACGAGCCGAAGAAGCAAAAACAAAATGGCCGATTTGAAAAAAGTAACTTCCAGAGGTCCCACGAGCTCGGCGACGGGTTCGTTGGAACCGTAACGGCCGTATTAGTTGGAGGCAGCGAACTCCAGTCCTTCCGACTTTGCGTGAAAGCCGCACGAGCCGAAGAAGCAAAAACAAAATGGCCGATTTGCAAAAAGTGCCTTCCCGAGGTCCCACGAGCTCGGCGACGTGATCGTTGGAACCGCGACGGCCGTACTAGTGTGAGCGCAGCCAAGTCGTGTCCTTCCGACATTATGTGAAAGCCTCACGAGCCGAAGAAACAAAAACAAAATGGCCGATTTGCAAAAAGTGCCTTCCCGAGGTCCCACGAGCTCGGCGAAGGGATTGTTGGAACCGCGACGGCCGTATTAGTGGGAGCGCAGCAAACTCGAGTCCGACCGGCTTTGCGTGAAAGCCGCACGAGCCGAAGAAGCAAAAACAAAATGGCCGATTTGAAAAACCTGACTTCCCGAGGTCCCACGAGCTCGGCGAAGGGATCGTTGGAACCGCGACGGCCGTATTAGTGGGAGTGCAGCAAACTCGAGACCTTCCGACTTTGCGTGAAAGCCGCACGAGCCGAAGAAGCAAAAACAAAATGGCCGATTTGAAAAAACTGACTTCCTGAGGTCCCACGAGCTCGGCGAGGGGATCGTTGAAACCGCGACGGCCGTATTAGTGGGAGGCCGGAAACTCGAGTCCTTCCGACTTTCAGTGAAAGCCGCACGAGCCGAAGAAGCAAAAACAAAATGGCCGATTTGAAAAAGTGCCTTCCCGAGGTCCCACGAGCTCGGCGAAGGGATCGTTGGAACCGTAACGGCCGTATTAGTTGGAGGCAGCGAACTCCAGTCCTTCCGACTTTGCGTGAAAGCCGCACGAGCCGAAGAAGCAAAAACAAAATGGCCGATTTGCAAAAAGTGCCTTCCCGAGGTCCCACGAGCTCGGCGACGTGATCGTTGGAACCGCGACGGCCGTACTAGTGTGAGCGCAGCCAAGTCGTGTCCTTCCGACATTATGTGAAAGCCTCACGAGCCGAAGAAACAAAAACAAAATGGCCGATTTGCAAAAAGTGCCTTCCCGAGGTCCCACGAGCTCGGCGAAGGGATCGTTGGAACCGCGACGGCCGTATTAGTGGGAGCGCAGCAAACTCGAGTCCGACCGGCTTTGCGTGAAAGCCGCACGAGCCGAAGAAGCAAAAACAAAATGGCCGATTTGAAAAACCTGACTTCCCGAGGTCCCACGAGCTCGGCGAAGGGATCGTTGGAACCGCGACGGCCGTATTAGTGGGAGTGCAGCAAACTCGAGACCTTCCGACTTTGCGTGAAAGCCGCACGAGCCGAAGAAGCAAAAACAAAATGGCCGATTTGAAAAAACTGACTTCCTGAGGTCCCACGAGCTCGGCGAGGGGATCGTTGAAACCGCGACGGCCGTATTAGTGGGAGGCCGGAAACTCGAGTCCTTCCGACTTTCAGTGAAAGCCGCACGAGCCGAAGAAGCAAAAACAAAATGGCCGATTTGAAAAACCTGACTTCCCGAGGTCCCACGAGCTCGGCGAAGGGATCGTTGGAACCGCGACGGCCGTATTAGTGGGAGCGCAGCCAAGTTGTGTCCTTCCGACATTCTGTGAAAGCCTCACAAGCCGAAGAAACAAAAACAAAATGGCCGATTTGCAAAATTGCCTTCCCGAGGTCCCACGAGCTCGGCGAAGGGATCGTTGGAACCGCGACGGCCGTATTAGTGGGAGCGCAGCAAACCCGAGTCCTTCCGAGTTTGCGTGAAAGCCGCACGAGCCGAAGAAACAAAAACAAAATGGCCGATTTGAAAAAAGTGCCTTCCCGAGGTCCCACGAGCTCGGCGAAGGGATCGTTGGAACCGCGACGGCCGTATTAGTGGGAGCGCAGCGAACCCGTGTCCTTCCGACTTTCTGTTACAGCTACACAAGCCGAAGAAGCAAAAACAAAATGGCCGATTTGAAAAAAGTGCCTTCCCGTGGTCCCACAAGCTCGGCGAAGGGATCGTTGGAACCACGACGGCCGTATTAGTGGGAGCGCAGCGAACCCGTGTCCTTCCGACTTTCATTTACAGCTACACAAGCCGAAGAAGCAAAAACAAAATGGCCGATTTGAAAGAAGTGCCTTCCCGTGGTCCCACGAGCTCGGCGAAGGGATCGTTGGAACCGCGACGGCCGTATTAGTGGGAGCGAAGCCAAGTCGTGTCCTTCCGACATTCTGTGAAAGCCTCACAAGCCGAAGAAACAAAAACAAAATGGCCGATTTGAAAAAAGTGCCTTCCCGAGGTCCGACGAGCTCGGCAAGGGGATCGTTGGAACCGCGACGGCCGTATTAGTCGGAGGCCGAAAACTCGAGTCCGACCGACTTTGCGTAAAAGCCGCACGAGCCGAAGAAGCAAAAACAAAATGGCCGATTTGAAAAACCTGACTTCCCGAGGTCCCACGAGCTCGGCGAGGGGATCGTTGGAACCGCGACGGCCGTATTAGTGGGAGGCCGAAAACTCGAGTCCGACCGACTTTGCGTGAAAGCCGCACGAGCCGAAGAAGCAAAAACAAAATGGCCGATTTGAAAAACCTGACTTCCCGAGGTCCCACGAGCTCGACGAAGGGATCGTTGGAACCGCGACGGCCGTATTAGTGGGAGCGCAGCCAAGTCGTGTCCTTCCGACATTCTGTGAAAGCCTCACAAGCCGAAGAAACAAAAACAAAATGACCGATTTGCAAAAAGTACCTTCCCAAGGTCCCACGAGCTCGGCGAAGGGATCGTTGGAACCGCGACGGCTGTATTAGTGGGAACGCAGCGAACCCGTGTCCTTCCGACTTTCTGTTTCAGCTACACAAGCCGAAGAAGCAAAAACAAAATGGCCGATTTGAAAAAAGTGCCTTCCCGTGGTCCCACGAGCTCGGCGAAGGGATCGTTGGAACCGCGACGGCCGTATTAGTGGGAGCGCAGCGAACCCGTGTCCTTCCGACTTTCTGTTACAGCTACACAAGCCGAAGAAGCAAAAACAAAATGGCCGATTTGAAAAAAGTGCCTTCCCGTGGTCCCACGAGCTCGGCGAAGGGATCGTTGGAACCGCGACGGCCGTATTAGTGGGAGCGCAGCGAACCCGTGTCCTTCCGACTTTCTTTTACAGCTACACGAGCCGAAGAAGCAAAAACAAAATGGCCGATTTGAAAAAAACTGTCTTCCCGAGGTCCCAAGAGCTCGGCGAAGGGATCGTTGGAACCGCGACGGCCGTACCAGTGGGAGCGCAGCCAACTCGTGTCCTTCCGACTTTGCGTGAAAGCCGCACGAGCCGAAGCAGCAAAAACAAAATGGCCGATTTGAAAAAAGTGCCTTCCCGAGGTCCCACGACCTCGACGGAGGGATCGTTGGAACCGCGACGGCCGTATTAGTGGGAGCGCAGCCAACTCGTGTCCTTCCGACATTCTGTGAAAGCTTCACAAGCCGAAGAAAGAAAAACAAAATGGCCGATTTGAAAAAAGTGCCTTCCCGAGGTCCCACGAGCTCGGCGCAGGGATCGTTGGAACCGCGACGGCCGTAGTAGTGGCATCGCAGCCAACCCGTGTCTCTCCGGACTTTGGTTCAACGCTGCGCTGGCGGAAGAAGCGAAAACAAAATGGCCAATTTAGATAATTGTGTACCGGAGTTCCCACGAGCTCGAGGTTAGGACCGTCGGAACTGTCGGAAAGTCCCCCAACTGATTCAGAGAAGTGCCTTCCCAAGGTCCTACGTGCTCGGAGATGCTACAGTTGGAACCGCTCTGCATTTGTCCTTGGTTCACAATGACCGTCGATCGTCACCAAGCCCCCCGTCGTTGTCCTTGGGTTAACATGACCGTCGATCGTCACCAAGCCCCCGCCGTTGTCCTTGGGTCGAAATGACCCTCGTGTGTCACCAAGCCCCTGATGTTGTCCTTGGGTCTAAATGACCCTCGTGTGTCACCAAGCCCCTGATGTTGTCCTTGGGTCTAAATGACCCTCGTGTGTCACCAAGCCCCTGCCGTTGTCCTTGGGTCAAAATGACCCGAGTGTGTCATCAACACTCTGCCGTTGTCCTTGGGTCAAAATGACCCACGTGTGTCATCGGCACTCTGCCGTTGTCCTTGGGTCAAAATGACCCTCGTGTGTCACCGAGCCCATGCTGTTGTCCTTGGGTCAAAATGACCCTCGTGTGTCATCAACACTCTGCCGTTGTCCTTGGGTCAAAATGACCCTCGTGTGTCACCGAGCCCCTGATGGTGTCCTTGGGTCAAAATGACCTTTGTGTGTCACCGAGCACCTGCCGTTGTCCTTGGGTCAAAATGACCCGAGTGTGTCATCAACACTCTGCCGTTGTCCTTGGGTCAAAATGACCCTCGTGTGTCATCAACACTCTGCCGTTGTCCTTGGGTCTAAATGACCCTCGTGTGTCACCGAGCCCCTGATGGTGTCCTTTGGTCAAAATGACCCTCGTGTGTCACCGAGCCCCTGCTGTTGTCCTTGGGTCAAAATGACCCGAGTGTGTCATCAACACTCTGCCGTTGTCCTTGGGTCAAAATGACCCTCGTGCGTCACCGAGCCCCTGATGGTGTCCTTGGGTCAAAATGACCCTTGTGTGTCACCGAGCCCCTGCCGTTGTCCTTGGGTCAAAATGACCCTTGTGTGTCACCGAGCCCCTGCTGTTGTCCTTGGGTCAAAATGACCCAAGTGTGTCCTCAACACTCTGCCGTTGTCCTTGGGTCAAAATGACCCTCGTGTGTCACCGAGCCCCTCCTGTTGTCCTTGGGTCAAGCTGACCCGAGTGTGTCATCAACACTCTGCCGTTGTCTTTGGGTCAAAATGACCCTCGTGTGTCACCGAGCCCCTGCTGTTGTCCTTGGGTCAAACTGACCCGAGTGTGTCATCAACACTCTGCTGTATGCAAGTGGTGTGAGCGCCCACTCATCGAAGGCTCCAGATGAAAGGACATTGGACAGTTTGACCCGCAGGACACGGGGTGTGTACGGATCGGATCGGTGAGGCCACACAAGGGTTAAGAAAATCTAGTTTTCAACTCTGTTCAGTCTATAACGCTGTATAAGAGCATAAAAATGAGTAAATGCAGTTTACGTGCAGTATAGTGATGAAAGCTTCAGGTATTCGTGAAAACGTCATACTATATGTAGTTCCGATGTTCTGAGACACTTTCTTGATGAAAAAGTGAAAAAAGTGAATTCTTTAAGAAAATCGAGTTTTCAACTCTGTTCAGTCTGAAATGCCGTTTAAGATCATAAAAATGAGTAAATGCAGCTTACCGGCAACATGTTGATGAAAGCTTCAGGTATTCATGAAAATGTCATACAATTTGTAGTTCCGATGTTCTGAGACACTTTCTTGATGGAGAAGTTAAAAAAAAAGAATTCTTCAAGAAAATCTAGTTTTCAACTCTGTTCAGTCTGAAACGCCGTTTAAGAGCAAAAAAATGAGTAAATGCAGCTTACGTGTAGTATAGTGATGAAAGCTTCAGGTATTCATGAAAATGTCATACTATATGTTGTTCCGATGTTCTGAGACACTTTCTTGATGAAAAAGTGAAAAAAAAAAATGAATTCTTTAAGAAAATTTAGTTTTCAACTCTGTTCAGTCTGAAACTCCGCTTGAGAGCATGAAAATGAGTAAATGCAGCTTACTGGCAGTATAGTGATGAAAGTTTCACGTATTCATGAAAACGCCATACAATTTGTAGTTCCGATGTTCTGAGACACTTTCTTGATGAAGTAAAAAAAAATGAATTCTTTAAGAAAATCTAGTTTTCAACTCTGTTCAGTCTGAAACGCCGTTTAAGAGCATAAAAATGAGTAAATGCAGCTTACGTGCAGTACAGTGATGAAAGCTTCAGGTATTCATGAAAATGTCATAATATATGTTGTTCTGATGTTCTGAGACACCTTCTTGATGGAGAAGTAAAAAAAATGAATTCTTTAAGAAAATCGAGTTTTCAACTCTGTTCACTCTGAAACGCCGTTTAAGAGCATAAAAATGAGTAAATGCAGCTTACGTGCAGTATAGTGATGAAAGCTTCAGGTATTCATGAAAATGTCATACTATATGTAGTTCCGATGTTCTGAGACACTTTCTTGATGGAGAAGTTAAAAAAAAAGAATTCTTCAAGAAAATCTAGTTTTCAACTCTGTTCAGTCTGAAACTCCGCTTGAGAGCATAAAAATGAGTAAATGCAGCTTACGTGCAGTACAGTGATGAAAGCTTCAGGTATTCATGAAAATGTCATACTATATGTAGTTCCGATGTTCTGAGACACTTTCTTGATGGAGAAGTAAAAAAAATGAATTCTTTAAGAAAATCGAGTTTTCAACTCTGTTCAGTCTGAAACGCCGTTTAAGAGCATAAAAATGAGTAAATGCAGCTTACGTGCAGTATAGTGATGAAAGCTTCAGGTATTCATGAAAATGTCATACTATATGTAGTTCCGATGTTCTGAGACACTTTCTTGATGGAGAAGTAAAAAAAATGAATTCTTTAAGAAAATCGAGTTTTCAACTCTGTTCAGTCTGAAACGCCGTTTAAGAGCATAAAAATGAGTAAATGCAGCTTACGGGCAGTATAGTGATGAAAGCTTCAGGTATTTATGAAAATGTCATAATATATGTTGTTCTGATGTTCTGAGACACCTTCTTGATGGAGAAGTAAAAAAAATGAATTCTTTAAGAAAATCGAGTTTTCAACTCTGTTCACTCTGAAACGCCGTTTAAGAGCATAAAAATGAGTAAATGCAGCTTACGTGCAGTATAGTGATGAAAGCTTCAGGTATTCATGAAAATGTCATACTATATGTAGTTCCGATGTTCTGAGACACTGTCTTGATGGAGACGTAAAAAAAATGAATTCTTTAAGAAAATCGAGTTTTCAACTCTGTTCAGTCTGAAACGCCGTTTAAGAGCATAAAAATGAGTAAATGCAGCTTACGTGCAGTATAGTGATGAAAGCTTCACGTATTCATGAAAACGCCATACAATTTGTAGTTCCGATGTTCTGAGACACTTTCTTGATGGAGAAGTAAAAAAAAATGAATTCTTTAAGAATATCTAGTTTTCAACTCTGTTCAGTCTTTAATGGCGTATAAGAGCATGAAAATGAGTAAATGCAGCTTACTGGCAGTATAGTGATGAAAGCTTCACGTATTCAAGAAAACGCCATACAATTTGTAGTTCCGATGTTCTGAGACACTTCCTTGATGGAAAAGTAAAAAAAAAAAGATTTTTTTTAACCCTCCTGTTGCCATCTGGGTCAAAAAGACCTACGTTCGAGTGTTTATGTATTTCTGTGTATCTCGGTTTCAGGGTCACAAAATGATCCACTACCAGTGTATACGTATGCATGCATGCATGCATGTACGTATGAATCCCTAAAGCCCGTCGTCCTCGGGTCAAAACGACCCGCGTCTTGCCACCGAGCCATCGCCGTCGCCCTGGGGTGTGTTCGACCCTCGAGTTTGAGTGAGCGCTCGGCCTCGTCCCTCGGGTCAAAATGACCCGCGTTATAGCCGTGCTCCCGGCCTCGCCGTCGTCCCCGGGGTCAGAATGACCCGTGAGCCCTCGGCCTCGTCCTCGGGTCGAAACGACTCGAGTTTTACGTTGTATTACAAGTCATCCCGTATGCTAAATGTAAAAAATAAATAAATAAATGATACAAATAAAGACATGACAAGACAGTTGCATTGTATTGTTTTTTTCTTACATTCATCACCAGTGTTACAAGCAACAACACAGAACACACACACACAAACACACACACACACACACACACACACACACACACACACACACACACACACACACACACACACACACACACACACACACACACACACACTAAACACACACGCGCACAAATGTGTCCGCAAAAGGATCACGGTTCGAAACGCAGACGACCGACGACGTAGTTCGAGTTCCCCCGCGAGCTCTTTCGTTCTGGCGCGCGCGCCCGTACAATTAACACCACGGACGCGCGTCCAGCGTCACCTACATCCCGTCCGTCGGCGTCGGCGTAGCGAGATTCCGAGGGGGGCCGGCGCCGGGGTCGCGACGGCGTTCGGGTGCTTCCGCCGGCCCCATGCGATCCACGGAGCCCGGCTCGCCCGCCAAACGGGCGAACCGACGTTCGGATTCGGTCGCGGCGGCGGCGGCGGCGGCGGCGGCCCGTCCCTCGGGCAAACGCGGAATCGTCAAAGACCCGGTCTCCGTCCCGGTCCCGGTCCCGGTCCCGGTCCCTCCCTCGATCGACGTTGCCGGACGCGACTCTCCACGCTCTCAGCAGCGGCGGCGGCGCTTGGTCCGCCCTCTGCGGAAACATCACCCGTCGCCTGGCTTCTCGAGCGGGAGCGGAATCGTCCCAGGCCGGCACGGTCGCGGCCAGAGCCCATTCGATCGGCCTGGACGTGATCGCGTTCCAGCCGTCCCGACCCGACCCGCCCCGCGCTTCTCGTTCTATGAAAGGGGTGTACTTATACGCTGTATTTATACACAATGTATTCATATCTGCGTAATCCCGCGGTCGGCTACGTTGGTGCGCTCGCGCTGATTAAAGGCTCTTTAGCCAAGACACGTGACGTCATTTCGTACGTGTCCAGATTGTAAAGCCCTCTGAGGCGTTTACAAAAAAAAAGAAAATAATAATCATCATGTGTATTTGTTATTCTGAGCTATTCAAAATAAACTGAATTGATTCAAATTGAAATGAGGTGTCACAAGTTGTTATGTGCGAATAAGGACACTATGAAAGGGGTGTACTTATACCCTGTATTTATACACAATTTATTCACATCTGCGTAATCCCGCGGTCGGCCTCGTTGGTGTGCTCGCGCTGATCGAAGGCTCTTTAGCAAAGACAGATTGACCCAGCAGGACACGGGGTGTGCGAGGAATGAGTGATGATAACACGAGGGTTAAGAAAATTTAGTTTTCAACTCTGTTCAGTCTATAACGCCGTATAAGAGCACAAAAATGAGTAAATGCAGCTTACGGGCAGTATAGTGATGAAAGCTTCACGTATTCATGAAAACGTCATACTATATGTAGTTCCGATTTACTGAGATACTTTCTTGATGGAGAAGTAAAAAAAATGAATTCTTTAAGAAAATCTAGTTTTCAACTCTGTTCAGTCTTTTATGCCGTATAAGAGCATCAAAATGAGTAAATGCAGCTTACAGGGCAGTATAGTGATGAAAGCTTCACGTATTCATGAAAATGTCATACAATTTGTAGTTCCGATGTTCTGAGACACTTTCTTGATGAAGAAGTAAAAAAAAATGAATTCTTTAAGAAAATCTAGTTTTCAACTCTGTTCAGTCTGAAACTTCGCTTAAGAGCATGAAAATGAGTAAATGCAGCTTACGGGCAGTATAGTGATGAAAGCTTCACGTATTCATGAAAACGTCATACAATTTGTAGTTCCGATGTTCTGAGACACTTTCTTGATGGAGAAGTAAAAAAAATGAATTCTTTAAGAAAATCTAGTTTTCAACTCTGTTCAGTCTTTAATGGCGTATAAGAGCATAAAAATGAGTAAATGCAGCTTACGGGCAGTATAGTGATGAAAACTTCAGGTATTCATGCAAACGTCATACTATATGAAGTTCCGATGTTCTGAGATACTTTCTTGATGGAAAAGTAAAAAAAATGAATTTTTTAAAGAAAATCTAGTTTTCAACTCTGTTCTTTAATTCTTTAACCCTCCTGTTGCCTTCTGGGTCAAAAAGACCTACGTTCGAGTGTTTATGTATTTCTGTGTATCTCGGTCTCAGGGTCACAAAATGATCCACTACCAGTGTATACGTATGCATGCATGCATGCATGCATGTACGTATGAATCCCTAAAGCCCGTCGTCCTCGGGTCAAAACGACCCGCGTCTTGCCACCGAGCCCTCGCCGTCGCCCTGGGGTCTGTTCGACCCACGAGTTTGAGCGAGCGCTCGGCCTCGTCCCATGGGTCAAAATGACTCGCGTTCATCGCCGAGCCCACCCCTCGCCGTCGTCCCCCGGGTCAGACTGACCCGTGTTTATCGCTGAGCTCCCGGCCTCGTCCCCGGGGTCAGAATGACCCGCGTATATCACCGAGCTCCCGGCGTCGTCCCCGGGGTCTAAATGACCCGCATTTATCGCCGAGCTCCCGGCCCCGTCCACGGGGTCAGAATGACCCGCGTTTATCGTCGAGCTCTCGGCCCCCGTTCCCCCGGGGTCAGATTGACCCGCGTTTATAGCCAAGCTCCCGTCCTCGCCGTCGTCCCCGGGGTCAGAATGACCCGTGAGCCCTCGGCCTCGTCCTCGGGTCGAAACGACTCGAGTTTTACGCTGTTATTCTGAGCTATTCAAAATAAACTGAATTGATTCAAATTGAAATGAGGTGTCACAAGTTGTTATGTGCGAATAAGGACACTATGAAAGGGGTGTACTTATACCCTGTATTTATACACAATTTATTCACATCTGCATGTCCTTCCGACTTTCTGTTACAGCTACACGAGCCGAAGAAGCAAAAACAAAATGGCCGATTTGAAAAAAAAACTGTCTTCCCGTGGTCCCAAGAGCTCGGCGAAGGGATCGTTGGAACCGCGACGGCCGTACCAGTGGGAGGCCGAAAACTCGAGTCCGTCCGACATTATGTGAAAGCCGCACGAGCCGAAGAAGCAAAAACAAAATGGCCGATTTGAAAAAAGTGCCTTCCCGAGGTCTCACGAGCTCGGGGTCGGAACCGTTGGAACCGCCACAGCCGTATTAGTGGGAGGCCGAAAACTCGAGTCCGTCCGACATTATGTGAAAGCCGCACGAGCCGAAGAAGCAAAAACAAAATGGCCGATTTGAAAAAAGTAACTTCCAGAGGTCCCACGAGCTCGGCGACGGGTTCGTTGGAACCGTAACGGCCGTATTAGTTGGAGGCAGCGAACTCCAGTCCTTCCGACTTTGCGTGAAAGCCGCACGAGCCGAAGAAGCAAAAACAAAATGGCCGATTTGCAAAAAGTGCCTTCCCGAGGTCCCACGAGCTCGGCAACGTGATCGTTGGAACCGCGACGGCCGTACTAGTGTGAGCGCAGCCAAGTCGTGTCCTTCCGACATTATGTGAAAGCCTCACGAGCCGAAGAAACAAAAACAAAATGGCCGATTTGCAAAAAGTGCCTTCCCGAGGTCCCACGAGCTCGGCGAAGGGATCGTTGGAACCGCGACGGCCGTATTAGTGGGAGCGCAGCAAACTCGAGTCCGACCGGCTTTGCGTGAAAGCCGCACGAGCCGAAGAAGCAAAAACAAAATGGCCGATTTGAAAAACCTGACTTCCCGAGGTCCCACGAGCTCGGCGAAGGGATCGTTGGAACCGCGACGGCCGTATTAGTGGGAGTGCAGCAAACTCGAGACCTTCCGACTTTGCGTGAAAGCCGCACGAGCCGAAGAAGCAAAAACAAAATGGCCGATTTGAAAAAACTGACTTCCTGAGGTCCCACGAGCTCGGCGAGGGGATCGTTGAAACCGCGACGGCCGTATTAGTGGGAGGCCGGAAACTCGAGTCCTTCCGACTTTCAGTGAAAGCCGCACGAGCCGAAGAAGCAAAAACAAAATGGCCGATTTGAAAAAGTGCCTTCCCGAGGTCCCACGAGCTCGGCGAAGGGATCGTTGGAACCGTAACGGCCGTATTAGTTGGAGGCAGCGAACTCCAGTCCTTCCGACTTTGCGTGAAAGCCGCACGAGCCGAAGAAGCAAAAACAAAATGGCCGATTTGCAAAAAGTGCCTTCCCGAGGTCCCACGAGCTCGGCGACGTGATCGTTGGAACCGCGACGGCCGTACTAGTGTGAGCGCAGCCAAGTCGTGTCCTTCCGACATTATGTGAAAGCCTCACGAGCCGAAGAAACAAAAACAAAATGGCCGATTTGCAAAAAGTGCCTTCCCGAGGTCCCACGAGCTCGGCGAAGGGATCGTTGGAACCGCGACGGCCGTATTAGTGGGAGCGCAGCAAACTCGAGTCCGACCGGCTTTGCGTGAAAGCCGCACGAGCCGAAGAAGCAAAAACAAAATGGCCGATTTGAAAAACCTGACTTCCCGAGGTCCCACGAGCTCGGCGAAGGGATCGTTGGAACCGCGACGGCCGTATTAGTGGGAGTGCAGCAAACTCGAGACCTTCCGACTTTGCGTGAAAGCCGCACGAGCCGAAGAAGCAAAAACAAAATGGCCGATTTGAAAAAACTGACTTCCTGAGGTCCCACGAGCTCGGCGAGGGGATCGTTGAAACCGCGACGGCCGTATTAGTGGGAGGCCGGAAACTCGAGTCCTTCCGACTTTCAGTGAAAGCCGCACGAGCCGAAGAAGCAAAAACAAAATGGCCGATTTGAAAAACCTGACTTCCCGAGGTCCCACGAGCTCGGCGAAGGGATCGTTGGAACCGCGACGGCCGTATTAGTGGGAGCGCAGCCAAGTTGTGTCCTTCCGACATTCTGTGAAAGCCTCACAAGCCGAAGAAACAAAAACAAAATGGCCGATTTGCAAAATTGCCTTCCCGAGGTCCCACGAGCTCGGCGAAGGGATCGTTGGAACCGCGACGGCCGTATTAGTGGGAGCGCAGCAAACCCGAGTCCTTCCGAGTTTGCGTGAAAGCCGCACGAGCCGAAGAAACAAAAACAAAATGGCCGATTTGAAAAAAGTGCCTTCCCGAGGTCCCACGAGCTCGGCGAAGGGATCGTTGGAACCGCGACGGCCGTATTAGTGGGAGCGCAGCGAACCCGTGTCCTTCCGACTTTCTGTTACAGCTACACAAGCCGAAGAAGCAAAAACAAAATGGCCGATTTGAAAAAAGTGCCTTCCCGTGGTCCCACAAGCTCGGCGAAGGGATCGTTGGAACCACGACGGCCGTATTAGTGGGAGCGCAGCGAACCCGTGTCCTTCCGACTTTCATTTACAGCTACACAAGCCGAAGAAGCAAAAACAAAATGGCCGATTTGAAAGAAGTGCCTTCCCGTGGTCCCACGAGCTCGGCGAAGGGATCGTTGGAACCGCGACGGCCGTATTAGTGGGAGCGAAGCCAAGTCGTGTCCTTCCGACATTCTGTGAAAGCCTCACAAGCCGAAGAAACAAAAACAAAATGGCCGATTTGAAAAAAGTGCCTTCCCGAGGTCCGACGAGCTCGGCAAGGGGATCGTTGGAACCGCGACGGCCGTATTAGTCGGAGGCCGAAAACTCGAGTCCGACCGACTTTGCGTAAAAGCCGCACGAGCCGAAGAAGCAAAAACAAAATGGCCGATTTGAAAAACCTGACTTCCCGAGGTCCCACGAGCTCGGCGAGGGGATCGTTGGAACCGCGACGGCCGTATTAGTGGGAGGCCGAAAACTCGAGTCCGACCGACTTTGCGTGAAAGCCGCACGAGCCGAAGAAGCAAAAACAAAATGGCCGATTTGAAAAACCTGACTTCCCGAGGTCCCACGAGCTCGACGAAGGGATCGTTGGAACCGCGACGGCCGTATTAGTGGGAGCGCAGCCAAGTCGTGTCCTTCCGACATTCTGTGAAAGCCTCACAAGCCGAAGAAACAAAAACAAAATGACCGATTTGCAAAAAGTACCTTCCCAAGGTCCCACGAGCTCGGCGAAGGGATCGTTGGAACCGCGACGGCTGTATTAGTGGGAACGCAGCGAACCCGTGTCCTTCCGACTTTCTGTTTCAGCTACACAAGCCGAAGAAGCAAAAACAAAATGGCCGATTTGAAAAAAGTGCCTTCCCGTGGTCCCACGAGCTCGGCGAAGGGATCGTTGGAACCGCGACGGCCGTATTAGTGGGAGCGCAGCGAACCCGTGTCCTTCCGACTTTCTGTTACAGCTACACAAGCCGAAGAAGCAAAAACAAAATGGCCGATTTGAAAAAAGTGCCTTCCCGTGGTCCCACGAGCTCGGCGAAGGGATCGTTGGAACCGCGACGGCCGTATTAGTGGGAGCGCAGCGAACCCGTGTCCTTCCGACTTTCTTTTACAGCTACACGAGCCGAAGAAGCAAAAACAAAATGGCCGATTTGAAAAAAACTGTCTTCCCGAGGTCCCAAGAGCTCGGCGAAGGGATCGTTGGAACCGCGACGGCCGTACCAGTGGGAGCGCAGCCAACTCGTGTCCTTCCGACTTTGCGTGAAAGCCGCACGAGCCGAAGAAGCAAAAACAAAATGGCCGATTTGAAAAAAGTGCCTTCCCGAGGTCCCACGACCTCGACGGAGGGATCGTTGGAACCGCGACGGCCGTATTAGTGGGAGCGCAGCCAACTCGTGTCCTTCCGACATTCTGTGAAAGCTTCACAAGCCGAAGAAAGAAAAACAAAATGGCCGATTTGAAAAAAGTGCCTTCCCGAGGTCCCACGAGCTCGGCGCAGGGATCGTTGGAACCGCGACGGCCGTAGTAGTGGCATCGCAGCCAACCCGTGTCTCTCCGGACTTTGGTTCAACGCTGCGCTGGCGGAAGAAGCGAAAACAAAATGGCCAATTTAGATAATTGTGTACCGGAGTTCCCACGAGCTCGAGGTTAGGACCGTCGGAACTGTCGGAAAGTCCCCCAACTGATTCAGAGAAGTGCCTTCCCAAGGTCCTACGTGCTCGGAGATGCTACAGTTGGAACCGCTCTGCATTTGTCCTTGGTTCACAATGACCGTCGATCGTCACCAAGCCCCCCGTCGTTGTCCTTGGGTTAACATGACCGTCGATCGTCACCAAGCCCCCGCCGTTGTCCTTGGGTCGAAATGACCCTCGTGTGTCACCAAGCCCCTGATGTTGTCCTTGGGTCTAAATGACCCTCGTGTGTCACCAAGCCCCTGATGTTGTCCTTGGGTCTAAATGACCCTCGTGTGTCACCAAGCCCCTGCCGTTGTCCTTGGGTCAAAATGACCCGAGTGTGTCATCAACACTCTGCCGTTGTCCTTGGGTCAAAATGACCCACGTGTGTCATCGGCACTCTGCCGTTGTCCTTGGGTCAAAATGACCCTCGTGTGTCACCGAGCCCATGCTGTTGTCCTTGGGTCAAAATGACCCTCGTGTGTCATCAACACTCTGCCGTTGTCCTTGGGTCAAAATGACCCTCGTGTGTCACCGAGCCCCTGATGGTGTCCTTGGGTCAAAATGACCTTTGTGTGTCACCGAGCACCTGCCGTTGTCCTTGGGTCAAAATGACCCGAGTGTGTCATCAACACTCTGCCGTTGTCCTTGGGTCAAAATGACCCTCGTGTGTCATCAACACTCTGCCGTTGTCCTTGGGTCTAAATGACCCTCGTGTGTCACCGAGCCCCTGATGGTGTCCTTTGGTCAAAATGACCCTCGTGTGTCACCGAGCCCCTGCTGTTGTCCTTGGGTCAAAATGACCCGAGTGTGTCATCAACACTCTGCCGTTGTCCTTGGGTCAAAATGACCCTCGTGCGTCACCGAGCCCCTGATGGTGTCCTTGGGTCAAAATGACCCTTGTGTGTCACCGAGCCCCTGCCGTTGTCCTTGGGTCAAAATGACCCTCGTGTGTCACCGAGCCCCTGCTGTTGTCCTTGGGTCAAAATGACCCAAGTGTGTCCTCAACACTCTGCCGTTGTCCTTGGGTCAAAATGACCCTCGTGTGTCACCGAGCCCCTCCTGTTGTCCTTGGGTCAAGCTGACCCGAGTGTGTCATCAACACTCTGCCGTTGTCTTTGGGTCAAAATGACCCTCGTGTGTCACCGAGCCCCTGCTGTTGTCCTTGGGTCAAACTGACCCGAGTGTGTCATCAACACTCTGCTGTATGCAAGTGGTGTGAGCGCCCACTCATCGAAGGCTCCAGATGAAAGGACATTGGACAGTTTGACCCGCAGGACACGGGGTGTGTACGGATCGGATCGGTGAGGCCACACAAGGGTTAAGAAAATCTAGTTTTCAACTCTGTTCAGTCTATAACGCTGTATAAGAGCATAAAAATGAGTAAATGCAGTTTACGTGCAGTATAGTGATGAAAGCTTCAGGTATTCGTGAAAACGTCATACTATATGTAGTTCCGATGTTCTGAGACACTTTCTTGATGAAAAAGTGAAAAAAGTGAATTCTTTAAGAAAATCGAGTTTTCAACTCTGTTCAGTCTGAAATGCCGTTTAAGATCATAAAAATGAGTAAATGCAGCTTACCGGCAACATGTTGATGAAAGCTTCAGGTATTCATGAAAATGTCATACAATTTGTAGTTCCGATGTTCTGAGACACTTTCTTGATGGAGAAGTTAAAAAAAAAGAATTCTTCAAGAAAATCTAGTTTTCAACTCTGTTCAGTCTGAAACGCCGTTTAAGAGCAAAAAAATGAGTAAATGCAGCTTACGTGTAGTATAGTGATGAAAGCTTCAGGTATTCATGAAAATGTCATACTATATGTTGTTCCGATGTTCTGAGACACTTTCTTGATGAAAAAGTGAAAAAAAAAAATGAATTCTTTAAGAAAATTTAGTTTTCAACTCTGTTCAGTCTGAAACTCCGCTTGAGAGCATGAAAATGAGTAAATGCAGCTTACTGGCAGTATAGTGATGAAAGTTTCACGTATTCATGAAAACGCCATACAATTTGTAGTTCCGATGTTCTGAGACACTTTCTTGATGAAGTAAAAAAAAATGAATTCTTTAAGAAAATCTAGTTTTCAACTCTGTTCAGTCTGAAACGCCGTTTAAGAGCATAAAAATGAGTAAATGCAGCTTACGTGCAGTACAGTGATGAAAGCTTCAGGTATTCATGAAAATGTCATAATATATGTTGTTCTGATGTTCTGAGACACCTTCTTGATGGAGAAGTAAAAAAAATGAATTCTTTAAGAAAATCGAGTTTTCAACTCTGTTCACTCTGAAACGCCGTTTAAGAGCATAAAAATGAGTAAATGCAGCTTACGTGCAGTATAGTGATGAAAGCTTCAGGTATTCATGAAAATGTCATACTATATGTAGTTCCGATGTTCTGAGACACTTTCTTGATGGAGAAGTTAAAAAAAAAGAATTCTTCAAGAAAATCTAGTTTTCAACTCTGTTCAGTCTGAAACGCCGTTTAAGAGCAAAAAAATGAGTAAATGCAGCTTACGTGTAGTATAGTGATGAAAGCTTCAGGTATTCATGAAAATGTCATACTATATGTTGTTCCGATGTTCTGAGACACTTTCTTGATGAAAAAGTGAAAAGAAAATGAATTCTTTAAGAAAATTTAGTTTTCAACTCTGTTCAGTCTGAAACTCCGCTTGAGAGCATAAAAATGAGTAAATGCAGCTTACGTGCAGTACAGTGATGAAAGCTTCAGGTATTCATGAAAATGTCATACTATATGTAGTTCCGATGTTCTGAGACACTTTCTTGATGGAGAAGTAAAAAAAATGAATTCTTTAAGAAAATCGAGTTTTCAACTCTGTTCAGTCTGAAACGCCGTTTAAGAGCATAAAAATGAGTAAATGCAGCTTACGTGCAGTATAGTGATGAAAGCTTCAGGTATTCATGAAAATGTCATACTATATGTAGTTCCGATGTTCTGAGACACTTTCTTGATGGAGAAGTAAAAAAAATGAATTCTTTAAGAAAATCGAGTTTTCAACTCTGTTCAGTCTGAAACGCCGTTTAAGAGCATAAAAATGAGTAAATGCAGCTTACGTGCAGTATAGTGATGAAAGCTTCAGGTATTCATGAAAATGTCATACTATATGTAGTTCCGATGTTCTGAGACACTTTCTTGATGGAGAAGTAAAAAAAATGAATTCTTTAAGAAAATCGAGTTTTCAACTCTGTTCAGTCTGAAACGCCGTTTAAGAGCATAAAAATGAGTAAATGCAGCTTACGTGCAGTATAGTGATGAAAGCTTCACGTATTCATGAAAACGCCATACAATTTGTAGTTCCGATGTTCTGAGACACTTTCTTGATGGAGAAGTAAAAAAAAATGAATTCTTTAAGAATATCTAGTTTTCAACTCTGTTCAGTCTTTAATGGCGTATAAGAGCATGAAAATGAGTAAATGCAGCTTACTGGCAGTATAGTGATGAAAGCTTCACGTATTCAAGAAAACGCCATACAATTTGTAGTTCCGATGTTCTGAGACACTTCCTTGATGGAAAAGTAAAAAAAAAAAGATTTTTTTTAACCCTCCTGTTGCCATCTGGGTCAAAAAGACCTACGTTCGAGTGTTTATGTATTTCTGTGTATCTCGGTTTCAGGGTCACAAAATGATCCACTACCAGTGTATACGTATGCATGCATGCATGCATGTACGTATGAATCCCTAAAGCCCGTCGTCCTCGGGTCAAAACGACCCGCGTCTTGCCACCGAGCCATCGCCGTCGCCCTGGGGTGTGTTCGACCCTCGAGTTTGAGTGAGCGCTCGGCCTCGTCCCTCGGGTCAAAATGACTCGCGTTCATCGCCGAGCCCTCCCCTCGCCGTCGTCCCCCGGGTCAGACTGACCAGTGTTTATCGCTGAACTCCCGGCCTCGTCCCTGGGGTCTAAATGACCCGCGTATATCACCGAGCTCCCGGCGTCGTCCCCGGAGTCAAAATGACCCGCGTATATCGCCGAGCTCCCGGCCCCCGTCCCCCGGGGTCAGAATGACCCGCGTTTATAGCCGAGCTCCCGGCCTCGCCGTCGTCCCCGGGGTCAGAATGACCCGCGTATATTGCCGAGCTCCCGGCCCCCGTCCCCCGGGGTCAGAATGACCCGCGTTTATCGCTGAGCTCCCGGCCCCTGTCCCGGGGTCAGAATGACCCGCGTATATTGCCGAGCTCCCGGCCCTCGTCCCCGGGGTCAGACTGACCCGCGTATATCGCTGAACTCCCGGCCTCGTCAACGGGGTCAGAATGACCCGCGTTATAGCCGTGCTCCCGGCCTCGCCGTCGTCCCCGGGGTCAGAATGACCCGTGAGCCCTCGGCCTCGTCCTCGGGTCGAAACGACTCGAGTTTTACGTTGTATTACAAGTCATCCCGTATGCTAAATGTAAAAAAATAAATAAATAAATGATACAAATAAAGACATGACAAGACAGTTGCATTGTATTGTTTTTTTCTTACATTCATCACCAGTGTTACAAGCAACAACACAGAACACACACACACAAACACACACACACACACACACACACACACACACACACACACACACACACACACACACACACACACACACACACACACACACACACACACACACACACACACACACACACACACTAAACACACACGCGCACAAATGTGTCCGCAAAAGGATCACGGTTCGAAACGCAGACGACCGACGACGTAGTTCGAGTTCCCCCGCGAGCTCTTTCGTTCTGGCGCGCGCGCCCGTACAATTAACACCACGGACGCGCGTCCAGCGTCACCTACATCCCGTCCGTCGGCGTCGGCGTAGCGAGATTCCGAGGGGGGCCGGCGCCGGGGTCGCGACGGCGTTCGGGTGCTTCCGCCGGCCCCATGCGATCCACGGAGCCCGGCTCGCCCGCCAAACGGGCGAACCGACGTTCGGATTCGGTCGCGGCGGCGGCGGCGGCGGCCCGTCCCTCGGGCAAACGCGGAATCGTCAAAGACCCGGTCTCCGTCCCGGTCCCGGTCCCGGTCCCGGTCCCGGTCCCTCCCTCGATCGACGCTGCCGGACGCGACTCTCCACGCTCTCAGCAGCGGCGGCGGCGCTTGGTCCGCCCTCTGCGGAAACATCACCCGTCGCCTGGCTTCTCGAGCGGGAGCGGAATCGTCCCAGGCCGGCACGGTCGCGGCCAGAGCCCATTCGATCGGCCTGGACGTGATCGCGTTCCAGCCGTCCCGACCCGACCCGCCCCGCGCTTCTCGTTCTATGAAAGGGGTGTACTTATACGCTGTACTTATACACAATGTATTCATATCTGCGTAATCCCGCGGTCGGCTACGTTGGTGCGCTCGCGCTGATTAAAGGCTCTTTAGCCAAGACACGTGACGTCATTTCGTACGTGTCCAGATTGTAAAGCCCTCTGAGGCGTTTACAAAAAAAAAGAAAATAATAATCATCATGTGTATTTGTTATTCTGAGCTATTCAAAATAAACTGAATTGATTCAAATTGAAATGAGGTGTCACAAGTTGTTATGTGCGAATAAGGACACTATGAAAGGGAGGTACTTATACCCTGTATTTATACACAATTTATTCACATCTGCGTAATCCCGCGGTCGGCCTCGTTGGTGTGCTCGCGCTGATCGAAGGCTCTTTAGCAAAGACAGATTGACCCAGCAGGACACGGGGTGTGCGAGGAATGAGTGATGATAACACGAGGGTTAAGAAAATTTAGTTTTCAACTCTGTTCAGTCTATAACGCCGTATAAGAGCACAAAAATGAGTAAATGCAGCTTACGGGCAGTATAGTGATGAAAGCTTCACGTATTCATGAAAACGTCATACTATATGTAGTTCCGATTTACTGAGATACTTTCTTGATGGAGAAGTAAAAAAAATGAATTCTTTAAGAAAATCTAGTTTTCAACTCTGTTCAGTCTTTTATGCCGTATAAGAGCATAAAAATGAGTAAATGCAGCTTACAGGGCAGTATAGTGATGAAAGCTTCACGTATTCATGAAAATGTCATACAATTTGTAGTTCCGATGTTCTGAGACACTTTCTTGATGAAGAAGTAAAAAAAATGAATTCTTTAAGAAAATCTAGTTTTCAACTCTGTTCAGTCTGAAACTTCGCTTAAGAGCATGAAAATGAGTAAATGCAGCTTACGGGCAGTATAGTGATGAAAGCTTCACGTATTCATGAAAACGTCATACAATTTGTAGTTCCGATGTTCTGAGACACTTTCTTGATGGAGAAGTAAAAAAAATGAATTCTTTAAGAAAATCTAGTTTTCAACTCTGTTCAGTCTTTAATGGCGTATAAGAGCATAAAAATGAGTAAATGCAGCTTACGGGCAGTATAGTGATGAAAACTTCAGGTATTCATGCAAACGTCATACTATATGAAGTTCCGATGTTCTGAGATACTTTCTTGATGGAAAAGTAAAAAAAATGAATTTTTTAAAGAAAATCTAGTTTTCAACTCTGTTCTTTAATTCTTTAACCCTCCTGTTGCCTTCTGGGTCAAAAAGACCTACGTTCGAGTGTTTATGTATTTCTGTGTATCTCGGTCTCAGGGTCACAAAATGATCCACTACCAGTGTATACGTATGCATGCATGCATGCATGCATGTACGTATGAATCCCTAAAGCCCGTCGTCCTCGGGTCAAAACGACCCGCGTCTTGCCACCGAGCCCTCGCCGTCGCCCTGGGGTCTGTTTGACCCACGAGTTTGAGCGAGCGCTCGGCCTCGTCCCATGGGTCAAAATGACTCGCGTTCATCGCCGAGCCCACCCCTCGCCGTCGTCCCCCGGGTCAGACTGACCCGTGTTTATCGCTGAGCTCCCGGCCTCGTCCCCGGGGTCAGAATGACCCGCGTATATCACCGAGCTCCCGGCGTCGTCCCCGGGGTCTAAATGACCCGCATTTATCGCCGAGCTCCCGGCCCCGTCCACGGGGTCAGAATGACCCGCGTTTATCGTCGAGCTCTCGGCCCCCGTTCCCCCGGGGTCAGATTGACCCGCGTTTATAGCCAAGCTCCCGTCCTCGCCGTCGTCCCCGGGGTCAGAATGACCCGTGAGCCCTCGGCCTCGTCCTCGGGTCGAAACGACTCGAGTTTTACGCTGTTATTCTGAGCTATTCAAAATAAACTGAATTGATTCAAATTGAAATGAGGTGTCACAAGTTGTTATGTGCGAATAAGGACACTATGAAAGGGGTGTACTTATACCCTGTATTTATACACAATTTATTCACATCTGCATGTCCTTCCGACTTTCTGTTACAGCTACACGAGCCGAAGAAGCAAAAACAAAATGGCCGATTTGAAAAAAAACTGTCTTCCCGTGGTCCCAAGAGCTCGGCGAAGGGATCGTTGGAACCGCGACGGCCGTACCAGTGGGAGGCCGAAAACTCGAGTCCGTCCGACATTATGTGAAAGCCGCACGAGCCGAAGAAGCAAAAACAAAATGGCCGATTTGAAAAAAGTGCCTTCCCGAGGTCTCACGAGCTCGGGGTCGGAACCGTTGGAACCGCCACAGCCGTATTAGTGGGAGGCCGAAAACTCGAGTCCGTCCGACATTATGTGAAAGCCGCACGAGCCGAAGAAGCAAAAACAAAATGGCCGATTTGAAAAAAGTGCCTTCCAGAGGTCCCACGAGCTCGGCGACGGGTTCGTTGGAACCGTAACGGCCGTATTAGTTGGAGGCAGCGAACTCCAGTACTTCCGACTTTGCGTGAAAGCCGCACGAGCCGAAGAAGCAAAAACAAAATGGCCGATTTGCAAAAAGTGCCTTCCCGAGGTCCCACGAGCTCGGCGACGTGATCGTTGGAACCGCGACGGCCGTACTAGTGTGAGCGCAGCCAAGTCGTGTCCTTCCGACATTATGTGAAAGCCTCACGAGCCGAAGAAACAAAAACAAAATGGCCGATTTGCAAAAAGTGCCTTCCCGAGGTCCCACGAGCTCGGCGAAGGGATCGTTGGAACCGCGACGGCCGTATTAGTGGGAGCGCAGCAAACTCGAGTCCGACCGGCTTTGCGTGAAAGCCGCACGAGCCGAAGAAGCAAAAACAAAATGGCCGATTTGAAAAACCTGACTTCCCGAGGTCCCACGAGCTCGGCGAAGGGATCGTTGGAACCGCGACGGCCGTATTAGTGGGAGTGCAGCAAACTCGAGACCTTCCGACTTTGCGTGAAAGCCGCACGAGCCGAAGAAGCAAAAACAAAATGGCCGATTTGAAAAAACTGACTTCCTGAGGTCCCACGAGCTCGGCGAGGGGATCGTTGAAACCGCGACGGCCGTATTAGTGGGAGGCCGGAAACTCGAGTCCTTCCGACTTTCAGTGAAAGCCGCACGAGCCGAAGAAG
Organism: Clinocottus analis; assembly: GCF_023055335.1. Lineage (NCBI taxonomy): Eukaryota > Metazoa > Chordata > Actinopteri > Perciformes > Cottidae > Clinocottus > Clinocottus analis. The sequence goes on along the minus strand of NW_027176240.1, from coordinate 18,768,723 downwards.
CAAAAACAAAATGGCCGATTTGAAAAACCTGACTTCCCGAGGTCCCACGAGCTCGGCGAAGGGATCGTTGGAACCGCGACGGCCGTATTAGTGGGAGCGCAGCCAAGTTGTGTCCTTCCGACATTCTGTGAAAGCCTCACAAGCCGAAGAAACAAAAACAAAATGGCCGATTTGCAAAATTGCCTTCCCGAGGTCCCACGAGCTCGGCGAAGGGATCGTTGGAACCGCGACGGCCGTATTAGTGGGAGCGCAGCAAACCCGAGTCCTTCCGAGTTTGCGTGAAAGCCGCACGAGCCGAAGAAACAAAAACAAAATGGCCGATTTGAAAAAAGTGCCTTCCCGAGGTCCCACGAGCTCGGCGAAGGGATCGTTGGAACCGCGACGGCCGTATTAGTGGGAGCGCAGCGAACCCGTGTCCTTCCGACTTTCTGTTACAGCTACACAAGCCGAAGAAGCAAAAACAAAATGGCCGATTTGAAAAAAGTGCCTTCCCGTGGTCCCACAAGCTCGGCGAAGGGATCGTTGGAACCACGACGGCCATATTAGTGGGAGCGCAGCGAACCCGTGTCCTTCCGACTTTCATTTACAGCTACACAAGCCGAAGAAGCAAAAACAAAATGGCCGATTTGAAAGAAGTGCCTTCCCGTGGTCCCACGAGCTCGGCGAAGGGATCGTTGGAACCGCGACGGCCGTATTAGTGGGAGCGAAGCCAAGTCGTGTCCTTCCGACATTCTGTGAAAGCCTCACAAGCCGAAGAAACAAAAACAAAATGGCCGATTTGAAAAAAGTGCCTTCCCGAGGTCCGACGAGCTCGGCAAGGGGATCGTTGGAACCGCGACGGCCGTATTAGTCGGAGGCCGAAAACTCGAGTCCGACCGACTTTGCGTAAAAGCCGCACGAGCCGAAGAAGCAAAAACAAAATGGCCGATTTGAAAAACCTGACTTCCCGAGGTCCCACGAGCTCGGCGAGGGGATCGTTGGAACCGCGACGGCCGTATTAGTGGGAGGCCGAAAACTCGAGTCCGACCGACTTTGCGTGAAAGCCGCACGAGCCGAAGAAGCAAAAACAAAATGGCCGATTTGAAAAACCTGACTTCCCGAGGTCCCACGAGCTCGACGAAGGGATCGTTGGAACCGCGACGGCCGTATTAGTGGGAGCGCAGCCAAGTCGTGTCCTTCCGACATTCTGTGAAAGCCTCACAAGCCGAAGAAACAAAAACAAAATGACCGATTTGCAAAAAGTACCTTCCCAAGGTCCCACGAGCTCGGCGAAGGGATCGTTGGAACCGCGACGGCTGTATTAGTGGGAACGCAGCGAACCCGTGTCCTTCCGACTTTCTGTTTCAGCTACACAAGCCGAAGAAGCAAAAACAAAATGGCCGATTTGAAAAAAGTTCCTTCCCGTGGTCCCACGAGCTCGGCGAAGGGATCGTTGGAACCGCGACGGCCGTATTAGTGGGAGCGCAGCGAACCCGTGTCCTTCCGACTTTCTGTTACAGCTACACAAGCCGAAGAAGCAAAAACAAAATGGCCGATTTGAAAAAAGTGCCTTCCCGTGGTCCCACGAGCTCGGCGAAGGGATCGTTGGAACCGCGACGGCCGTATTAGTGGGAGCGCAGCGAACCCGTGTCCTTCCGACTTTCTTTTACAGCTACACGAGCCGAAGAAGCAAAAACAAAATGGCCGATTTGAAAAAAACTGTCTTCCCGAGGTCCCAAGAGCTCGGCGAAGGGATCGTTGGAACCGCGACGGCCGTACCAGTGGGAGCGCAGCCAACTCGTGTCCTTCCGACTTTGCGTGAAAGCCGCACGAGCCGAAGAAGCAAAAACAAAATGGCCGATTTGAAAAAAGTGCCTTCCCGAGGTCCCACGACCTCGACGGAGGGATCGTTGGAACCGCGACGGCCGTATTAGTGGGAGCGCAGCCAACTCGTGTCCTTCCGACATTCTGTGAAAGCTTCACAAGCCGAAGAAAGAAAAACAAAATGGCCGATTTGAAAAAAGTGCCTTCCCGAGGTCCCACGAGCTCGGCGCAGGGATCGTTGGAACCGCGACGGCCGTAGTAGTGGCATCGCAGCCAACCCGTGTCTCTCCGGACTTTGGTTCAACGCTGCGCTGGCGGAAGAAGCGAAAACAAAATGGCCAATTTAGATAATTGTGTACCGGAGTTCCCACGAGCTCGAGGTTAGGACCGTCGGAACTGTCGGAAAGTCCCCCAACTGATTCAGAGAAGTGCCTTCCCAAGGTCCTACGTGCTCGGAGATGCTACAGTTGGAACCGCTCTGCATTTGTCCTTGGTTCACAATGACCGTCGATCGTCACCAAGCCCCCCGTCGTTGTCCTTGGGTTAACATGACCGTCGATCGTCACCAAGCCCCCGCCGTTGTCCTTGGGTCGAAATGACCCTCGTGTGTCACCAAGCCCCTGATGTTGTCCTTGGGTCTAAATGACCCTCGTGTGTCACCAAGCCCCTGATGTTGTCCTTGGGTCTAAATGACCCTCGTGTGTCACCAAGCCCCTGCCGTTGTCCTTGGGTCAAAATGACCCGAGTGTGTCATCAACACTCTGCCGTTGTCCTTGGGTCAAAATGACCCACGTGTGTCATCGGCACTCTGCCGTTGTCCTTGGGTCAAAATGACCCTCGTGTGTCACCGAGCCCATGCTGTTGTCCTTGGGTCAAAATGACCCTCGTGTGTCATCAACACTCTGCCGTTGTCCTTGGGTCAAAATGACCCTCGTGTGTCACCGAGCCCCTGATGGTGTCCTTGGGTCAAAATGACCTTTGTGTGTCACCGAGCACCTGCCGTTGTCCTTGGGTCAAAATGACCCGAGTGTGTCATCAACACTCTGCCGTTGTCCTTGGGTCAAAATGACCCTCGTGCGTCACCGAGCCCCTGATGGTGTCCTTGGGTCAAAATGACCCTTGTGTGTCACCGAGCCCCTGCCGTTGTCCTTGGGTCAAAATGACCCTCGTGTGTCACCGAGCCCCTGCTGTTGTCCTTGGGTCAAAATGACCCAAGTGTGTCCTCAACACTCTGCCGTTGTCCTTGGGTCTAAATGACCCTCGTGTGTCACCGAGCCCCTCATGGTGTCCTTGGGTCAAAATGACCCTCGTGTGTCACCGAGCCCCTCCTGTTGTCCTTGGGTCAAGCTGACCCGAGTGTGTCATCAACACTCTGCCGTTGTCTTTGGGTCAAAATGACCCTCGTGTGTCACCGAGCCCCTGCTGTTGTCCTTGGGTCAAACTGACCCGAGTGTGTCATCAACACTCTGCTGTATGCAAGTGGTGTGAGCGCCCACTCATCGAAGGCTCCAGATGAAAGGACATTGGACAGTTTGACCCGCAGGACACGGGGTGTGTACGGATCGGATCGGTGAGGCCACACAAGGGTTAAGAAAATCTAGTTTTCAACTCTGTTCAGTCTATAACGCTGTATAAGAGCATAAAAATGAGTAAATGCAGTTTACGTGCAGTATAGTGATGAAAGCTTCAGGTATTCGTGAAAACGTCATACTATATGTAGTTCCGATGTTCTGAGACACTTTCTTGATGAAAAAGTGAAAAAAGTGAATTCTTTAAGAAAATCGAGTTTTCAACTCTGTTCAGTCTGAAATGCCGTTTAAGATCATAAAAATGAGTAAATGCAGCTTACCGGCAACATGTTGATGAAAGCTTCAGGTATTCATGAAAATGTCATACAATTTGTAGTTCCGATGTTCTGAGACACTTTCTTGATGGAGAAGTTAAAAAAAAAGAATTCTTCAAGAAAATCTAGTTTTCAACTCTGTTCAGTCTGAAACGCCGTTTAAGAGCAAAAAAATGAGTAAATGCAGCTTACGTGTAGTATAGTGATGAAAGCTTCAGGTATTCATGAAAATGTCATACTATATGTTGTTCCGATGTTCTGAGACACTTTCTTGATGAAAAAGTGAAAAAAAAAAATGAATTCTTTAAGAAAATTTAGTTTTCAACTCTGTTCAGTCTGAAACTCCGCTTGAGAGCATGAAAATGAGTAAATGCAGCTTACTGGCAGTATAGTGATGAAAGTTTCACGTATTCATGAAAACGCCATACAATTTGTAGTTCCGATGTTCTGAGACACTTTCTTGATGAAGTAAAAAAAAATGAATTCTTTAAGAAAATCGAGTTTTCAACTCTGTTCACTCTGAAACGCCGTTTAAGAGCATAAAAATGAGTAAATGTAGCTTACGTGCAGTATAGTGATGAAAGCTTCAGGTATTCATGAAAATGTCATACTATATGTAGTTCCGATGTTCTGAGACACTTTCTTGATGGAGAAGTTAAAAAAAAAGAATTCTTCAAGAAAATCTAGTTTTCAACTCTGTTCAGTCTGAAACGCCGTTTAAGAGCAAAAAAATGAGTAAATGCAGCTTACGTGTAGTATAGTGATGAAAGCTTCAGGTATTCATGAAAATGTCATACTATATGTTGTTCCGATGTTCTGAGACACTTTCTTGATGAAAAAGTGAAAAGAAAATGAATTCTTTAAGAAAATTTAGTTTTCAACTCTGTTCAGTCTGAAACTCCGCTTGAGAGCATAAAAATGAGTAAATGCAGCTTACGTGCAGTACAGTGATGAAAGCTTCAGGTATTCATGAAAATGTCATACTATATGTAGTTCCGATGTTCTGAGACACTTTCTTGATGGAGAAGTAAAAAAAATGAATTCTTTAAGAAAATCGAGTTTTCAACTCTGTTCACTCTGAAACGCCGTTTAAGAGCATAAAAATGAGTAAATGCAGCTTACGTGCAGTATAGTGATGAAAGCTTCAGGTATTCATGAAAATGTCATACTATATGTAGTTCCGATGTTCTGAGACACTTTCTTGATGGAGAAGTAAAAAAAATGAATTCTTTAAGAAAATCGAGTTTTCAACTCTGTTCAGTCTGAAACGCCGTTTAAGAGCATAAAAATGAGTAAATGCAGCTTACGGGCAGTATAGTGATGAAAGCTTCAGGTATTTATGAAAATGTCATAATATATGTTGTTCTGATGTTCTGAGACACCTTCTTGATGGAGAAGTAAAAAAAATGAATTCTTTAAGAAAATCGAGTTTTCAACTCTGTTCACTCTGAAACGCCGTTTAAGAGCATAAAAATGAGTAAATGCAGCTTACGTGCAGTATAGTGATGAAAGCTTCAGGTATTCATGAAAATGTCATACTATATGTAGTTCCGATGTTCTGAGACACTGTCTTGATGGAGACGTAAAAAAAATGAATTCTTTAAGAAAATCGAGTTTTCAACTCTGTTCAGTCTGAAACGCCGTTTAAGAGCATAAAAATGAGTAAATGCAGCTTACGTGCAGTATAGTGATGAAAGCTTCACGTATTCATGAAAACGCCATACAATTTGTAGTTCCGATGTTCTGAGACACTTTCTTGATGGAGAAGTAAAAAAAAATGAATTCTTTAAGAATATCTAGTTTTCAACTCTGTTCAGTCTTTAATGGCGTATAAGAGCATGAAAATGAGTAAATGCAGCTTACTGGCAGTATAGTGATGAAAGCTTCACGTATTCAAGAAAACGCCATACAATTTGTAGTTCCGATGTTCTGAGACACTTCCTTGATGGAAAAGTAAAAAAAAAAAGATTTTTTTTAACCCTCCTGTTGCCATCTGGGTCAAAAAGACCTACGTTCGAGTGTTTATGTATTTCTGTGTATCTCGGTTTCAGGGTCACAAAATGATCCACTACCAGTGTATACGTATGCATGCATGCATGCATGTACGTATGAATCCCTAAAGCCCGTCGTCCTCGGGTCAAAACGACCCGCGTCTTGCCACCGAGCCATCGCCGTCGCCCTGGGGTGTGTTCGACCCTCGAGTTTGAGTGAGCGCTCGGCCTCGTCCCTCGGGTCAAAATGACTCGCGTTCATCGCCGAGCCCTCCCCTCGCCGTCGTCCCCCGGGTCAGACTGACCAGTGTTTATCGCTGAACTCCCGGCCTCGTCCCTGGGGTCTAAATGACCCGCGTATATCACCGAGCTCCCGGCGTCGTCCCCGGAGTCAAAATGACCCGCGTATATCGCCGAGCTCCCGGCCCCCGTCCCCCGGGGTCAGAATGACCCGCGTTTATAGCCGAGCTCCCGGCCCCTGTCCCGGAGTCAAAATGACCCGCGTATATCGCCGAGCTCCCGGCCCCCGTCCCCCGGGGTCAGAATGACCCGCGTATATTGCCGAGCTCCCGGCCCTCGTCCCCGGGGTCAGACTGACCCGCGTATATCGCTGAACTCCCGGCCTCGTCAACGGGGTCAGAATGACCCGCGTTATAGCCGTGCTCCCGGCCTCGCCGTCGTCCCCGGGGTCAGAATGACCCGTGAGCCCTCGGCCTCGTCCTCGGGTCGAAACGACTCGAGTTTTACGTTGTATTACAAGTCATCCCGTATGCTAAATGTAAAAAAATAAATAAATAAATGATACAAATAAAGACATGACAAGACAGTTGCATTGTATTGTTTTTTTCTTACATTCATCACCAGTGTTACAAGCAACAACACAGAACACACACACACAAACACACACACACACACACACACACACACACACACACACACACACACACACACACACACACACACACACACACACACACACACACACACACACACACACACTAAACACACACGCGCACAAATGTGTCCGCAAAAGGATCACGGTTCGAAACGCAGACGACCGACGACGTAGTTCGAGTTCCCCCGCGAGCTCTTTCGTTCTGGCGCGCGCGCCCGTACAATTAACACCACGGACGCGCGTCCAGCGTCACCTACATCCCGTCCGTCGGCGTCGGCGTAGCGAGATTCCGAGGGGGGCCGGCGCCGGGGTCGCGACGGCGTTCGGGTGCTTCCGCCGGCCCCATGCGATCCACGGAGCCCGGCTCGCCCGCCAAACGGGCGAACCGACGTTCGGATTCGGTCGCGGCGGCGGCGGCGGCGGCGGCGGCCCGTCCCTCGGGCAAACGCGGAATCGTCAAAGACCCGGTCTCCGTCCCGGTCCCGGTCCCGGTCCCTCCCTCGATCGACGCTGCCGGACGCGACTCTCCACGCTCTCAGCAGCGGCGGCGGCGCTTGGTCCGCCCTCTGCGGAAACATCACCCGTCGCCTGGCTTCTCGAGCGGGAGCGGAATCGTCCCAGGCCGGCACGGTCGCGGCCAGAGCCCATTCGATCGGCCTGGACGTGATCGCGTTCCAGCCGTCCCGACCCGACCCGCCCCGCGCTTCTCGTTCTATGAAAGGGGTGTACTTATACGCTGTACTTATACACAATGTATTCATATCTGCGTAATCCCGCGGTCGGCTACGTTGGTGCGCTCGCGCTGATTAAAGGCTCTTTAGCCAAGACACGTGACGTCATTTCGTACGTGTCCAGATTGTAAAGCCCTCTGAGGCGTTTACAAAAAAAAAGAAAATAATAATCATCATGTGTATTTGTTATTCTGAGCTATTCAAAATAAACTGAATTGATTCAAATTGAAATGAGGTGTCACAAGTTGTTATGTGCGAATAAGGACACTATGAAAGGGGTGTACTTATACCCTGTATTTATACACAATTTATTCACATCTGCGTAATCCCGCGGTCGGCCTCGTTGGTGTGCTCGCGCTGATCGAAGGCTCTTTAGCAAAGACAGATTGTCCCAGCAGGACACGGGGTGTGCGAGGAATGAGTGATGATAACACGAGGGTTAAGAAAATTTAGTTTTCAACTCTGTTCAGTCTATAACGCCGTATAAGAGCACAAAAATGAGTAAATGCAGCTTACGGGCAGTATAGTGATGAAAGCTTCACGTATTCATGAAAACGTCATACTATATGTAGTTCCGATTTACTGAGATACTTTCTTGATGGAGAAGTAAAAAAAATGAATTCTTTAAGAAAATCTAGTTTTCAACTCTGTTCAGTCTTTTATGCCGTATAAGAGCATAAAAATGAGTAAATGCAGCTTACAGGGCAGTATAGTGATGAAAGCTTCACGTATTCATGAAAATGTCATACAATTTGTAGTTCCGATGTTCTGAGACACTTTCTTGATGAAGAAGTAAAAAAAATGAATTCTTTAAGAAAATCTAGTTTTCAACTCTGTTCAGTCTGAAACTTCGCTTAAGAGCATGAAAATGAGTAAATGCAGCTTACGGGCAGTATAGTGATGAAAGCTTCACGTATTCATGAAAACGTCATACAATTTGTAGTTCCGATGTTCTGAGACACTTTCTTGATGGAGAAGTAAAAAAAATGAATTCTTTAAGAAAATCTAGTTTTCAACTCTGTTCAGTCTTTAATGGCGTATAAGAGCATAAAAATGAGTAAATGCAGCTTACGGGCAGTATAGTGATGAAAACTTCAGGTATTCATGCAAACGTCATACTATATGAAGTTCCGATGTTCTGAGATACTTTCTTGATGGAAAAGTAAAAAAAATGAATTTTTTAAAGAAAATCTAGTTTTCAACTCTGTTCTTTAATTCTTTAACCCTCCTGTTGCCTTCTGGGTCAAAAAGACCTACGTTCGAGTGTTTATGTATTTCTGTGTATCTCGGTCTCAGGGTCACAAAATGATCCACTACCAGTGTATACGTATGCATGCATGCATGCATGCATGTACGTATGAATCCCTAAAGCCCGTCGTCCTCGGGTCAAAACGACCCGCGTCTTGCCACCGAGCCCTCGCCGTCGCCCTGGGGTCTGTTTGACCCACGAGTTTGAGCGAGCGCTCGGCCTCGTCCCATGGGTCAAAATGACTCGCGTTCATCGCCGAGCCCACCCCTCGCCGTCGTCCCCCGGGTCAGACTGACCCGTGTTTATCGCTGAGCTCCCGGCCTCGTCCCCGGGGTCAGAATGACCCGCGTATATCACCGAGCTCCCGGCGTCATCCCCGGGGTCTAAATGACCCGCATTTATCGCCGAGCTCCCGGCCCCGTCCACGGGGTCAGAATGACCCGCGTTTATCGTCGAGCTCTCGGCCCCCGTTCCCCCGGGGTCAGATTGACCCGCGTTTATAGCCAAGCTCCCGTCCTCGCCGTCGTCCCCGGGGTCAGAATGACCCGTGAGCCCTCGGCCTCGTCCTCGGGTCGAAACGACTCGAGTTTTACGCTGTTATTCTGAGCTATTCAAAATAAACTGAATTGATTCAAATTGAAATGAGGTGTCACAAGTTGTTATGTGCGAATAAGGACACTATGAAAGGGGTGTACTTATACCCTGTATTTATACACAATTTATTCACATCTGCATGTCCTTCCGACTTTCTGTTACAGCTACACGAGCCGAAGAAGCAAAAACAAAATGGCCGATTTGAAAAAAAACTGTCTTCCCGTGGTCCCAAGAGCTCGGCGAAGGGATCGTTGGAACCGCGACGGCCGTACCAGTGGGAGGCCGAAAACTCGAGTCCGTCCGACATTATGTGAAAGCCGCACGAGCCGAAGAAGCAAAAACAAAATGGCCGATTTGAAAAAAGTGCCTTCCCGAGGTCTCACGAGCTCGGGGTCGGAACCGTTGGAACCGCCACAGCCGTATTAGTGGGAGGCCGAAAACTCGAGTCCGTCCGACATTATGTGAAAGCCGCACGAGCCGAAGAAGCAAAAACAAAATGGCCGATTTGAAAAAAGTGCCTTCCAGAGGTCCCACGAGCTCGGCGACGGGTTCGTTGGAACCGTAACGGCCGTATTAGTTGGAGGCAGCGAACTCCAGTACTTCCGACTTTGCGTGAAAGCCGCACGAGCCGAAGAAGCAAAAACAAAATGGCCGATTTGCAAAAAGTGCCTTCCCGAGGTCCCACGAGCTCGGCGACGTGATCGTTGGAACCGCGACGGCCGTACTAGTGTGAGCGCAGCCAAGTCGTGTCCTTCCGACATTATGTGAAAGCCTCACGAGCCGAAGAAACAAAAACAAAATGGCCGATTTGCAAAAAGTGCCTTCCCGAGGTCCCACGAGCTCGGCGAAGGGATCGTTGGAACCGCGACGGCCGTATTAGTGGGAGCGCAGCAAACTCGAGTCCGACCGGCTTTGCGTGAAAGCCGCACGAGCCGAAGAAGCAAAAACAAAATGGCCGATTTGAAAAACCTGACTTCCCGAGGTCCCACGAGCTCGGCGAAGGGATCGTTGGAACCGCGACGGCCGTATTAGTGGGAGTGCAGCAAACTCGAGACCTTCCGACTTTGCGTAAAAGCCGCACGAGCCGAAGAAGCAAAAACAAAATGGCCGATTTGAAAAAACTGACTTCCTGAGGTCCCACGAGCTCGGCGAGGGGATCGTTGAAACCGCGACGGCCGTATTAGTGGGAGGCCGGAAACTCGAGTCCTTCCGACTTTCAGTGAAAGCCGCACGAGCCGAAGAAGCAAAAACAAAATGGCCGATTTGAAAAAGTGCCTTCCCGAGGTCCCACGAGCTCGGCGAAGGGATCGTTGGAACCGTAACGGCCGTATTAGTTGGAGGCAGCGAACTCCAGTCCTTCCGACTTTGCGTGAAAGCCGCACGAGCCGAAGAAGCAAAAACAAAATGGCCGATTTGCAAAAAGTGCCTTCCCGAGGTCCCACGAGCTCGGCGACGTGATCGTTGGAACCGCGACGGCCGTACTAGTGTGAGCGCAGCCAAGTCGTGTCCTTCCGACATTATGTGAAAGCCTCACGAGCCGAAGAAACAAAAACAAAATGGCCGATTTGCAAAAAGTGCCTTCCCGAGGTCCCACGAGCTCGGCGAAGGGATCGTTGGAACCGCGACGGCCGCATTAGTGGGAGCGCAGCAAACTCGAGTCCGACCGGCTTTGCGTGAAAGCCGCACGAGCCGAAGAAGCAAAAACAAAATGGCCGATTTGAAAAACCTGACTTCCCGAGGTCCCACGAGCTCGGCGAAGGGATCGTTGGAACCGCGACGGCCGTATTAGTGGGAGTGCAGCAAACTCGAGACCTTCCGACTTTGCGTGAAAGCCGCACGAGCCGAAGAAGCAAAAACAAAATGGCCGATTTGAAAAAACTGACTTCCTGAGGTCCCACGAGCTCGGCGAGGGGATCGTTGAAACCGCGACGGCCGTATTAGTGGGAGGCCGGAAACTCGAGTCCTTCCGACTTTCAGTGAAAGCCGCACGAGCCGAAGAAGCAAAAACAAAATGGCCGATTTGAAAAACCTGACTTCCCGAGGTCCCACGAGCTCGGCGAAGGGATCGTTGGAACCGCGACGGCCGTATTAGTGGGAGCGCAGCCAAGTTGTGTCCTTCCGACATTCTGTGAAAGCCTCACAAGCCGAAGAAACAAAAACAAAATGGCCGATTTGCAAAATTGCCTTCCCGAGGTCCCACGAGCTCGGCGAAGGGATCGTTGGAACCGCGACGGCCGTATTAGTGGGAGCGCAGCAAACCCGAGTCCTTCCGAGTTTGCGTGAAAGCCGCACGAGCCGAAGAAACAAAAACAAAATGGCCGATTTGAAAAAAGTGCCTTCCCGAGGTCCCACGAGCTCGGCGAAGGGATCGTTGGAACCGCGACGGCCGTATTAGTGGGAGCGAAGCCAAGTCGTGTCCTTCCGACATTCTGTGAAAGCCTCACAAGCCGAAGAAACAAAAACAAAATGGTCGATTTGAAAAAAGTGCCTTCCCGAGGTCCGACGAGCTCGGCAAGGGGATCGTTGGAACCGCGACGGCCGTATTAGTCGGAGGCCGAAAACTCGAGTCCGACCGACTTTGCGTAAAAGCCGCACGAGCCGAAGAAGCAAAAACAAAATGGCCGATTTGAAAAACCTGACTTCCCGAGGTCCCGCGAGCTCGGCGAGGGGATCGTTGGAACCGCGACGGCCGTATTAGTGGGAGGCCGAAAACTCGAGTCCGACCGACTTTGCGTGAACGCCGCACGAGCCGAAGAAGCAAAAACAAAATGGCCGATTTGAAAAACCTGACTTCCCGAGGTCCCACGAGCTCGACGAAGGGATCGTTGGAACCGCGACGGCCGTATTAGTGGGAGCGCAGCCAAGTCGTGTCCTTCCGACATTCTGTGAAAGCCTCACAAGCCGAGAAACAAAAACAAAATGACCGATTTGCAAAAAGTACCTTCCCAAGGTCCCACGAGCTCGGCGAAGGGATCGTTGGAACCGCGACGGCTGTATTAGTGGGAGCGCAGCGAACCCGTGTCCTTCCGACTTTCTGTTTCAGCTACACAAGCCGAAGAAGCAAAAACAAAATGGCCGATTTGAAAAAAGTGCCTTCCCGTGGTCCCACGAGCTCGGCGAAGGGATCGTTGGAACCGCGACGGCCGTATTAGTGGGAGCGCAGCGAACCCGTGTCCTTCCGACTTTCTTTTACAGCTACACGAGCCGAAGAAGCAAAAACAAAATGGCCGATTTGAAAAAAACTGTCTTCCCGAGGTCCCAAGAGCTCGGCGAAGGGATCGTTGGAACCGCGACGGCCGTACCAGTGGGAGCGCAGCCAACTCGTGTCCTTCCGACTTTGCGTGAAAGCCGCACGAGCCGAAGAAGCAAAAACAAAATGGCCGATTTGAAAAAAGTGCCTTCCCGAGGTCCCACGACCTCGACGGAGGGATCGTTGGAACCGCGACGGCCGTATTAGTGGGAGCGCAGCCAACTCGTGTCCTTCCGACATTCTGTGAAAGCTTCACAAGCCGAAGAAAGAAAAACAAAATGGCCGATTTGAAAAAAGTGCCTTCCCGAGGTCCCACGAGCTCGGCGCAGGGATCGTTGGAACCGCGACGGCCGTAGTAGTGGCATCGCAGCCAACCCGTGTCTCTCCGGACTTTTGTTCAACGCTGCGCTGGCGGAAGAAGCGAAAACAAAATGGCCAATTTAGATAATTGTGTACCGGAGTTCCCACGAGCTCGAGGTTAGGACCGTCGGAACTGTCGGAAAGTCCCCCAACTGATTCAGAGAAGTGCCTTCCCAAGGTCCTACGTGCTCGGAGATGCTACAGTTGGAACCGCTCTGCATTTGTCCTTGGTTCACAATGACCGTCGATCGTCACCAAGCCCCCCGTCGTTGTCCTTGGGTTAACATGACCGTCGATCGTCACCAAGCCCCCGCCGTTGTCCTTGGGTCGAAATGACCCTCGTGTGTCACCAAGCCCCTGATGTTGTCCTTGGGTCTAAATGACCCTCGTGTGTCACCAAGCCCCTGCCGTTGTCCTTGGGTCAAAATGACCCGAGTGTGTCATCAACACTCTGCCGTTGTCCTTGGGTCAAAATGACCCACGTGTGTCATCGGCACTCTGCCGTTGTCCTTGGGTCAAAATGACCCTCGTGTGTCACCGAGCCCATGCTGTTGTCCTTGGGTCAAAATGACCCTCGTGTGTCATCAACACTCTGCCGTTGTCCTTGGGTCAAAATGACCCTCGTGTGTCACCGAGCCCCTGATGGTGTCCTTGGGTCAAAATGACCTTTGTGTGTCACCGAGCACCTGCCGTTGTCCTTGGGTCAAAATGACCCGAGTGTGTCATCAACACTCTGCCGTTGTCCTTGGGTCAAAATGACCCTCGTGTGTCATCAACACTCTGCCGTTGTCCTTGGGTCTAAATGACCCTCGTGTGTCACCGAGCCCCTCATGGTGTCCTTTGGTCAAAATGACCCTCGTGTGTCACCGAGCCCCTGCTGTTGTCCTTGGGTCAAAATGACCCGAGTGTGTCATCAACACTCTGCCGTTGTCCTTGGGTCAAAATGACCCTCGTGCGTCACCGAGCCCCTGATGGTGTCCTTGGGTCAAAATGACCCTTGTGTGTCACCGAGCCCCTGCCGTTGTCCTTGGGTCAAAATGACCCTCGTGTGTCACCGAGCCCCTGCTGTTGTCCTTGGGTCAAAATGACCCAAGTGTGTCATCAACACTCTGCCGTTGTCCTTGGGTCAAAATGACCCTCGTGTGTCACCGAGCCCCTCCTGTTGTCCTTGGGTCAAGCTGACCCGAGTGTGTCATCAACACTCTGCCGTTGTCTTTGGGTCAAAATGACCCTCGTGTGTCACTGAGCCCCTGCTGTTGTCCTTGGGTCAAACTGACCCGAGTGTGTCATCAACACTCTGCTGTATGCAAGTGGTGTGAGCGCCCACTCATCGAAGGCTCCAGATGAAAGGACATTGGACAGTTTGACCCGCAGGACACGGGGTGTGTACGGATCGGATCGGTGAGGCCACACAAGGGTTAAGAAAATCTAGTTTTCAACTCTGTTCAGTCTATAACGCTGTATAAGAGCATAAAAATGAGTAAATGCAGTTTACGTGCAGTATAGTGATGAAAGCTTCAGGTATTCGTGAAAACGTCATACTATATGTAGTTCCGATGTTCTGAGACACTTTCTTGATGAAAAAGTGAAAAAAGTGAATTCTTTAAGAAAATCGAGTTTTCAACTCTGTTCAGTCTGAAACGCCGTTTAAGATCATAAAAATGAGTAAATGCAGCTTACCGGCAACATGTTGATGAAAGCTTCAGGTATTCATGAAAATGTCATACAATTTGTAGTTCCGATGTTCTGAGACACTTTCTTGATGGAGAAGTTAAAAAAAAAAGAATTCTTCAAGAAAATCTAGTTTTCAACTCTGTTCAGTCTGAAACGCCGTTTAAGAGCAAAAAAATGAGTAAATGCAGCTTACGTGTAGTATAGTGATGAAAGCTTCAGGTATTCATGAAAATGTCATACTATATGTTGTTCCGATGTTCTGAGACACTTTCTTGATGGAGAAGTAAAAAAAATGAATTCTTTAAGAAAATCGAGTTTTCAACTCTGTTCAGTCTGAAACGCCGTTTAAGAGCATAAAAATGAGTAAATACAGCTTACGGGCAGTATAGTGATGAAAGCTTCAGGTATTCATGAAAACGTCATACTATATGTAGTTCCGATGTTCTGAGACACTTTCTTGATGAAAAAGTAAAAAAAAAATGAATTCTTTAAGAAAATTTAGTTTTCAACTCTGTTCAGTCTGAAACTCCGCTTGAGAGCATGAAAATGAGTAAATGCAGCGTACTGGCAGTATAGTGATGAAAGCTTCACGTATTCATGAAAACGCCATACAATTTGTAGTTCCGATGTTCTGAGACACTTTCTTGATGAAAAAGTGAGAAAAAAAAATGAATTCTTTAAGAAAATTTAGTTTTCAACTCTGTTCAGTCTGAAACTCCGCTTGAGAGCATGAAAATGAGTAAATGCAGCTTACTGGCAGTATAGTGATGAAAGCTTCACGTATTCAAGAAAACGCCATACAATTTGTAGTTCCGATGTTCTGAGACACTTCCTTGATGGAAAAGTAAAAAAAAAAAAAGATTTTTTTTAACCCTCCTGTTGCCATCTGGGTCAAAAAGACCTACGTTCGAGTGTTTATGTATTTCTGTGTATCTCGGTCTCAGGGTCACAAAATGATCCACTACCAGTGTATACGTATGCATGCATGCATGCATGCATGTACGTATGAATCCCTAAAGCCCGTCGTCCTCGGGTCAAAACGACCCGCGTCTTGCCACCGAGCCATCGCCGTCGCCCTGGGGTGTGTTCGACCCTCGAGTTTGAGTGAGCGCTCGGCCTCGTCCCTCGGGTCAAAATGACTCGCGTTCATCGCCGAGCCCTCCCCTCGCCGTCGTCCCCCGGGTCAGACTGACCAGTGTTTATCGCTGAACTCCCGGCCTCGTCCCTGGGGTCTAAATGACCCGCGTATATCACCGAGCTCCCGGCGTCGTCCCCGGAGTCAAAATGACCCGCGTATATCGCCGAGCTCCCGGCCCCCGTCCCCCGGGGTCAGAATGACCCGCGTTTATAGCCGAGCTCCCGGCCTCGCCGTCGTCCCCGGGGTCAGAATGACCCGTGAGCCCTCGGCCTCGTCCTCGGGTCGAAACGACTTGAGTTTTACGTTGTATTACAAGTCATCCCGTATGCTAAATGTAAATAAATAAATGATACAAATAAAGACATGACAAGACAGTTGCATTGTATTGTTTTTTTCTTACATTCATCACCAGTGTTACAAGCAACGACACAGAACACACACACACACACACACACACACACACACACACACACACACACACACACACACACACACACACACACACACACACACACACACACACACACACACACTCGCACAAATGTGTCCGCCACAGGATCACGGTTCGAAACGCAGACGACCGACGACGTAGCGTTCGAGTTCCCCCGCGAGCTCTTTCGTTCTCCGGTAGCACTGCGAGCTGTGGTTCTGGCGCGCGCGCCCGTACAATTAACACCACGGACGCGCGTCCAGCGTCACCTACATCCCGTCCGTCGGCGTCGGCGTAGCGAGATTCCGAGGAGGGCCGGCGCCGGGGTCGCGACGGCGTTCGGGTGCTTCCGCCGGCCCCGTGCGATCCACGGAGCCCGGCTCGCCCGCCAAACGGGCGAACCGACTTTCGGATTCGGTCGCGGCGGCGGCGGCCCGCCCCTCGGGCAAACGCGGAATCGTCAAAGACCCGGTCTCGGTCCCGGTCCCGGTCCCGGTCTCGGTCCCTCCCTCGATCGACGCTGTCAGACGCGACTCTCCACGCTCTCAGCAGCGGCGGCGCTTGGTCCGCCCTCTGCGGAAACATCACCCGTCGCCTGGCTTTTCGAGCGGGAGCGGAATCGTCCCAGGCCGGCACGGTCGCGGCCAGAGCCCATTCGATCGGCCTGGACGTGATCGCGTTCCAGCCGTCCCGACCCGCCCCGCCCCGCGCTTCTCGTTCTATGAAAGGGGTGTACTTATACGCTGTATTTATACACAATGTATTCATATCTGCGTAATCCCGCGGTCGGCTACGTTGGTGCGCTCGCGCTGATTAAAGGCTCTTTAGCCAAGACACGTGACGTCATTTCGTACGTGTCCAGATTGTAAAGCCCTCTGAGGCGTTTACAAAAAAAAAGAAAATAATAATCATCATGTGTATTTGTTATTCTGAGCTATTCAAAATAAACTGAATTGATTCAAATTGAAATGAGGTGTCACAAGTTGTTATGTGCGAATAAGGACACTATGAAAGGGGTGTACTTATACCCTGTATTTATACACAATTTATTCACATCTGCGTAATCCCGCGGTCGGCCTCGTTGGTGTGCTCGCGCTGATCGAAGGCTCTTTAGCAAAGACAGATTGACCCAGCAGGACACGGGGTGTGCGAGGAATGAGTGATGACAACACGAGGGTTAAGAAAATCTAGTTTTCAACTCTGTTCAGTCTATAACGCCGTATAAGAGCACAAAAATGAGTAAATGCAGCTTACGGGCAGTATAGTGATGAAAGCTTCACGTATTCATGAAAACGTCATACTATATGTAGTTCCGATTTACTGAGATACTTTCTTGATGGAGAAGTAAAAAAAAATGAATTCTTTAAGAAAATCTAGTTTTCAACTCTGTTCAGTCTTTTATGCCGTATAAGAGCATAAAAATGAGTAAATGCACCTTAAAGGCAGTATAGTGATGAAAGCTTCACGTATTCATAAAAATATCATACAATTTGTAGTTCCGATGTTCTGAGACACTTTCTTGATGAAGTAAAAAAAAATGAATTCTTTAAGAAAATCTAGTTTTCAACTCTGTTCAGTCTGAAACGCCGTTTAAGAGCATAAAAATGAGTAAATGCAGCTTACGTGCAGTATAGTGATGAAAGCTTCAGGTATTTATGAAAATGTCATAATATATGTTGTTCTGATGTTCTGAGACACCTTCTTGATGGAGAAGTAAAAAAAATGAATTCTTTAAGAAAATCGAGTTTTCAACTCTGTTCACTCTGAAACGCCGTTTAAGAGCATAAAAATGAGTAAATGCAGCTTACGTGCAGTATAGTGATGAAAGCTTCAGGTATTCATGAAAATGTCATACTATATGTAGTTCCGATGTTCTGAGACACTGTCTTGATGGAGACGTAAAAAAAATGAATTCTTTAAGAAAATCGAGTTTTCAACTCTGTTCAGTCTGAAACGCCGTTTAAGAGCATAAAAATGAGTAAATGCAGCTTACTGGCAGTATAGTGATGAAAGTTTCACGTATTCATGAAAACGCCATACAATTTGTAGTTCCGATGTTCTGAGACACTTTCTTGATGAAGTAAAAAAAAATGAATTCTTTAAGAAAATCGAGTTTTCAACTCTGTTCACTCTGAAACGCCGTTTAAGAGCATAAAAATGAGTAAATGCAGCTTACGGGCAGTATAGTGATGAAAGCTTCAGGTATTTATGAAAATGTCATAATATATGTTGTTCTGATGTTCTGAGACACCTTCTTGATGGAGAAGTTAAAAAAAAAGAATTCTTCAAGAAAATCTAGTTTTCAACTCTGTTCAGTCTGAAACGCCGTTTAAGAGCAAAAAAATGAGTAAATGCAGCTTACGTGTAGTATAGTGATGAAAGCTTCAGGTATTCATGAAAATGTCATACTATATGTTGTTCCGATGTTCTGAGACACTTTCTTGATGAAAAAGTGAAAAGAAAATGAATTCTTTAAGAAAATTTAGTTTTCAACTCTGTTCAGTCTGAAACTCCGCTTGAGAGCATAAAAATGAGTAAATGCAGCTTACGTGCAGTACAGTGATGAAAGCTTCAGGTATTCATGAAAATGTCATACTATATGTAGTTCCGATGTTCTGAGACACTTTCTTGATGGAGAAGTAAAAAAAATGAATTCTTTAAGAAAATCGAGTTTTCAACTCTGTTCACTCTGAAACGCCGTTTAAGAGCATAAAAATGAGTAAATGCAGCTTACGTGCAGTATAGTGATGAAAGCTTCAGGTATTCATGAAAATGTCATACTATATGTAGTTCCGATGTTCTGAGACACTTTCTTGATGGAGAAGTAAAAAAAATGAATTCTTTAAGAAAATCGAGTTTTCAACTCTGTTCAGTCTGAAACGCCGTTTAAGAGCATAAAAATGAGTAAATGCAGCTTACGGGCAGTATAGTGATGAAAGCTTCAGGTATTTATGAAAATGTCATAATATATGTTGTTCTGATGTTCTGAGACACCTTCTTGATGGAGAAGTAAAAAAAATGAATTCTTTAAGAAAATCGAGTTTTCAACTCTGTTCACTCTGAAACGCCGTTTAAGAGCATAAAAATGAGTAAATGCAGCTTACGTGCAGTATAGTGATGAAAGCTTCAGGTATTCATGAAAATGTCATACTATATGTAGTTCCGATGTTCTGAGACACTGTCTTGATGGAGACGTAAAAAAAATGAATTCTTTAAGAAAATCGAGTTTTCAACTCTGTTCAGTCTGAAACGCCGTTTAAGAGCATAAAAATGAGTAAATGCAGCTTACGTGCAGTATAGTGATGAAAGCTTCACGTATTCATGAAAACGCCATACAATTTGTAGTTCCGATGTTCTGAGACACTTTCTTGATGGAGAAGTAAAAAAAAATGAATTCTTTAAGAATATCTAGTTTTCAACTCTGTTCAGTCTTTAATGGCGTATAAGAGCATGAAAATGAGTAAATGCAGCTTACTGGCAGTATAGTGATGAAAGCTTCACGTATTCAAGAAAACGCCATACAATTTGTAGTTCCGATGTTCTGAGACACTTCCTTGATGGAAAAGTAAAAAAAAAAAGATTTTTTTTAACCCTCCTGTTGCCATCTGGGTCAAAAAGACCTACGTTCGAGTGTTTATGTATTTCTGTGTATCTCGGTTTCAGGGTCACAAAATGATCCACTACCAGTGTATACGTATGCATGCATGCATGCATGTACGTATGAATCCCTAAAGCCCGTCGTCCTCGGGTCAAAACGACCCGCGTCTTGCCACCGAGCCATCGCCGTCGCCCTGGGGTGTGTTCGACCCTCGAGTTTGAGTGAGCGCTCGGCCTCGTCCCTCGGGTCAAAATGACTCGCGTTCATCGCCGAGCCCTCCCCTCGCCGTCGTCCCCCGGGTCAGACTGACCAGTGTTTATCGCTGAACTCCCGGCCTCGTCCCTGGGGTCTAAATGACCCGCGTATATCACCGAGCTCCCGGCGTCGTCCCCGGAGTCAAAATGACCCGCGTATATCGCCGAGCTCCCGGCCCCCGTCCCCCGGGGTCAGAATGACCCGCGTTTATAGCCGAGCTCCCGGCCCCTGTCCCGGAGTCAAAATGACCCGCGTATATCGCCGAGCTCCCGGCCCCCGTCCCCCGGGGTCAGAATGACCCGCGTATATTGCCGAGCTCCCGGCCCTCGTCCCCGGGGTCAGACTGACCCGCGTATATCGCTGAACTCCCGGCCTCGTCAACGGGGTCAGAATGACCCGCGTTATAGCCGTGCTCCCGGCCTCGCCGTCGTCCCCGGGGTCAGAATGACCCGTGAGCCCTCGGCCTCGTCCTCGGGTCGAAACGACTCGAGTTTTACGTTGTATTACAAGTCATCCCGTATGCTAAATGTAAAAAAATAAATAAATAAATGATACAAATAAAGACATGACAAGACAGTTGCATTGTATTGTTTTTTTCTTACATTCATCACCAGTGTTACAAGCAACAACACAGAACACACACACACAAACACACACACACACACACACACACACACACACACACACACACACACACACACACACACACACACACACACACACACACACACACACACACACACACACACACACACACACACTAAACACACACGCGCACAAATGTGTCCGCAAAAGGATCACGGTTCGAAACGCAGACGACCGACGACGTAGTTCGAGTTCCCCCGCGAGCTCTTTCGTTCTGGCGCGCGCGCCCGTACAATTAACACCACGGACGCGCGTCCAGCGTCACCTACATCCCGTCCGTCGGCGTCGGCGTAGCGAGATTCCGAGGGGGGCCGGCGCCGGGGTCGCGACGGCGTTCGGGTGCTTCCGCCGGCCCCATGCGATCCACGGAGCCCGGCTCGCCCGCCAAACGGGCGAACCGACGTTCGGATTCGGTCGCGGCGGCGGCGGCGGCGGCGGCGGCCCGTCCCTCGGGCAAACGCGGAATCGTCAAAGACCCGGTCTCCGTCCCGGTCCCGGTCCCGGTCCCTCCCTCGATCGACGCTGCCGGACGCGACTCTCCACGCTCTCAGCAGCGGCGGCGGCGCTTGGTCCGCCCTCTGCGGAAACATCACCCGTCGCCTGGCTTCTCGAGCGGGAGCGGAATCGTCCCAGGCCGGCACGGTCGCGGCCAGAGCCCATTCGATCGGCCTGGACGTGATCGCGTTCCAGCCGTCCCGACCCGACCCGCCCCGCGCTTCTCGTTCTATGAAAGGGGTGTACTTATACGCTGTACTTATACACAATGTATTCATATCTGCGTAATCCCGCGGTCGGCTACGTTGGTGCGCTCGCGCTGATTAAAGGCTCTTTAGCCAAGACACGTGACGTCATTTCGTACGTGTCCAGATTGTAAAGCCCTCTGAGGCGTTTACAAAAAAAAAGAAAATAATAATCATCATGTGTATTTGTTATTCTGAGCTATTCAAAATAAACTGAATTGATTCAAATTGAAATGAGGTGTCACAAGTTGTTATGTGCGAATAAGGACACTATGAAAGGGGTGTACTTATACCCTGTATTTATACACAATTTATTCACATCTGCGTAATCCCGCGGTCGGCCTCGTTGGTGTGCTCGCGCTGATCGAAGGCTCTTTAGCAAAGACAGATTGTCCCAGCAGGACACGGGGTGTGCGAGGAATGAGTGATGATAACACGAGGGTTAAGAAAATTTAGTTTTCAACTCTGTTCAGTCTATAACGCCGTATAAGAGCACAAAAATGAGTAAATGCAGCTTACGGGCAGTATAGTGATGAAAGCTTCACGTATTCATGAAAACGTCATACTATATGTAGTTCCGATTTACTGAGATACTTTCTTGATGGAGAAGTAAAAAAAATGAATTCTTTAAGAAAATCTAGTTTTCAACTCTGTTCAGTCTTTTATGCCGTATAAGAGCATAAAAATGAGTAAATGCAGCTTACAGGGCAGTATAGTGATGAAAGCTTCACGTATTCATGAAAATGTCATACAATTTGTAGTTCCGATGTTCTGAGACACTTTCTTGATGAAGAAGTAAAAAAAATGAATTCTTTAAGAAAATCTAGTTTTCAACTCTGTTCAGTCTGAAACTTCGCTTAAGAGCATGAAAATGAGTAAATGCAGCTTACGGGCAGTATAGTGATGAAAGCTTCACGTATTCATGAAAACGTCATACAATTTGTAGTTCCGATGTTCTGAGACACTTTCTTGATGGAGAAGTAAAAAAAATGAATTCTTTAAGAAAATCTAGTTTTCAACTCTGTTCAGTCTTTAATGGCGTATAAGAGCATAAAAATGAGTAAATGCAGCTTACGGGCAGTATAGTGATGAAAACTTCAGGTATTCATGCAAACGTCATACTATATGAAGTTCCGATGTTCTGAGATACTTTCTTGATGGAAAAGTAAAAAAAATGAATTTTTTAAAGAAAATCTAGTTTTCAACTCTGTTCTTTAATTCTTTAACCCTCCTGTTGCCTTCTGGGTCAAAAAGACCTACGTTCGAGTGTTTATGTATTTCTGTGTATCTCGGTCTCAGGGTCACAAAATGATCCACTACCAGTGTATACGTATGCATGCATGCATGCATGCATGTACGTATGAATCCCTAAAGCCCGTCGTCCTCGGGTCAAAACGACCCGCGTCTTGCCACCGAGCCCTCGCCGTCGCCCTGGGGTCTGTTTGACCCACGAGTTTGAGCGAGCGCTCGGCCTCGTCCCATGGGTCAAAATGACTCGCGTTCATCGCCGAGCCCACCCCTCGCCGTCGTCCCCCGGGTCAGACTGACCCGTGTTTATCGCTGAGCTCCCGGCCTCGTCCCCGGGGTCAGAATGACCCGCGTATATCACCGAGCTCCCGGCGTCATCCCCGGGGTCTAAATGACCCGCATTTATCGCCGAGCTCCCGGCCCCGTCCACGGGGTCAGAATGACCCGCGTTTATCGTCGAGCTCTCGGCCCCCGTTCCCCCGGGGTCAGATTGACCCGCGTTTATAGCCAAGCTCCCGTCCTCGCCGTCGTCCCCGGGGTCAGAATGACCCGTGAGCCCTCGGCCTCGTCCTCGGGTCGAAACGACTCGAGTTTTACGCTGTTATTCTGAGCTATTCAAAATAAACTGAATTGATTCAAATTGAAATGAGGTGTCACAAGTTGTTATGTGCGAATAAGGACACTATGAAAGGGGTGTACTTATACCCTGTATTTATACACAATTTATTCACATCTGCATGTCCTTCCGACTTTCTGTTACAGCTACACGAGCCGAAGAAGCAAAAACAAAATGGCCGATTTGAAAAAAAACTGTCTTCCCGTGGTCCCAAGAGCTCGGCGAAGGGATCGTTGGAACCGCGACGGCCGTACCAGTGGGAGGCCGAAAACTCGAGTCCGTCCGACATTATGTGAAAGCCGCACGAGCCGAAGAAGCAAAAACAAAATGGCCGATTTGAAAAAAGTGCCTTCCCGAGGTCTCACGAGCTCGGGGTCGGAACCGTTGGAACCGCCACAGCCGTATTAGTGGGAGGCCGAAAACTCGAGTCCGTCCGACATTATGTGAAAGCCGCACGAGCCGAAGAAGCAAAAACAAAATGGCCGATTTGAAAAAAGTGCCTTCCAGAGGTCCCACGAGCTCGGCGACGGGTTCGTTGGAACCGTAACGGCCGTATTAGTTGGAGGCAGCGAACTCCAGTACTTCCGACTTTGCGTGAAAGCCGCACGAGCCGAAGAAGCAAAAACAAAATGGCCGATTTGCAAAAAGTGCCTTCCCGAGGTCCCACGAGCTCGGCGACGTGATCGTTGGAACCGCGACGGCCGTACTAGTGTGAGCGCAGCCAAGTCGTGTCCTTCCGACATTATGTGAAAGCCTCACGAGCCGAAGAAACAAAAACAAAATGGCCGATTTGCAAAAAGTGCCTTCCCGAGGTCCCACGAGCTCGGCGAAGGGATCGTTGGAACCGCGACGGCCGTATTAGTGGGAGCGCAGCAAACTCGAGTCCGACCGGCTTTGCGTGAAAGCCGCACGAGCCGAAGAAGCAAAAACAAAATGGCCGATTTGAAAAACCTGACTTCCCGAGGTCCCACGAGCTCGGCGAAGGGATCGTTGGAACCGCGACGGCCGTATTAGTGGGAGTGCAGCAAACTCGAGACCTTCCGACTTTGCGTAAAAGCCGCACGAGCCGAAGAAGCAAAAACAAAATGGCCGATTTGAAAAAACTGACTTCCTGAGGTCCCACGAGCTCGGCGAGGGGATCGTTGAAACCGCGACGGCCGTATTAGTGGGAGGCCGGAAACTCGAGTCCTTCCGACTTTCAGTGAAAGCCGCACGAGCCGAAGAAGCAAAAACAAAATGGCCGATTTGAAAAAGTGCCTTCCCGAGGTCCCACGAGCTCGGCGAAGGGATCGTTGGAACCGTAACGGCCGTATTAGTTGGAGGCAGCGAACTCCAGTCCTTCCGACTTTGCGTGAAAGCCGCACGAGCCGAAGAAGCAAAAACAAAATGGCCGATTTGCAAAAAGTGCCTTCCCGAGGTCCCACGAGCTCGGCGACGTGATCGTTGGAACCGCGACGGCCGTACTAGTGTGAGCGCAGCCAAGTCGTGTCCTTCCGACATTATGTGAAAGCCTCACGAGCCGAAGAAACAAAAACAAAATGGCCGATTTGCAAAAAGTGCCTTCCCGAGGTCCCACGAGCTCGGCGAAGGGATCGTTGGAACCGCGACGGCCGCATTAGTGGGAGCGCAGCAAACTCGAGTCCGACCGGCTTTGCGTGAAAGCCGCACGAGCCGAAGAAGCAAAAACAAAATGGCCGATTTGAAAAACCTGACTTCCCGAGGTCCCACGAGCTCGGCGAAGGGATCGTTGGAACCGCGACGGCCGTATTAGTGGGAGTGCAGCAAACTCGAGACCTTCCGACTTTGCGTGAAAGCCGCACGAGCCGAAGAAGCAAAAACAAAATGGCCGATTTGAAAAAACTGACTTCCTGAGGTCCCACGAGCTCGGCGAGGGGATCGTTGAAACCGCGACGGCCGTATTAGTGGGAGGCCGGAAACTCGAGTCCTTCCGACTTTCAGTGAAAGCCGCACGAGCCGAAGAAGCAAAAACAAAATGGCCGATTTGAAAAACCTGACTTCCCGAGGTCCCACGAGCTCGGCGAAGGGATCGTTGGAACCGCGACGGCCGTATTAGTGGGAGCGCAGCCAAGTTGTGTCCTTCCGACATTCTGTGAAAGCCTCACAAGCCGAAGAAACAAAAACAAAATGGCCGATTTGCAAAATTGCCTTCCCGAGGTCCCACGAGCTCGGCGAAGGGATCGTTGGAACCGCGACGGCCGTATTAGTGGGAGCGCAGCAAACCCGAGTCCTTCCGAGTTTGCGTGAAAGCCGCACGAGCCGAAGAAACAAAAACAAAATGGCCGATTTGAAAAAAGTGCCTTCCCGAGGTCCCACGAGCTCGGCGAAGGGATCGTTGGAACCGCGACGGCCGTATTAGTGGGAGCGCAGCGAACCCGTGTCCTTCCGACTTTCTGTTACAGCTACACAAGCCGAAGAAGCAAAAACAAAATGGCCGATTTGAAAAAAGTGCCTTCCCGTGGTCCCACAAGCTCGGCGAAGGGATCGTTGGAACCACGACGGCCGTATTAGTGGGAGCGCAGCGAACCCGTGTCCTTCCGACTTTCATTTACAGCTACACAAGCCGAAGAAGCAAAAACAAAATGGCCGATTTGAAAGAAGTGCCTTCCCGTGGTCCCACGAGCTCGGCGAAGGGATCGTTGGAACCGCGACGGCCGTATTAGTGGGAGCGAAGCCAAGTCGTGTCCTTCCGACATTCTGTGAAAGCCTCACAAGCCGAAGAAACAAAAACAAAATGGCCGATTTGAAAAAAGTGCCTTCCCGAGGTCCGACGAGCTCGGCAAGGGGATCGTTGGAACCGCGACGGCCGTATTAGTCGGAGGCCGAAAACTCGAGTCCGACCGACTTTGCGTAAAAGCCGCACGAGCCGAAGAAGCAAAAACAAAATGGCCGATTTGAAAAACCTGACTTCCCGAGGTCCCACGAGCTCGGCGAGGGGATCGTTGGAACCGCGACGGCCGTATTAGTGGGAGGCCGAAAACTCGAGTCCGACCGACTTTGCGTGAAAGCCGCACGAGCCGAAGAAGCAAAAACAAAATGGCCGATTTGAAAAACCTGACTTCCCGAGGTCCCACGAGCTCGACGAAGGGATCGTTGGAACCGCGACGGCCGTATTAGTGGGAGCGCAGCCAAGTCGTGTCCTTCCGACATTCTGTGAAAGCCTCACAAGCCGAAGAAACAAAAACAAAATGACCGATTTGCAAAAAGTACCTTCCCAAGGTCCCACGAGCTCGGCGAAGGGATCGTTGGAACCGCGACGGCTGTATTAGTGGGAACGCAGCGAACCCGTGTCCTTCCGACTTTCTGTTTCAGCTACACAAGCCGAAGAAGCAAAAACAAAATGGCCGATTTGAAAAAAGTGCCTTCCCGTGGTCCCACGAGCTCGGCGAAGGGATCGTTGGAACCGCGACGGCCGTATTAGTGGGAGCGCAGCGAACCCGTGTCCTTCCGACTTTCTGTTACAGCTACACAAGCCGAAGAAGCAAAAACAAAATGGCCGATTTGAAAAAAGTGCCTTCCCGTGGTCCCACGAGCTCGGCGAAGGGATCGTTGGAACCGCGACGGCCGTATTAGTGGGAGCGCAGCGAACCCGTGTCCTTCCGACTTTCTTTTACAGCTACACGAGCCGAAGAAGCAAAAACAAAATGGCCGATTTGAAAAAAACTGTCTTCCCGAGGTCCCAAGAGCTCGGCGAAGGGATCGTTGGAACCGCGACGGCCGTACCAGTGGGAGCGCAGCCAACTCGTGTCCTTCCGACTTTGCGTGAAAGCCGCACGAGCCGAAGAAGCAAAAACAAAATGGCCGATTTGAAAAAAGTGCCTTCCCGAGGTCCCACGAGCTCGGCGCAGGGATCGTTGGAACCGCGACGGCCGTAGTAGTGGCATCGCAGCCAACCCGTGTCTCTCCGGACTTTGGTTCAACGCTGCGCTGGCGGAAGAAGCGAAAACAAAATGGCCAATTTAGATAATTGTGTACCGGAGTTCCCACGAGCTCGAGGTTAGGACCGTCGGAACTGTCGGAAAGTCCCCCAACTGATTCAGAGAAGTGCCTTCCCAAGGTCCTACGTGCTCGGAGATGCTACAGTTGGAACCGCTCTGCATTTGTCCTTGGTTCACAATGACCGTCGATCGTCACCAAGCCCCCCGTCGTTGTCCTTGGGTTAACATGACCGTCGATCGTCACCAAGCCCCCGCCGTTGTCCTTGGGTCGAAATGACCCTCGTGTGTCACCAAGCCCCTGATGTTGTCCTTGGGTCTAAATGACCCTCGTGTGTCACCAAGCCCCTGATGTTGTCCTTGGGTCTAAATGACCCTCGTGTGTCACCAAGCCCCTGCCGTTGTCCTTGGGTCAAAATGACCCGAGTGTGTCATCAACACTCTGCCGTTGTCCTTGGGTCAAAATGACCCACGTGTGTCATCGGCACTCTGCCGTTGTCCTTGGGTCAAAATGACCCTCGTGTGTCACCGAGCCCATGCTGTTGTCCTTGGGTCAAAATGACCCTCGTGTGTCATCAACACTCTGCCGTTGTCCTTGGGTCAAAATGACCCTCGTGTGTCACCGAGCCCCTGATGGTGTCCTTGGGTCAAAATGACCTTTGTGTGTCACCGAGCACCTGCCGTTGTCCTTGGGTCAAAATGACCCGAGTGTGTCATCAACACTCTGCCGTTGTCCTTGGGTCAAAATGACCCTCGTGTGTCATCAACACTCTGCCGTTGTCCTTGGGTCTAAATGACCCTCGTGTGTCACCGAGCCCCTGATGGTGTCCTTTGGTCAAAATGACCCTCGTGTGTCACCGAGCCCCTGCTGTTGTCCTTGGGTCAAAATGACCCGAGTGTGTCATCAACACTCTGCCGTTGTCCTTGGGTCAAAATGACCCTCGTGCGTCACCGAGCCCCTGATGGTGTCCTTGGGTCAAAATGACCCTTGTGTGTCACCGAGCCCCTGCCGTTGTCCTTGGGTCAAAATGACCCTCGTGTGTCACCGAGCCCCTGCTGTTGTCCTTGGGTCAAAATGACCCAAGTGTGTCCTCAACACTCTGCCGTTGTCCTTGGGTCAAAATGACCCTCGTGTGTCACCGAGCCCCTCCTGTTGTCCTTGGGTCAAGCTGACCCGAGTGTGTCATCAACACTCTGCCGTTGTCTTTGGGTCAAAATGACCCTCGTGTGTCACCGAGCCCCTGCTGTTGTCCTTGGGTCAAACTGACCCGAGTGTGTCATCAACACTCTGCTGTATGCAAGTGGTGTGAGCGCCCACTCATCGAAGGCTCCAGATGAAAGGACATTGGACAGTTTGACCCGCAGGACACGGGGTGTGTACGGATCGGATCGGTGAGGCCACACAAGGGTTAAGAAAATCTAGTTTTCAACTCTGTTCAGTCTATAACGCTGTATAAGAGCATAAAAATGAGTAAATGCAGTTTACGTGCAGTATAGTGATGAAAGCTTCAGGTATTCGTGAAAACGTCATACTATATGTAGTTCCGATGTTCTGAGACACTTTCTTGATGAAAAAGTGAAAAAAGTGAATTCTTTAAGAAAATCGAGTTTTCAACTCTGTTCAGTCTGAAATGCCGTTTAAGATCATAAAAATGAGTAAATGCAGCTTACCGGCAACATGTTGATGAAGGCTTCAGGTATTCATGAAAATGTCATACAATTTGTAGTTCCGATGTTCTGAGACACTTTCTTGATGGAGAAGTTAAAAAAAAAGAATTCTTCAAGAAAATCTAGTTTTCAACTCTGTTCAGTCTGAAACGCCGTTTAAGAGCAAAAAAATGAGTAAATGCAGCTTACGTGTAGTATAGTGATGAAAGCTTCAGGTATTCATGAAAATGTCATACTATATGTTGTTCCGATGTTCTGAGACACTTTCTTGATGAAAAAGTGAAAAGAAAATGAATTCTTTAAGAAAATTTAGTTTTCAACTCTGTTCAGTCTGAAACTCCGCTTGAGAGCATAAAAATGAGTAAATGCAGCTTACGTGCAGTATAGTGATGAAAGCTTCAGGTATTCATGAAAATGTCATACTATATGTTGTTCCGATGTTCTGAGACACTTTCTTGATGGAGAAGTAAAAAAAATGAATTCTTTAAGAAAATCGAGTTTTCAACTCTGTTCAGTCTGAAACGCCGTTTAAGAGCATAAAAATGAGTAAATGCAGCTTACGTGCAGTACAGTGATGAAAGCTTCAGGTATTCATGAAAATGTCATACTATATGTAGTTCCGATGTTCTGAGACACTTTCTTGATGGAGAAGTAAAAAAAATGAATTCTTTAAGAAAATCGAGTTTTCAACTCTGTTCAGTCTGAAACGCCGTTTAAGAGCATAAAAATGAGTAAATGCAGCTTACGTGCAGTATAGTGATGAAAGCTTCAGGTATTCATGAAAATGTCATACTATATGTTGTTCCGATGTTCTGAGACACTTTCTTGATGGAGAAGTAAAAAAAATGAATTCTTTAAGAAAATCGAGTTTTCAACTCTGTTCAGTCTGAAACGCCGTTTAAGAGCATAAAAATGAGTAAATGCAGCTTACGTGCAGTATAGTGATGAAAGCTTCAGGTATTCATGAAAATGTCATACTATATGTAGTTCCGATGTTCTGAGACACTTTCTTGATGGAGAAGTAAAAAAAATGAATTCTTTAAGAAAATCGAGTTTTCAACTCTGTTCAGTCTGAAACGCCGTTTAAGAGCATAAAAATGAGTAAATGCAGCTTACGGGCAGTATAGTGATGAAAGCTTCAGGTATTTATGAAAATGTCATAATATATGTTGTTCTGATGTTCTGAGACACTTTCTTGATGGAGAAGTTAAAAAAAAAGAATTCTTCAAGAAAATCTAGTTTTCAACTCTGTTCAGTCTGAAACGCCGTTTAAGAGCAAAAAAATGAGTAAATGCAGCTTACGTGTAGTATAGTGATGAAAGCTTCAGGTATTCATGAAAATGTCATACTATATGTTGTTCCGATGTTCTGAGACACTTTCTTGATGAAAAAGTGAAAAGAAAATGAATTCTTTAAGAAAATTTAGTTTTCAACTCTGTTCAGTCTGAAACTCCGCTTGAGAGCATAAAAATGAGTAAATGCAGCTTACGTGCAGTACAGTGATGAAAGCTTCAGGTATTCATGAAAATGTCATACTATATGTAGTTCCGATGTTCTGAGACACTTTCTTGATGAAGTAAAAAAAATGAATTCTTTAAGAAAATCGAGTTTTCAACTCTGTTCAGTCTGAAACGCCGTTTAAGAGCATAAAAATGAGTAAATGCAGCTTACGTGCAGTATAGTGATGAAAGCTTCAGGTATTCATGAAAATGTCATACTATATGTTGTTCCGATGTTCTGAGACACTTTCTTGATGGAGAAGTAAAAAAAATGAATTCTTTAAGAAAATCGAGTTTTCAACTCTGTTCAGTCTGAAACGCCGTTTAAGAGCATAAAAATGAGTAAATGCAGCTTACGTGCAGTATAGTGATGAAAGCTTCAGGTATTCATGAAAATGTCATACTATATGTAGTTCCGATGTTCTGAGACACTTTCTTGATGGAGAAGTAAAAAAAATGAATTCTTTAAGAAAATCGAGTTTTCAACTCTGTTCAGTCTGAAACGCCGTTTAAGAGCATAAAAATGAGTAAATGCAGCTTACGTGCAGTATAGTGATGAAAGCTTCACGTATTCATGAAAACGCCATACAATTTGTAGTTCCGATGTTCTGAGACACTTTCTTGATGGAGAAGTAAAAAAAAATGAATTCTTTAAGAATATCTAGTTTTCAACTCTGTTCAGTCTGAAACGCCGTTTAAGAGCAAAAAAATGAGTAAATGCAGCTTACGTGTAGTATAGTGATGAAAGCTTCAGGTATTCATGAAAATGTCATACTATATGTTGTTCCGATGTTCTGAGACACTTTCTTGATGAAAAAGTGAAAAGAAAATGAATTCTTTAAGAAAATTTAGTTTTCAACTCTGTTCAGTCTGAAACTCCGCTTGAGAGCATAAAAATGAGTAAATTCAGCTTACGTGCAGTACAGTGATGAAAGCTTCAGGTATTCATGAAAATGTCATACTATATGTAGTTCCGATGTTCTGAGACACTTTCTTGATGGAGAAGTAAAAAAAATGAATTCTTTAAGAAAATCGAGTTTTCAACTCTGTTCAGTCTGAAACGCCGTTTAAGAGCATAAAAATGAGTAAATGCAGCTTACGTGCAGTATAGTGATGAAAGCTTCAGGTATTCATGAAAATGTCATACTATATGTAGTTCCGATGTTCTGAGACACTTTCTTGATGGAGAAGTAAAAAAAATGAATTCTTTAAGAAAATCGAGTTTTCAACTCTGTTCAGTCTGAAACGCCGTTTAAGAGCATAAAAATGAGTAAATGCAGCTTACGGGCAGTATAGTGATGAAAGCTTCAGGTATTTATGAAAATGTCATAATATATGTTGTTCTGATGTTCTGAGACACCTTCTTGATGGAGAAGTAAAAAAAATGAATTCTTTAAGAAAATCGAGTTTTCAACTCTGTTCACTCTGAAACGCCGTTTAAGAGCATAAAAATGAGTAAATGCAGCTTACGTGCAGTATAGTGATGAAAGCTTCAGGTATTCATGAAAATGTCATACTATATGTAGTTCCGATGTTCTGAGACACTGTCTTGATGGAGACGTAAAAAAAATGAATTCTTTAAGAAAATCGAGTTTTCAACTCTGTTCAGTCTGAAACGCCGTTTAAGAGCATAAAAATGAGTAAATGCAGCTTACGTGCAGTATAGTGATGAAAGCTTCACGTATTCATGAAAACGCCATACAATTTGTAGTTCCGATGTTCTGAGACACTTTCTTGATGGAGAAGTAAAAAAAAATGAATTCTTTAAGAATATCTAGTTTTCAACTCAGTTCAGTCTTTAATGGCGTATAAGAGCATGAAAATGAGTAAATGCAGCTTACTGGCAGTATAGTGATGAAAGCTTCACGTATTCAAGAAAACGCCATACAATTTGTAGTTCCGATGTTCTGAGACACTTCCTTGATGGAAAAGTAAAAAAAAAAAAGATTTTTTTTAACCCTCCTGTTGCCATCTGGGTCAAAAAGACCTACGTTCGAGTGTTTATGTATTTCTGTGTATCTCGGTTTCAGGGTCACAAAATGATCCACTACCAGTGTATACGTATGCATGCATGCATGCATGTACGTATGAATCCCTAAAGCCCGTCGTCCTCGGGTCAAAACGACCCGCGTCTTGCCACCGAGCCATCGCCGTCGCCCTGGGGTGTGTTCGACCCTCGAGTTTGAGTGAGCGCTCGGCCTCGTCCCTCGGGTCAAAATGACTCGCGTTCATCGCCGAGCCCTCCCCTCGCCGTCGTCCCCCGGGTCAGACTGACCAGTGTTTATCGCTGAACTCCCGGCCTCGTCCCTGGGGTCTAAATGACCCGCGTATATCACCGAGCTCCCGGCGTCGTCCCCGGAGTCAAAATGACCCGCGTATATCGCCGAGCTCCCGGCCCCCGTCCCCCGGGGTCAGAATGACCCGCGTTTATAGCCGAGCTCCCGGCCCCTGTCCCGGGGTCAGAATGACCCGCGTATATTGCCGAGCTCCCGGCCCCCGTCCCCCGGGGTCAGAATGACCCGCGTTTATCGCTGAGCTCCCGGCCCCTGTCCCGGGGTCAGAATGACCCGCGTATATTGCCGAGCTCCCGGCCCTCGTCCCCGGGGTCAGACTGACCCGCGTATATCGCTGAACTCCCGGCCTCGTCAACGGGGTCAGAATGACCCGCGTTATAGCCGTGCTCCCGGCCTCGCCGTCGTCCCCGGGGTCAGAATGACCCGTGAGCCCTCGGCCTCGTCCTCGGGTCGAAACGACTCGAGTTTTACGTTGTATTACAAGTCATCCCGTATGCTAAATGTAAAAAAATAAATAAATAAATGATACAAATAAAGACATGACAAGACAGTTGCATTGTATTGTTTTTTTCTTACATTCATCACCAGTGTTACAAGCAACAACACAGAACACACACACACAAACACACACACACACACACACACACACACACACACACACACACACACACACACACTAAACACACACGCGCACAAATGTGTCCGCAAAAGGATCACGGTTCGAAACGCAGACGACCGACGACGTAGTTCGAGTTCCCCCGCGAGCTCTTTCGTTCTGGCGCGCGCGCCCGTACAATTAACACCACGGACGCGCGTCCAGCGTCACCTACATCCCGTCCGTCGGCGTCGGCGTAGCGAGATTCCGAGGGGGGCCGGCGCCGGGGTCGCGACGGCGTTCGGGTGCTTCCGCCGGCCCCATGCGATCCACGGAGCCCGGCTCGCCCGCCAAACGGGCGAACCGACGTTCGGATTCGGTCGCGGCGGCGGCGGCGGCGGCGGCGGCCCGTCCCTCGGGCAAACGCGGAATCGTCAAAGACCCGGTCTCCGTCCCGGTCCCGGTCCCGGTCCCGGTCCCTCCCTCGATCGACGCTGCCGGACGCGACTCTCCACGCTCTCAGCAGCGGCGGCGGCGCTTGGTCCGCCCTCTGCGGAAACATCACCCGTCGCCTGGCTTCTCGAGCGGGAGCGGAATCGTCCCAGGCCGGCACGGTCGCGGCCAGAGCCCATTCGATCGGCCTGGACGTGATCGCGTTCCAGCCGTCCCGACCCGACCCGCCCCGCGCTTCTCGTTCTATGAAAGGGGTGTACTTATACGCTGTACTTATACACAATGTATTCATATCTGCGTAATCCCGCGGTCGGCTACGTTGGTGCGCTCGCGCTGATTAAAGGCTCTTTAGCCAAGACACGTGACGTCATTTCGTACGTGTCCAGATTGTAAAGCCCTCTGAGGCGTTTACAAAAAAAAAGAAAATAATAATCATCATGTGTATTTGTTATTCTGAGCTATTCAAAATAAACTGAATTGATTCAAATTGAAATGAGGTGTCACAAGTTGTTATGTGCGAATAAGGACACTATGAAAGGGGTGTACTTATACCCTGTATTTATACACAATTTATTCACATCTGCGTAATCCCGCGGTCGGCCTCGTTGGTGTGCTCGCGCTGATCGAAGGCTCTTTAGCAAAGACAGATTGACCCAGCAGGACACGGGGTGTGCGAGGAATGAGTGATGATAACACGAGGGTTAAGAAAATTTAGTTTTCAACTCTGTTCAGTCTATAACGCCGTATAAGAGCACAAAAATGAGTAAATGCAGCTTACGGGCAGTATAGTGATGAAAGCTTCACGTATTCATGAAAACGTCATACTATATGTAGTTCCGATTTACTGAGATACTTTCTTGATGGAGAAGTAAAAAAAATGAATTCTTTAAGAAAATCTAGTTTTCAACTCTGTTCAGTCTTTTATGCCGTATAAGAGCATAAAAATGAGTAAATG
Organism: Clinocottus analis; assembly: GCF_023055335.1. Taxonomy (NCBI): domain Eukaryota; kingdom Metazoa; phylum Chordata; class Actinopteri; order Perciformes; family Cottidae; genus Clinocottus; species Clinocottus analis. Next base: position 18,734,246 of record NW_027176240.1, on the reverse strand, counting down.
CAGCTTACAGGGCAGTATAGTGATGAAAGCTTCACGTATTCATGAAAATGTCATACAATTTGTAGTTCCGATGTTCTGAGACACTTTCTTGATGAAGAAGTAAAAAAAATGAATTCTTTAAGAAAATCTAGTTTTCAACTCTGTTCAGTCTGAAACTTCGCTTAAGAGCATGAAAATGAGTAAATGCAGCTTACGGGCAGTATAGTGATGAAAGCTTCACGTATTCATGAAAACGTCATACAATTTGTAGTTCCGATGTTCTGAGACACTTTCTTGATGGAGAAGTAAAAAAAATGAATTCTTTAAGAAAATCTAGTTTTCAACTCTGTTCAGTCTTTAATGGCGTATAAGAGCATAAAAATGAGTAAATGCAGCTTACGGGCAGTATAGTGATGAAAACTTCAGGTATTCATGCAAACGTCATACTATATGAAGTTCCGATGTTCTGAGATACTTTCTTGATGGAAAAGTAAAAAAAATGAATTTTTTAAAGAAAATCTAGTTTTCAACTCTGTTCTTTAATTCTTTAACCCTCCTGTTGCCTTCTGGGTCAAAAAGACCTACGTTCGAGTGTTTATGTATTTCTGTGTATCTCGGTCTCAGGGTCACAAAATGATCCACTACCAGTGTATACGTATGCATGCATGCATGCATGCATGTACGTATGAATCCCTAAAGCCCGTCGTCCTCGGGTCAAAACGACCCGCGTCTTGCCACCGAGCCCTCGCCGTCGCCCTGGGGTCTGTTTGACCCACGAGTTTGAGCGAGCGCTCGGCCTCGTCCCATGGGTCAAAATGACTCGCGTTCATCGCCGAGCCCACCCCTCGCCGTCGTCCCCCGGGTCAGACTGACCCGTGTTTATCGCTGAGCTCCCGGCCTCGTCCCCGGGGTCAGAATGACCCGCGTATATCACCGAGCTCCCGGCGTCGTCCCCGGGGTCTAAATGACCCGCATTTATCGCCGAGCTCCCGGCCCCGTCCACGGGGTCAGAATGACCCGCGTTTATCGTCGAGCTCTCGGCCCCCGTTCCCCCGGGGTCAGATTGACCCGCGTTTATAGCCAAGCTCCCGTCCTCGCCGTCGTCCCCGGGGTCAGAATGACCCGTGAGCCCTCGGCCTCGTCCTCGGGTCGAAACGACTCGAGTTTTACGCTGTTATTCTGAGCTATTCAAAATAAACTGAATTGATTCAAATTGAAATGAGGTGTCACAAGTTGTTATGTGCGAATAAGGACACTATGAAAGGGGTGTACTTATACCCTGTATTTATACACAATTTATTCACATCTGCATGTCCTTCCGACTTTCTGTTACAGCTACACGAGCCGAAGAAGCAAAAACAAAATGGCCGATTTGAAAAAAAACTGTCTTCCCGTGGTCCCAAGAGCTCGGCGAAGGGATCGTTGGAACCGCGACGGCCGTACCAGTGGGAGGCCGAAAACTCGAGTCCGTCCGACATTATGTGAAAGCCGCACGAGCCGAAGAAGCAAAAACAAAATGGCCGATTTGAAAAAAGTGCCTTCCCGAGGTCTCACGAGCTCGGGGTCGGAACCGTTGGAACCGCCACAGCCGTATTAGTGGGAGGCCGAAAACTCGAGTCCGTCCGACATTATGTGAAAGCCGCACGAGCCGAAGAAGCAAAAACAAAATGGCCGATTTGAAAAAAGTGCCTTCCAGAGGTCCCACGAGCTCGGCGACGGGTTCGTTGGAACCGTAACGGCCGTATTAGTTGGAGGCAGCGAACTCCAGTACTTCCGACTTTGCGTGAAAGCCGCACGAGCCGAAGAAGCAAAAACAAAATGGCCGATTTGCAAAAAGTGCCTTCCCGAGGTCCCACGAGCTCGGCGACGTGATCGTTGGAACCGCGACGGCCGTACTAGTGTGAGCGCAGCCAAGTCGTGTCCTTCCGACATTATGTGAAAGCCTCACGAGCCGAAGAAACAAAAACAAAATGGCCGATTTGCAAAAAGTGCCTTCCCGAGGTCCCACGAGCTCGGCGAAGGGATCGTTGGAACCGCGACGGCCGTATTAGTGGGAGCGCAGCAAACTCGAGTCCGACCGGCTTTGCGTGAAAGCCGCACGAGCCGAAGAAGCAAAAACAAAATGGCCGATTTGAAAAACCTGACTTCCCGAGGTCCCACGAGCTCGGCGAAGGGATCGTTGGAACCGCGACGGCCGTATTAGTGGGAGTGCAGCAAACTCGAGACCTTCCGACTTTGCGTGAAAGCCGCACGAGCCGAAGAAGCAAAAACAAAATGGCCGATTTGAAAAAACTGACTTCCTGAGGTCCCACGAGCTCGGCGAGGGGATCGTTGAAACCGCGACGGCCGTATTAGTGGGAGGCTGGAAACTCGAGTCCTTCCGACTTTCAGTGAAAGCCGCACGAGCCGAAGAAGCAAAAACAAAATGGCCGATTTGAAAAACCTGACTTCCCGAGGTCCCACGAGCTCGGCGAAGGGATCGTTGGAACCGCGACGGCCGTATTAGTGGGAGCGCAGCCAAGTTGTGTCCTTCCGACATTCTGTGAAAGCCTCACAAGCCGAAGAAACAAAAACAAAATGGCCGATTTGCAAAATTGCCTTCCCGAGGTCCCACGAGCTCGGCGAAGGGATCGTTGGAACCGCGACGGCCGTATTAGTGGGAGCGCAGCAAACCCGAGTCCTTCCGAGTTTGCGTGAAAGCCGCACGAGCCGAAGAAACAAAAACAAAATGGCCGATTTGAAAAAAGTGCCTTCCCGAGGTCCCACGAGCTCGGCGAAGGGATCGTTGGAACCGCGACGGCCGTATTAGTGGGAGCGCAGCGAACCCGTGTCCTTCCGACTTTCTGTTACAGCTACACAAGCCGAAGAAGCAAAAACAAAATGGCCGATTTGAAAGAAGTGCCTTCCCGTGGTCCCACGAGCTCGGCGAAGGGATCGTTGGAACCGCGACGGCCGTATTAGTGGGAGCGAAGCCAAGTCGTGTCCTTCCGACATTCTGTGAAAGCCTCACAAGCCGAAGAAACAAAAACAAAATGGCCGATTTGAAAAAAGTGCCTTCCCGAGGTCCGACGAGCTCGGCAAGGGGATCGTTGGAACCGCGACGGCCGTATTAGTCGGAGGCCGAAAACTCGAGTCCGACCGACTTTGCGTAAAAGCCGCACGAGCCGAAGAAGCAAAAACAAAATGGCCGATTTGAAAAACCTGACTTCCCGAGGTCCCACGAGCTCGGTGAGGGGATCGTTGGAACCGCGACGGCCGTATTAGTGGGAGGCCGAAAACTCGAGTCCGACCGACTTTGCGTGAAAGCCGCACGAGCCGAAGAAGCAAAAACAAAATGGCCGATTTGAAAAACCTGACTTCCCGAGGTCCCACGAGCTCGACGAAGGGATCGTTGGAACCGCGACGGCCGTATTAGTGGGAGCGCAGCCAAGTCGTGTCCTTCCGACATTCTGTGAAAGCCTCACAAGCCGAAGAAACAAAAACAAAATGACCGATTTGCAAAAAGTACCTTCCCAAGGTCCCACGAGCTCGGCGAAGGGATCGTTGGAACCGCGACGGCTGTATTAGTGGGAACGCAGCGAACCCGTGTCCTTCCGACTTTCTGTTTCAGCTACACAAGCCGAAGAAGCAAAAACAAAATGGCCGATTTGAAAAAAGTGCCTTCCCGTGGTCCCACGAGCTCGGCGAAGGGATCGTTGGAACCGCGACGGCCGTATTAGTGGGAGCGCAGCGAACCCGTGTCCTTCCGACTTTCTGTTACAGCTACACAAGCCGAAGAAGCAAAAACAAAATGGCCGATTTGAAAAAAGTGCCTTCCCGTGGTCCCACGAGCTCGGCGAAGGGATCGTTGGAACCGCGACGGCCGTATTAGTGGGAGCGCAGCGAACCCGTGTCCTTCCGACTTTCTTTTACAGCTACACGAGCCGAAGAAGCAAAAACAAAATGGCCGATTTGAAAAAAACTGTCTTCCCGAGGTCCCAAGAGCTCGGCGAAGGGATCGTTGGAACCGCGACGGCCGTACCAGTGGGAGCGCAGCCAACTCGTGTCCTTCCGACTTTGCGTGAAAGCCGCACGAGCCGAAGAAGCAAAAACAAAATGGCCGATTTGAAAAAAGTGCCTTCCCGAGGTCCCACGACCTCGACGGAGGGATCGTTGGAACCGCGACGGCCGTATTAGTGGGAGCGCAGCCAACTCGTGTCCTTCCGACATTCTGTGAAAGCTTCACAAGCCGAAGAAAGAAAAACAAAATGGCCGATTTGAAAAAAGTGCCTTCCCGAGGTCCCACGAGCTCGGCGCAGGGATCGTTGGAACCGCGACGGCCGTAGTAGTGGCATCGCAGCCAACCCGTGTCTCTCCGGACTTTGGTTCAACGCTGCGCTGGCGGAAGAAGCGAAAACAAAATGGCCAATTTAGATAATTGTGTACCGGAGTTCCCACGAGCTCGAGGTTAGGACCGTCGGAACTGTCGGAAAGTCCCCCAACTGATTCAGAGAAGTGCCTTCCCAAGGTCCTACGTGCTCGGAGATGCTACAGTTGGAACCGCTCTGCATTTGTCCTTGGTTCACAATGACCGTCGATCGTCACCAAGCCCCCCGTCGTTGTCCTTGGGTTAACATGACCGTCGATCGTCACCAAGCCCCCGCCGTTGTCCTTGGGTCGAAATGACCCTCGTGTGTCACCAAGCCCCTGATGTTGTCCTTGGGTCTAAATGACCCTCGTGTGTCACCAAGCCCCTGATGTTGTCCTTGGGTCTAAATGACCCTCGTGTGTCACCAAGCCCCTGCCGTTGTCCTTGGGTCAAAATGACCCGAGTGTGTCATCAACACTCTGCCGTTGTCCTTGGGTCAAAATGACCCACGTGTGTCATCGGCACTCTGCCGTTGTCCTTGGGTCAAAATGACCCTCGTGTGTCACCGAGCCCATGCTGTTGTCCTTGGGTCAAAATGACCCTCGTGTGTCATCAACACTCTGCCGTTGTCCTTGGGTCAAAATGACCCTCGTGTGTCACCGAGCCCCTGATGGTGTCCTTGGGTCAAAATGACCTTTGTGTGTCACCGAGCACCTGCCGTTGTCCTTGGGTCAAAATGACCCGAGTGTGTCATCAACACTCTGCCGTTGTCCTTGGGTCAAAATGACCCTCGTGTGTCATCAACACTCTGCCGTTGTCCTTGGGTCTAAATGACCCTCGTGTGTCACCGAGCCCCTGATGGTGTCCTTTGGTCAAAATGACCCTCGTGTGTCACCGAGCCCCTGCTGTTGTCCTTGGGTCAAAATGACCCGAGTGTGTCATCAACACTCTGCCGTTGTCCTTGGGTCAAAATGACCCTCGTGCGTCACCGAGCCCCTGATGGTGTCCTTGGGTCAAAATGACCCTTGTGTGTCACCGAGCCCCTGCCGTTGTCCTTGGGTCAAAATGACCCTCGTGTGTCACCGAGCCCCTGCTGTTGTCCTTGGGTCAAAATGACCCAAGTGTGTCCTCAACACTCTGCCGTTGTCCTTGGGTCTAAATGACCCTCGTGTGTCACCGAGCCCCTCATGGTGTCCTTGGGTCAAAATGACCCTCGTGTGTCACCGAGCCCCTCCTGTTGTCCTTGGGTCAAGCTGACCCGAGTGTGTCATCAACACTCTGCCGTTGTCTTTGGGTCAAAATGACCCTCGTGTGTCACCGAGCCCCTGCTGTTGTCCTTGGGTCAAACTGACCCGAGTGTGTCATCAACACTCTGCTGTATGCAAGTGGTGTGAGCGCCCACTCATCGAAGGCTCCAGATGAAAGGACATTGGACAGTTTGACCCGCAGGACACGGGGTGTGTACGGATCGGATCGGTGAGGCCACACAAGGGTTAAGAAAATCTAGTTTTCAACTCTGTTCAGTCTATAACGCTGTATAAGAGCATAAAAATGAGTAAATGCAGTTTACGTGCAGTATAGTGATGAAAGCTTCAGGTATTCGTGAAAACGTCATACTATATGTAGTTCCGATGTTCTGAGACACTTTCTTGATGAAAAAGTGAAAAAAGTGAATTCTTTAAGAAAATCGAGTTTTCAACTCTGTTCAGTCTGAAATGCCGTTTAAGATCATAAAAATGAGTAAATGCAGCTTACCGGCAACATGTTGATGAAAGCTTCAGGTATTCATGAAAATGTCATACAATTTGTAGTTCCGATGTTCTGAGACACTTTCTTGATGGAGAAGTTAAAAAAAAAGAATTCTTCAAGAAAATCTAGTTTTCAACTCTGTTCAGTCTGAAACGCCGTTTAAGAGCAAAAAAATGAGTAAATGCAGCTTACGTGTAGTATAGTGATGAAAGCTTCAGGTATTCATGAAAATGTCATACTATATGTTGTTCCGATGTTCTGAGACACTTTCTTGATGAAAAAGTGAAAAAAAAAAATGAATTCTTTAAGAAAATTTAGTTTTCAACTCTGTTCAGTCTGAAACTCCGCTTGAGAGCATGAAAATGAGTAAATGCAGCTTACTGGCAGTATAGTGATGAAAGTTTCACGTATTCATGAAAACGCCATACAATTTGTAGTTCCGATGTTCTGAGACACTTTCTTGATGAAGTAAAAAAAAATGAATTCTTTAAGAAAATCGAGTTTTCAACTCTGTTCACTCTGAAACGCCGTTTAAGAGCATAAAAATGAGTAAATGTAGCTTACGTGCAGTATAGTGATGAAAGCTTCAGGTATTCATGAAAATGTCATACTATATGTAGTTCCGATGTTCTGAGACACTTTCTTGATGGAGAAGTTAAAAAAAAAGAATTCTTCAAGAAAATCTAGTTTTCAACTCTGTTCAGTCTGAAACGCCGTTTAAGAGCAAAAAAATGAGTAAATGCAGCTTACGTGTAGTATAGTGATGAAAGCTTCAGGTATTCATGAAAATGTCATACTATATGTTGTTCCGATGTTCTGAGACACTTTCTTGATGAAAAAGTGAAAAGAAAATGAATTCTTTAAGAAAATTTAGTTTTCAACTCTGTTCAGTCTGAAACGCCGCTTGAGAGCATAAAAATGAGTAAATGCAGCTTACGTGCAGTACAGTGATGAAAGCTTCAGGTATTCATGAAAATGTCATACTATATGTAGTTCCGATGTTCTGAGACACTTTCTTGATGGAGAAGTAAAAAAAATGAATTCTTTAAGAAAATCGAGTTTTCAACTCTGTTCAGTCTGAAACGCCGTTTAAGAGCATAAAAATGAGTAAATGCAGCTTACGGGCAGTATAGTGATGAAAGCTTCAGGTATTTATGAAAATGTCATAATATATGTTGTTCTGATGTTCTGAGACACCTTCTTGATGGAGAAGTAAAAAAAATGAATTCTTTAAGAAAATCGAGTTTTCAACTCTGTTCACTCTGAAACGCCGTTTAAGAGCATAAAAATGAGTAAATGCAGCTTACGTGCAGTATAGTGATGAAAGCTTCAGGTATTCATGAAAATGTCATACTATATGTAGTTCCGATGTTCTGAGACACTGTCTTGATGGAGACGTAAAAAAAATGAATTCTTTAAGAAAATCGAGTTTTCAACTCTGTTCAGTCTGAAACGCCGTTTAAGAGCATAAAAATGAGTAAATGCAGCTTACGTGCAGTATAGTGATGAAAGCTTCACGTATTCATGAAAACGCCATACAATTTGTAGTTCCGATGTTCTGAGACACTTTCTTGATGGAGAAGTAAAAAAAAATGAATTCTTTAAGAATATCTAGTTTTCAACTCTGTTCAGTCTTTAATGGCGTATAAGAGCATGAAAATGAGTAAATGCAGCTTACTGGCAGTATAGTGATGAAAGCTTCACGTATTCAAGAAAACGCCATACAATTTGTAGTTCCGATGTTCTGAGACACTTCCTTGATGGAAAAGTAAAAAAAAAAAGATTTTTTTTAACCCTCCTGTTGCCATCTGGGTCAAAAAGACCTACGTTCGAGTGTTTATGTATTTCTGTGTATCTCGGTTTCAGGGTCACAAAATGATCCACTACCAGTGTATACGTATGCATGCATGCATGCATGTACGTATGAATCCCTAAAGCCCGTCGTCCTCGGGTCAAAACGACCCGCGTCTTGCCACCGAGCCATCGCCGTCGCCCTGGGGTGTGTTCGACCCTCGAGTTTGAGTGAGCGCTCGGCCTCGTCCCTCGGGTCAAAATGACTCGCGTTCATCGCCGAGCCCTCCCCTCGCCGTCGTCCCCCGGGTCAGACTGACCAGTGTTTATCGCTGAACTCCCGGCCTCGTCCCTGGGGTCTAAATGACCCGCGTATATCACCGAGCTCCCGGCGTCGTCCCCGGAGTCAAAATGACCCGCGTATATCGCCGAGCTCCCGGCCCCCGTCCCCCGGGGTCAGAATGACCCGCGTTTATAGCCGAGCTCCCGGCCCCTGTCCCGGAGTCAAAATGACCCGCGTATATCGCCGAGCTCCCGGCCCCCGTCCCCCGGGGTCAGAATGACCCGCGTATATTGCCGAGCTCCCGGCCCTCGTCCCCGGGGTCAGACTGACCCGCGTATATCGCTGAACTCCCGGCCTCGTCAACGGGGTCAGAATGACCCGCGTTATAGCCGTGCTCCCGGCCTCGCCGTCGTCCCCGGGGTCAGAATGACCCGTGAGCCCTCGGCCTCGTCCTCGGGTCGAAACGACTCGAGTTTTACGTTGTATTACAAGTCATCCCGTATGCTAAATGTAAAAAAATAAATAAATAAATGATACAAATAAAGACATGACAAGACAGTTGCATTGTATTGTTTTTTTCTTACATTCATCACCAGTGTTACAAGCAACAACACAGAACACACACACACAAACACACACACACACACACACACACACACACACACACACACACACACACACACACACACACACACACACACACACACACACACACACACACACACACACACACCAAACACACACGCGCACAAATGTGTCCGCAAAAGGATCACGGTTCGAAACGCAGACGACCGACGACGTAGTTCGAGTTCCCCCGCGAGCTCTTTCGTTCTGGCGCGCGCGCCCGTACAATTAACACCACGGACGCGCGTCCAGCGTCACCTACATCCCGTCCGTCGGCGTCGGCGTAGCGAGATTCCGAGGGGGGCCGGCGCCGGGGTCGCGACGGCGTTCGGGTGCTTCCGCCGGCCCCATGCGATCCACGGAGCCCGGCTCGCCCGCCAAACGGGCGAACCGACGTTCGGATTCGGTCGCGGCGGCGGCGGCGGCGGCGGCGGCCCGTCCCTCGGGCAAACGCGGAATCGTCAAAGACCCGGTCTCCGTCCCGGTCCCGGTCCCGGTCCCGGTCCCTCCCTCGATCGACGCTGCCGGACGCGACTCTCCACGCTCTCAGCAGCGGCGGCGGCGCTTGGTCCGCCCTCTGCGGAAACATCACCCGTCGCCTGGCTTCTCGAGCGGGAGCGGAATCGTCCCAGGCCGGCACGGTCGCGGCCAGAGCCCATTCGATCGGCCTGGACGTGATCGCGTTCCAGCCGTCCCGACCCGACCCGCCCCGCGCTTCTCGTTCTATGAAAGGGGTGTACTTATACGCTGTATTTATACACAATGTATTCATATCTGCGTAATCCCGCGGTCGGCTACGTTGGTGCGCTCGCGCTGATTAAAGGCTCTTTAGCCAAGACACGTGACGTCATTTCGTACGTGTCCAGATTGTAAAGCCCTCTGAGGCGTTTACAAAAAAAAAGAAAATAATAATCATCATGTGTATTTGTTATTCTGAGCTATTCAAAATAAACTGAATTGATTCAAATTGAAATGAGGTGTCACAAGTTGTTATGTGCGAATAAGGACACTATGAAAGGGGTGTACTTATACCCTGTATTTATACACAATTTATTCACATCTGCGTAATCCCGCGGTCGGCCTCGTTGGTGTGCTCGCGCTGATCGAAGGCTCTTTAGCAAAGACAGATTGACCCAGCAGGACACGGGGTGTGCGAGGAATGAGTGATGATAACACGAGGGTTAAGAAAATTTAGTTTTCAACTCTGTTCAGTCTATAACGCCGTATAAGAGCACAAAAATGAGTAAATGCAGCTTACGGGCAGTATAGTGATGAAAGCTTCACGTATTCATGAAAACGTCATACTATATGTAGTTCCGATTTACTGAGATACTTTCTTGATGGAGAAGTAAAAGAAATGAATTCTTTAAGAAAATCTAGTTTTCAACTCTGTTCAGTCTTTTATGCCGTATAAGAGCATAAAAATGAGTAAATGCAGCTTACAGGGCAGTATAGTGATGAAAGCTTCATGTATTCATGAAAATGTCATACAATTTGTAGTTCCGATGTTCTGAGACACTTTCTTGATGAAGAAGTAAAAAAAATGAATTCTTTAAGAAAATCTAGTTTTCAACTCTGTTCAGTCTGAAACTTCGCTTAAGAGCATGAAAATGAGTAAATGCAGCTTACGGGGCAGTATAGTGATGAAAGCTTCATGTATTCATGAAAATGTCATACAATTTGTAGTTCCGATGTTCTGAGATACTTTCTTGATGGAAAAGTAAAAAAAATGAATTTTTTAAAGAAAATCTAGTTTTCAACTCTGTTCTTTAATTCTTTAACCCTCCTGTTGCCTTCTGGGTCAAAAAGACCTACGTTCGAGTGTTTATGTATTTCTGTGTATCTCGGTCTCAGGGTCACAAAATGATCCACTACCAGTGTATACGTATGCATGCATGCATGCATGCATGCATGTACGTATGAATCACTAAAGCCCGTCGTCCTCGGGTCAAAACGACCCGCGTCTTGCCACCGAGCCCTCGCCGTCGCCCTGGGGTCTGTTCGACCCACGAGTTTGAGCGAGCGCTCGGCCTCGTCCCATGGGTCAAAATGACTCGCGTTCATCGCCGAGCCCACCCCTCGCCGTCGTCCCCCGGGTCAGACTGACCCGTGTTTATCGCTGAGCTCCCGGCCTCGTCCCCGGGGTCAGAATGACCCGCGTATATCACCGAGCTCCCGGCGTCGTCCCCGGGGTCTAAATGACCCGCATTTATCGCCGAGCTCCCGGCCCCGTCCACGGGGTCAGAATGACCCGCGTTTATCGTCGAGCTCTCGGCCCCCGTTCCCCCGGGGTCAGATTGACCCGCGTTTATAGCCAAGCTCCCGTCCTCGCCGTCGTCCCCGGGGTCAGAATGACCCGTGAGCCCTCGGCCTCGTCCTCGGGTCGAAACGACTCGAGTTTTACGCTGTTATTCTGAGCTATTCAAAATAAACTGAATTGATTCAAATTGAAATGAGGTGTCACAAGTTGTTATGTGCGAATAAGGACACTATGAAAGGGGTGTACTTATACCCTGTATTTATACACAATTTATTCACATCTGCATGTCCTTCCGACTTTCTGTTACAGCTACACGAGCCGAAGAAGCAAAAACAAAATGGCCGATTTGAAAAAAAAAACTGTCTTCCCGTGGTCCCAAGAGCTCGGCGAAGGGATCGTTGGAACCGCGACGGCCGTACCAGTGGGAGGCCGAAAACTCGAGTCCGTCCGACATTATGTGAAAGCCGCACGAGCCGAAGAAGCAAAAACAAAATGGCCGATTTGAAAAAAGTGCCTTCCCGAGGTCTCACGAGCTCGGGGTCGGAACCGTTGGAACCGCCACAGCCGTATTAGTGGGAGGCCGAAAACTCGAGTCCGTCCGACATTATGTGAAAGCCGCACGAGCCGAAGAAGCAAAAACAAAATGGCCGATTTGAAAAAAGTGCCTTCCAGAGGTCCCACGAGCTCGGCGACGGGTTCGTTGGAACCGTAACGGCCGTATTAGTTGGAGGCAGCGAACTCCAGTCCTTCCGATTTTGCGTGAAAGCCTCACGAGCCGAAGAAGCAAAAACAAAATGGCCGATTTGCAAAAAGTGCCTTCCCGAGGTCCCACGAGCTCGGCGACGTGATCGTTGGAACCGCGACGGCCGTACTAGTGTGAGCGCAGCCAAGTCGTGTCCTTCCAACATTATGTGAAAGCCTCACGAGCCGAAGAAACAAAAACAAAATGGCCGATTTGCAAAAAGTGCCTTCCCGAGGTCCCACGAGCTCGGCGAAGGGATCGTTGGAACCGCGACGGCCGTATTAGTGGGAGCGCAGCAAACTCGAGTCCGACCGGCTTTGCGTGAAAGCCGCACGAGCCGAAGAAGCAAAAACAAAATGGCCGATTTGAAAAACCTGACTTCCCGAGGTCCCACGAGCTCGGCGAAGGGATCGTTGGAACCGCGACGGCCGTATTAGTGGGAGTGCAGCAAACTCGAGACCTTCCGACTTTGCGTAAAAGCCGCACGAGCCGAAGAAGCAAAAACAAAATGGCCGATTTGAAAAAACTGACTTCCTGAGGTCCCACGAGCTCGGCGAGGGGATCGTTGAAACCGCGACGGCCGTATTAGTGGGAGGCCGGAAACTCGAGTCCTTCCGACTTTCAGTGAAAGCCGCACGAGCCGAAGAAGCAAAAACAAAATGGCCGATTTGAAAAAGTGCCTTCCCGAGGTCCCACGAGCTCGGCGAAGGGATCGTTGGAACCGTAACGGCCGTATTAGTTGGAGGCAGCGAACTCCAGTCCTTCCGACTTTGCGTGAAAGCCGCACGAGCCGAAGAAGCAAAAACAAAATGGCCGATTTGCAAAAAGTGCCTTCCCGAGGTCCCACGAGCTCGGCGACGTGATCGTTGGAACCGCGACGGCCGTACTAGTGTGAGCGCAGCCAAGTCGTGTCCTTCCGACATTATGTGAAAGCCTCACGAGCCGAAGAAACAAAAACAAAATGGCCGATTTGCAAAAAGTGCCTTCCCGAGGTCCCACGAGCTCGGCGACGTGATCGTTGGAACCGCGACGGCCGTACTAGTGTGAGCGCAGCCAAGTCGTGTCCTTCCAACATTATGTGAAAGCCGCACGAGCCGAAGAAGCAAAAACAAAATGGCCGATTTGCAAAAAGTGCCTTCCCGAGGTCCCACGAGCTCGGCGACGTGATCGTTGGAACCGCGACGGCCGTACTAGTGTGAGCGCAGCCAAGTCGTGTCCTTCCGACATTATGTGAAAGCCTCACGAGCCGAAGAAACAAAAACAAAATGGCCGATTTGCAAAAAGTGCCTTCCCGAGGTCCCACGAGCTCGGCGACGTGATCGTTGGAACCGCGACGGCCGTACTAGTGTGAGCGCAGCCAAGTCGTGTCCTTCCAACATTATGTGAAAGCCTCACGAGCCGAAGAAACAAAAACAAAATGGCCGATTTGCAAAAAGTGCCTTCCCGAGGTCCCACGAGCTCGGCGAAGGGATCGTTGGAACCGCGACGGCCGTATTAGTGGGAGCGCAGCAAACTCGAGTCCGACCGGCTTTGCGTGAAAGCCGCACGAGCCGAAGAAGCAAAAACAAAATGGCCGATTTGAAAAACCTGACTTCCCGAGGTCCCACGAGCTCGGCGAAGGGATCGTTGGAACCGCGACGGCCGTATTAGTGGGAGTGCAGCAAACTCGAGACCTTCCGACTTTGCGTAAAAGCCGCACGAGCCGAAGAAGCAAAAACAAAATGGCCGATTTGAAAAAACTGACTTCCTGAGGTCCCACGAGCTCGGCGAGGGGATCGTTGAAACCGCGACGGCCGTATTAGTGGGAGGCCGGAAACTCGAGTCCTTCCGACTTTCAGTGAAAGCCGCACGAGCCGAAGAAGCAAAAACAAAATGGCCGATTTGAAAAAGTGCCTTCCCGAGGTCCCACGAGCTCGGCGAAGGGATCGTTGGAACCGTAACGGCCGTATTAGTTGGAGGCAGCGAACTCCAGTCCTTCCGACTTTGCGTGAAAGCCGCACGAGCCGAAGAAGCAAAAACAAAATGGCCGATTTGCAAAAAGTGCCTTCCCGAGGTCCCACGAGCTCGGCGACGTGATCGTTGGAACCGCGACGGCCGTACTAGTGTGAGCGCAGCCAAGTCGTGTCCTTCCGACATTATGTGAAAGCCTCACGAGCCGAAGAAACAAAAACAAAATGGCCGATTTGCAAAAAGTGCCTTCCCGAGGTCCCACGAGCTCGGCGAAGGGATCGTTGGAACCGCGACGGCCGCATTAGTGGGAGCGCAGCAAACTCGAGTCCGACCGGCTTTGCGTGAAAGCCGCACGAGCCGAAGAAGCAAAAACAAAATGGCCGATTTGAAAAACCTGACTTCCCGAGGTCCCACGAGCTCGGCGAAGGGATCGTTGGAACCGCGACGGCCGTATTAGTGGGAGTGCAGCAAACTCGAGACCTTCCGACTTTGCGTGAAAGCCGCACGAGCCGAAGAAGCAAAAACAAAATGGCCGATTTGAAAAAACTGACTTCCTGAGGTCCCACGAGCTCGGCGAGGGGATCGTTGAAACCGCGACGGCCGTATTAGTGGGAGGCCGGAAACTCGAGTCCTTCCGACTTTCAGTGAAAGCCGCACGAGCCGAAGAAGCAAAAACAAAATGGCCGATTTGAAAAACCTGACTTCCCGAGGTCCCACGAGCTCGGCGAAGGGATCGTTGGAACCGCGACGGCCGTATTAGTGGGAGCGCAGCCAAGTTGTGTCCTTCCGACATTCTGTGAAAGCCTCACAAGCCGAAGAAACAAAAATAAAATGGCCGATTTGCAAAATTGCCTTCCCGAGGTCCCACGAGCTCGGCGAAGGGATCGTTGGAACCGCGACGGCCGTATTAGTGGGAGCGCAGCAAACCCGAGTCCTTCCGAGTTTGCGTGAAAGCCGCACGAGCCGAAGAAACAAAAACAAAATGGCCGATTTGAAAAAAGTGCCTTCCCGAGGTCCCACGAGCTCGGCGAAGGGATCGTTGGAACCGCGACGGCCGTATTAGTGGGAGCGAAGCCAAGTCGTGTCCTTCCGACATTCTGTGAAAGCCTCACAAGCCGAAGAAACAAAAACAAAATGGTCGATTTGAAAAAAGTGCCTTCCCGAGGTCCGACGAGCTCGGCAAGGGGATCGTTGGAACCGCGACGGCCGTATTAGTCGGAGGCCGAAAACTCGAGTCCGACCGACTTTGCGTAAAAGCCGCACGAGCCGAAGAAGCAAAAACAAAATGGCCGATTTGAAAAACCTGACTTCCCGAGGTCCCACGAGCTCGGCGAGGGGATCGTTGGAACCGCGACGGCCGTATTAGTGGGAGGCCGAAAACTCGAGTCCGACCGACTTTGCGTGAACGCCGCACGAGCCGAAGAAGCAAAAACAAAATGGCCGATTTGAAAAACCTGACTTCCCGAGGTCCCACGAGCTCGACGAAGGGATCGTTGGAACTGCGACGGCCGTATTAGTGGGAGCGCAGCCAAGTCGTGTCCTTCCGACATTCTGTGAAAGCCTCACAAGCCGAGAAACAAAAACAAAATGACCGATTTGCAAAAAGTACCTTCCCAAGGTCCCACGAGCTCGGCGAAGGGATCGTTGGAACCGCGACGGCTGTATTAGTGGGAGCGCAGCGAACCCGTGTCCTTCCGACTTTCTGTTTCAGCTACACAAGCCGAAGAAGCAAAAACAAAATGGCCGATTTGAAAAAAGTGCCTTCCCGTGGTCCCACGAGCTCGGCGAAGGGATCGTTGGAACCGCGACGGCCGTATTAGTGGGAGCGCAGCGAACCCGTGTCCTTCCGACTTTCTTTTACAGCTACACGAGCCGAAGAAGCAAAAACAAAATGGCCGATTTGAAAAAAACTGTCTTCCCGAGGTCCCAAGAGCTCGGCGAAGGGATCGTTGGAACCGCGACGGCCGTACCAGTGGGAGCGCAGCCAACTCGTGTCCTTCCGACTTTGCGTGAAAGCCGCACGAGCCGAAGAAGCAAAAACAAAATGGCCGATTTGAAAAAAGTGCCTTCCCGAGGTCCCACGACCTCGACGGAGGGATCGTTGGAACCGCGACGGCCGTATTAGTGGGAGCGCAGCCAACTCGTGTCCTTCCGACATTCTGTGAAAGCTTCACAAGCCGAAGAAAGAAAAACAAAATGGCCGATTTGAAAAAAGTGCCTTCCCGAGGTCCCACGAGCTCGGCGCAGGGATCGTTGGAACCGCGACGGCCGTAGTAGTGGCATCGCAGCCAACCCGTGTCTCTCCGGACTTTTGTTCAACGCTGCGCTGGCGGAAGAAGCGAAAACAAAATGGCCAATTTAGATAATTGTGTACCGGAGTTCCCACGAGCTCGAGGTTAGGACCGTCGGAACTGTCGGAAAGTCCCCCAACTGATTCAGAGAAGTGCCTTCCCAAGGTCCTACGTGCTCGGAGATGCTACAGTTGGAACCGCTCTGCATTTGTCCTTGGTTCACAATGACCGTCGATCGTCACCAAGCCCCCCGTCGTTGTCCTTGGGTTAACATGACCGTCGATCGTCACCAAGCCCCCGCCGTTGTCCTTGGGTCGAAATGACCCTCGTGTGTCACCAAGCCCCTGATGTTGTCCTTGGGTCTAAATGACCCTCGTGTGTCACCAAGCCCCTGCCGTTGTCCTTGGGTCAAAATGACCCGAGTGTGTCATCAACACTCTGCCGTTGTCCTTGGGTCAAAATGACCCACGTGTGTCATCGGCACTCTGCCGTTGTCCTTGGGTCAAAATGACCCTCGTGTGTCACCGAGCCCATGCTGTTGTCCTTGGGTCAAAATGACCCTCGTGTGTCATCAACACTCTGCCGTTGTCCTTGGGTCAAAATGACCCTCGTGTGTCACCGAGCCCCTGATGGTGTCCTTGGGTCAAAATGACCTTTGTGTGTCACCGAGCACCTGCCGTTGTCCTTGGGTCAAAATGACCCGAGTGTGTCATCAACACTCTGCCGTTGTCCTTGGGTCAAAATGACCCTCGTGTGTCATCAACACTCTGCCGTTGTCCTTGGGTCTAAATGACCCTCGTGTGTCACCGAGCCCCTCATGGTGTCCTTTGGTCAAAATGACCCTCGTGTGTCACCGAGCCCCTGCTGTTGTCCTTGGGTCAAAATGACCCGAGTGTGTCATCAACACTCTGCCGTTGTCCTTGGGTCAAAATGACCCTCGTGCGTCACCGAGCCCCTGATGGTGTCCTTGGGTCAAAATGACCCTTGTGTGTCACCGAGCCCCTGCCGTTGTCCTTGGGTCAAAATGACCCTCGTGTGTCACCGAGCCCCTGCTGTTGTCCTTGGGTCAAAATGACCCAAGTGTGTCATCAACACTCTGCCGTTGTCCTTGGGTCAAAATGACCCTCGTGTGTCACCGAGCCCCTCCTGTTGTCCTTGGGTCAAGCTGACCCGAGTGTGTCATCAACACTCTGCCGTTGTCTTTGGGTCAAAATGACCCTCGTGTGTCACTGAGCCCCTGCTGTTGTCCTTGGGTCAAACTGACCCGAGTGTGTCATCAACACTCTGCTGTATGCAAGTGGTGTGAGCGCCCACTCATCGAAGGCTCCAGATGAAAGGACATTGGACAGTTTGACCCGCAGGACACGGGGTGTGTACGGATCGGATCGGTGAGGCCACACAAGGGTTAAGAAAATCTAGTTTTCAACTCTGTTCAGTCTATAACGCTGTATAAGAGCATAAAAATGAGTAAATGCAGTTTACGTGCAGTATAGTGATGAAAGCTTCAGGTATTCGTGAAAACGTCATACTATATGTAGTTCCGATGTTCTGAGACACTTTCTTGATGAAAAAGTGAAAAAAGTGAATTCTTTAAGAAAATCGAGTTTTCAACTCTGTTCAGTCTGAAACGCCGTTTAAGATCATAAAAATGAGTAAATGCAGCTTACCGGCAACATGTTGATGAAAGCTTCAGGTATTCATGAAAATGTCATACAATTTGTAGTTCCGATGTTCTGAGACACTTTCTTGATGGAGAAGTTAAAAAAAAAAGAATTCTTCAAGAAAATCTAGTTTTCAACTCTGTTCAGTCTGAAACGCCGTTTAAGAGCAAAAAAATGAGTAAATGCAGCTTACGTGTAGTATAGTGATGAAAGCTTCAGGTATTCATGAAAATGTCATACTATATGTTGTTCCGATGTTCTGAGACACTTTCTTGATGGAGAAGTAAAAAAAATGAATTCTTTAAGAAAATCGAGTTTTCAACTCTGTTCAGTCTGAAACGCCGTTTAAGAGCATAAAAATGAGTAAATACAGCTTACGGGCAGTATAGTGATGAAAGCTTCAGGTATTCATGAAAACGTCATACTATATGTAGTTCCGATGTTCTGAGACACTTTCTTGATGAAAAAGTAAAAAAAAAATGAATTCTTTAAGAAAATTTAGTTTTCAACTCTGTTCAGTCTGAAACTCCGCTTGAGAGCATGAAAATGAGTAAATGCAGCGTACTGGCAGTATAGTGATGAAAGCTTCACGTATTCATGAAAACGCCATACAATTTGTAGTTCCGATGTTCTGAGACACTTTCTTGATGAAAAAGTGAGAAAAAAAAATGAATTCTTTAAGAAAATTTAGTTTTCAACTCTGTTCAGTCTGAAACTCCGCTTGAGAGCATGAAAATGAGTAAATGCAGCTTACTGGCAGTATAGTGATGAAAGCTTCACGTATTCATGAAAACGCCATACAATTTGTAGTTCCGATGTTCTGAGACACTTTCTTGATGGAGAAGTAAAAAAAATGAATTCTTTAAGAATATCTAGTTTTCAACTCTGTTCAGTCTTTAATGGCGTATAAGAGCATGAAAATGAGTAAATGCAGCTTACTGGCAGTATAGTGATGAAAGCTTCACGTATTCAAGAAAACGCCATACAATTTGTAGTTCCGATGTTCTGAGACACTTCCTTGATGGAAAAGTAAAAAAAAAAAAAGATTTTTTTTAACCCTCCTGTTGCCATCTGGGTCAAAAAGACCTACGTTCGAGTGTTTATGTATTTCTGTGTATCTCGGTCTCAGGGTCACAAAATGATCCACTACCAGTGTATACGTATGCATGCATGCATGCATGCATGTACGTATGAATCCCTAAAGCCCGTCGTCCTCGGGTCAAAACGACCCGCGTCTTGCCACCGAGCCATCGCCGTCGCCCTGGGGTGTGTTCGACCCTCGAGTTTGAGTGAGCGCTCGGCCTCGTCCCTCGGGTCAAAATGACTCGCGTTCATCGCCGAGCCCTCCCCTCGCCGTCGTCCCCCGGGTCAGACTGACCAGTGTTTATCGCTGAACTCCCGGCCTCGTCCCTGGGGTCTAAATGACCCGCGTATATCACCGAGCTCCCGGCGTCGTCCCCGGAGTCAAAATGACCCGCGTATATCGCCGAGCTCCCGGCCCCCGTCCCCCGGGGTCAGAATGACCCGCGTTTATAGCCGAGCTCCCGGCCTCGCCGTCGTCCCCGGGGTCAGAATGACCCGTGAGCCCTCGGCCTCGTCCTCGGGTCGAAACGACTTGAGTTTTACGTTGTATTACAAGTCATCCCGTATGCTAAATGTAAATAAATAAATGATACAAATAAAGACATGACAAGACAGTTGCATTGTATTGTTTTTTTCTTACATTCATCACCAGTGTTACAAGCAACGACACAGAACACACACACACACACACACACACACACACACACACACACACACACACACACACACACACACACACACACACACACACACACACACACACACACACTCGCACAAATGTGTCCGCCACAGGATCACGGTTCGAAACGCAGACGACCGACGACGTAGCGTTCGAGTTCCCCCGCGAGCTCTTTCGTTCTCCGGTAGCACTGCGAGCTGTGGTTCTGGCGCGCGCGCCCGTACAATTAACACCACGGACGCGCGTCCAGCGTCACCTACATCCCGTCCGTCGGCGTCGGCGTAGCGAGATTCCGAGGAGGGCCGGCGCCGGGGTCGCGACGGCGTTCGGGTGCTTCCGCCGGCCCCGTGCGATCCACGGAGCCCGGCTCGCCCGCCAAACGGGCGAACCGACTTTCGGATTCGGTCGCGGCGGCGGCGGCCCGCCCCTCGGGCAAACGCGGAATCGTCAAAGACCCGGTCTCGGTCCCGGTCCCGGTCCCGGTCTCGGTCCCTCCCTCGATCGACGCTGTCAGACGCGACTCTCCACGCTCTCAGCAGCGGCGGCGCTTGGTCCGCCCTCTGCGGAAACATCACCCGTCGCCTGGCTTTTCGAGCGGGAGCGGAATCGTCCCAGGCCGGCACGGTCGCGGCCAGAGCCCATTCGATCGGCCTGGACGTGATCGCGTTCCAGCCGTCCCGACCCGCCCCGCCCCGCGCTTCTCGTTCTATGAAAGGGGTGTACTTATACGCTGTATTTATACACAATGTATTCATATCTGCGTAATCCCGCGGTCGGCTACGTTGGTGCGCTCGCGCTGATTAAAGGCTCTTTAGCCAAGACACGTGACGTCATTTCGTACGTGTCCAGATTGTAAAGCCCTCTGAGGCGTTTACAAAAAAAAAGAAAATAATAATCATCATGTGTATTTGTTATTCTGAGCTATTCAAAATAAACTGAATTGATTCAAATTGAAATGAGGTGTCACAAGTTGTTATGTGCGAATAAGGACACTATGAAAGGGGTGTACTTATACCCTGTATTTATACACAATTTATTCACATCTGCGTAATCCCGCGGTCGGCCTCGTTGGTGTGCTCGCGCTGATCGAAGGCTCTTTAGCAAAGACAGATTGACCCAGCAGGACACGGGGTGTGCGAGGAATGAGTGATGACAACACGAGGGTTAAGAAAATCTAGTTTTCAACTCTGTTCAGTCTATAACGCCGTATAAGAGCACAAAAATGAGTAAATGCAGCTTACGGGCAGTATAGTGATGAAAGCTTCACGTATTCATGAAAACGTCATACTATATGTAGTTCCGATTTACTGAGATACTTTCTTGATGGAGAAGTAAAAAAAAATGAATTCTTTAAGAAAATCTAGTTTTCAACTCTGTTCAGTCTTTTATGCCGTATAAGAGCATAAAAATGAGTAAATGCACCTTAAAGGCAGTATAGTGATGAAAGCTTCACGTATTCATAAAAATATCATACAATTTGTAGTTCCGATGTTCTGAGACACTTTCTTGATGAAGTAAAAAAAAATGAATTCTTTAAGAAAATCTAGTTTTCAACTCTGTTCAGTCTGAAACGCCGTTTAAGAGCATAAAAATGAGTAAATGCAGCTTACGTGCAGTATAGTGATGAAAGCTTCAGGTATTCATGAAAATGTCATAATATATGTTGTTCTGATGTTCTGAGACACCTTCTTGATGGAGAAGTAAAAAAAATGAATTCTTTAAGAAAATCGAGTTTTCAACTCTGTTCAGTCTGAAACGCCGTTTAAGAGCATAAAAATGAGTAAATGCAGCTTACGTGCAGTATAGTGATGAAAGCTTCAGGTATTCGTGAAAATGTCATACTATATGTAGTTCCGATGTTCTGAGACACTTTCTTGATGAAGTAAAAAAAATGAATTCTTTAAGAAAATCGAGTTTTCAACTCTGTTCAGTCTGAAACGCCGTTTAAGAGCATAAAAATGAGTAAATGCAGCTTACGGGCAGTATAGTGATGAAAGCTTCAAGTATTCATGAAAATGTCATACAATTTGTAGTTCTGATGTTCTGAAACACTTTCTTTATGAGAAGTAAAAAAAATGATTTTTTTTAAGAAAATCTAGTTTTCAACTCTGTTCACTCTGAAACGCCGTTTAAGAGCATAAAAATGAGTAAATGCAGCTTACGTGCAGTATAGTGATGAAAGCTTCAGGTATTCATGAAAATGTCATACTATATGTAGTTCCAATGTTCTGAGACACTTTCTTGATGGAGAAGTAAAAAAAATGAATTCTTTAAGAAAATCGAATTTTCAACTCTGTTCAGTCTGAAACGCCGTTTAAGAGCATAAAAATGAGTAAATGCAGCTTACGTGCAGTATAGTGATGAAAGCTTCAGGTATTTATGAAAATGTCATAATATATGTTGTTCTGATGTTCTGAGACACCTTCTTGATGGAGAAGTAAAAAAAATGAATTCTTTAAGAAAATCGAGTTTTCAACTCTGTTCACTCTGAAACGCCGTTTAAGAGCATAAAAATGAGTAAATGCAGCTTACGTGCAGTATAGTGATGAAAGCTTCAGGTATTCATGAAAATGTCATACTATATGTAGTTCCGATGTTCTGAGACACTGTCTTGATGGAGACGTAAAAAAAATGAATTCTTTAAGAAAATCGAGTTTTCAACTCTGTTCAGTCTGAAACGCCGTTTAAGAGCATAAAAATGAGTAAATGCAGCTTACGTGCAGTATAGTGATGAAAGCTTCACGTATTCATGAAAACGCCATACAATTTGTAGTTCCGATGTTCTGAGACACTTTCTTGATGGAGAAGTAAAAAAAAATGAATTCTTTAAGAATATCTAGTTTTCAACTCTGTTCAGTCTTTAATGGCGTATAAGAGCATGAAAATGAGTAAATGCAGCTTACTGGCAGTATAGTGATGAAAGCTTCACGTATTCAAGAAAACGCCATACAATTTGTAGTTCTGATGTTCTGAGACACTTCCTTGATGGAAAAGTTAAAAAAAAAAGATTTTTTTTAACCCTCCTGTTGCCATCTGGGTCAAAAAGACCTACGTTCGAGTGTTTATGTATTTCTGTGTATCTCGGTCTCAGGGTCACAAAATGATCCACTACCAGTGTATACGTATGCATGCATGCATGCATGTACGTATGAATCCCTAAAGCCCGTCGTCCTCGGGTCAAAACGACCCGCGTCTTGCCACCGAGCCATCGCCGTCGCCCTGGGGTGTGTTCGACCCTCGAGTTTGAGTGAGCGCTCGGCCTCGTCCCTCGGGTCAAAATGACTCGCGTTCATCGCCGAGCCCTCCCCTCGCCGTCGTCCCCCGGGTCAGACTGACCAGTGTTTATCGCTGAACTCCCGGCCTCGTCCCTGGGGTCTAAATGACCCGCGTATATCACCGAGCTCCCGGCGTCGTCCCCGGAGTCAAAATGACCCGCGTATATCGCCGAGCTCCCGGCCCCCGTCCCCCGGGGTCAGAATGACCCGCGTTTATAGCCGAGCTCCCGGCCCCTGTCCCGGGGTCAGAATGACCCGCGTATATTGCCGAGCTCCCGGCCCCCGTCCCCCGGGGTCAGAATGACCCGCGTTTATCGCTGAGCTCCCGGCCCCTGTCCCGGGGTCAGAATGACCCGCGTATATTGCCGAGCTCCCGGCCCTCGTCCCCGGGGTCAGACTGACCCGCGTATATCGCTGAACTCCCGGCCTCGTCAACGGGGTCAGAATGACCCGCGTTATAGCCGTGCTCCCGGCCTCGCCGTCGTCCCCGGGGTCAGAATGACCCGTGAGCCCTCGGCCTCGTCCTCGGGTCGAAACGACTCGAGTTTTACGTTGTATTACAAGTCATCCCGTATGCTAAATGTAAAAAAATAAATAAATAAATGATACAAATAAAGACATGACAAGACAGTTGCATTGTATTGTTTTTTTCTTACATTCATCACCAGTGTTACAAGCAACAACACAGAACACACACACACAAACACACACACACACACACACACACACACACACACACACACACACACACACACACACCAAACACACACACACACACACACACACACACACACCAAACACACACGCGCACAAATGTGTCCGCAAAAGGATCACGGTTCGAAACGCAGACGACCGACGACGTAGTTCGAGTTCCCCCGCGAGCTCTTTCGTTCTGGCGCGCGCGCCCGTACAATTAACACCACGGACGCGCGTCCAGCGTCACCTACATCCCGTCCGTCGGCGTCGGCGTAGCGAGATTCCGAGGGGGGCCGGCGCCGGGGTCGCGACGGCGTTCGGGTGCTTCCGCCGGCCCCATGCGATCCACGGAGCCCGGCTCGCCCGCCAAACGGGCGAACCGACGTTCGGATTCGGTCGCGGCGGCGGCGGCGGCGGCCCGTCCCTCGGGCAAACGCGGAATCGTCAAAGACCCGGTCTCCGTCCCGGTCCCGGTCCCGGTCCCGGTCCCTCCCTCGATCGACGCTGCCGGACGCGACTCTCCACGCTCTCAGCAGCGGCGGCGGCGCTTGGTCCGCCCTCTGCGGAAACATCACCCGTCGCCTGGCTTCTCGAGCGGGAGCGGAATCGTCCCAGGCCGGCACGGTCGCGGCCAGAGCCCATTCGATCGGCCTGGACGTGATCGCGTTCCAGCCGTCCCGACCCGACCCGCCCCGCGCTTCTCGTTCTATGAAAGGGGTGTACTTATACGCTGTATTTATACACAATGTATTCATATCTGCGTAATCCCGCGGTCGGCCTCGTTGGTGTGCTCGCGCTGATCGAAGGCTCTTTAGCAAAGACAGATTGACCCAGCAGGACACGGGGTGTGCGAGGAATGAGTGATGATAACACGAGGGTTAAGAAAATTTAGTTTTCAACTCTGTTCAGTCTGAAACGCCGTTTAAGAGCATAAAAATGAGTAAATGCAGCTTACGTGCAGTATAGTGATGAAAGCTTCAGGTATTCATGAAAATGTCATACTATATGTAGTTCCGATGTTCTGAGACACTTTCTTGATGGAGAAGTAAAAAAAATGAATTCTTTAAGAATATCTAGTTTTCAACTCTGTTCAGTCTGAAACGCCGTTTAAGAGCAAAAAAATGAGTAAATGCAGCTTACGTGTAGTATAGTGATGAAAGCTTCAGGTATTCATGAAAATGTCATACTATATGTTGTTCCGATGTTCTGAGACACTTTCTTGATGAAAAAGTGAAAAGAAAATGAATTCTTTAAGAAAATTTAGTTTTCAACTCTGTTCAGTCTGAAACTCCGCTTGAGAGCATAAAAATGAGTAAATTCAGCTTACGTGCAGTACAGTGATGAAAGCTTCAGGTATTCATGAAAATGTCATACTATATGTAGTTCCGATGTTCTGAGACACTTTCTTGATGGAGAAGTAAAAAAAATGAATTCTTTAAGAAAATCGAGTTTTCAACTCTGTTCAGTCTGAAACGCCGTTTAAGAGCATAAAAATGAGTAAATGCAGCTTACGTGCAGTATAGTGATGAAAGCTTCAGGTATTCATGAAAATGTCATACTATATGTTGTTCCGATGTTCTGAGACACTTTCTTGATGGAGAAGTAAAAAAAATGAATTCTTTAAGAAAATCGAGTTTTCAACTCTGTTCAGTCTGAAACGCCGTTTAAGAGCATAAAAATGAGTAAATGCAGCTTACGTGCAGTATAGTGATGAAAGCTTCAGGTATTCATGAAAATGTCATACTATATGTAGTTCCGATGTTCTGAGACACTTTCTTGATGGAGAAGTAAAAAAAATGAATTCTTTAAGAAAATCGAGTTTTCAACTCTGTTCAGTCTGAAACGCCGTTTAAGAGCATAAAAATGAGTAAATGCAGCTTACGGGCAGTATAGTGATGAAAGCTTCAGGTATTTATGAAAATGTCATAATATATGTTGTTCTGATGTTCTGAGACACTTTCTTGATGGAGAAGTTAAAAAAAAAGAATTCTTCAAGAAAATCTAGTTTTCAACTCTGTTCAGTCTGAAACGCCGTTTAAGAGCAAAAAAATGAGTAAATGCAGCTTACGTGTAGTATAGTGATGAAAGCTTCAGGTATTCATGAAAATGTCATACTATATGTTGTTCCGATGTTCTGAGACACTTTCTTGATGAAAAAGTGAAAAGAAAATGAATTCTTTAAGAAAATTTAGTTTTCAACTCTGTTCAGTCTGAAACTCCGCTTGAGAGCATAAAAATGAGTAAATGCAGCTTACGTGCAGTATAGTGATGAAAGCTTCAGGTATTCATGAAAATGTCATACTATATGTAGTTCCGATGTTCTGAGACACTTTCTTGATGGAGAAGTAAAAAAAATGAATTCTTTAAGAAAATCGAGTTTTCAACTCTGTTCAGTCTGAAACGCCGTTTAAGAGCATAAAAATGAGTAAATGCAGCTTACGTGCAGTATAGTGATGAAAGCTTCAGGTATTCATGAAAATGTCATACTATATGTTGTTCCGATGTTCTGAGACACTTTCTTGATGGAGAAGTAAAAAAAATGAATTCTTTAAGAAAATCGAGTTTTCAACTCTGTTCAGTCTGAAACGCCGTTTAAGAGCATAAAAATGAGTAAATGCAGCTTACGTGCAGTATAGTGATGAAAGCTTCAGGTATTCATGAAAATGTCATACTATATGTAGTTCCGATGTTCTGAGACACTTTCTTGATGGAGAAGTAAAAAAAATGAATTCTTTAAGAAAATCGAGTTTTCAACTCTGTTCAGTCTGAAACGCCGTTTAAGAGCATAAAAATGAGTAAATGCAGCTTACGTGCAGTATAGTGATGAAAGCTTCACGTATTCATGAAAACGCCATACAATTTGTAGTTCCGATGTTCTGAGACACTTTCTTGATGGAGAAGTAAAAAAAAATGAATTCTTTAAGAATATCTAGTTTTCAACTCTGTTCAGTCTGAAACGCCGTTTAAGAGCAAAAAAATGAGTAAATGCAGCTTACGTGTAGTATAGTGATGAAAGCTTCAGGTATTCATGAAAATGTCATACTATATGTTGTTCCGATGTTCTGAGACACTTTCTTGATGAAAAAGTGAAAAGAAAATGAATTCTTTAAGAAAATTTAGTTTTCAACTCTGTTCAGTCTGAAACTCCGCTTGAGAGCATAAAAATGAGTAAATTCAGCTTACGTGCAGTACAGTGATGAAAGCTTCAGGTATTCATGAAAATGTCATACTATATGTAGTTCCGATGTTCTGAGACACTTTCTTGATGGAGAAGTAAAAAAAATGAATTCTTTAAGAAAATCGAGTTTTCAACTCTGTTCAGTCTGAAACGCCGTTTAAGAGCATAAAAATGAGTAAATGCAGCTTACGTGCAGTATAGTGATGAAAGCTTCAGGTATTCATGAAAATGTCATACTATATGTTGTTCCGATGTTCTGAGACACTTTCTTGATGGAGAAGTAAAAAAAATGAATTCTTTAAGAAAATCGAGTTTTCAACTCTGTTCAGTCTGAAACGCCGTTTAAGAGCATAAAAATGAGTAAATGCAGCTTACGTGCAGTATAGTGATGAAAGCTTCAGGTATTCATGAAAATGTCATACTATATGTAGTTCCGATGTTCTGAGACACTTTCTTGATGGAGAAGTAAAAAAAATGAATTCTTTAAGAAAATCGAGTTTTCAACTCTGTTCAGTCTGAAACGCCGTTTAAGAGCATAAAAATGAGTAAATGCAGCTTACGGGCAGTATAGTGATGAAAGCTTCAGGTATTTATGAAAATGTCATAATATATGTTGTTCTGATGTTCTGAGACACTTTCTTGATGGAGAAGTTAAAAAAAAAGAATTCTTCAAGAAAATCTAGTTTTCAACTCTGTTCAGTCTGAAACGCCGTTTAAGAGCAAAAAAATGAGTAAATGCAGCTTACGTGTAGTATAGTGATGAAAGCTTCAGGTATTCATGAAAATGTCATACTATATGTTGTTCCGATGTTCTGAGACACTTTCTTGATGAAAAAGTGAAAAGAAAATGAATTCTTTAAGAAAATTTAGTTTTCAACTCTGTTCAGTCTGAAACTCCGCTTGAGAGCATAAAAATGAGTAAATGCAGCTTACGTGCAGTATAGTGATGAAAGCTTCAGGTATTCATGAAAATGTCATACTATATGTAGTTCCGATGTTCTGAGACACTTTCTTGATGGAGAAGTAAAAAAAATGAATTCTTTAAGAAAATCGAGTTTTCAACTCTGTTCAGTCTGAAACGCCGTTTAAGAGCATAAAAATGAGTAAATGCAGCTTACGTGCAGTATAGTGATGAAAGCTTCAGGTATTCATGAAAATGTCATACTATATGTTGTTCCGATGTTCTGAGACACTTTCTTGATGGAGAAGTAAAAAAAATGAATTCTTTAAGAAAATCGAGTTTTCAACTCTGTTCAGTCTGAAACGCCGTTTAAGAGCATAAAAATGAGTAAATGCAGCTTACGTGCAGTATAGTGATGAAAGCTTCAGGTATTCATGAAAATGTCATACTATATGTAGTTCCGATGTTCTGAGACACTTTCTTGATGGAGAAGTAAAAAAAATGAATTCTTTAAGAAAATCGAGTTTTCAACTCTGTTCAGTCTGAAACGCCGTTTAAGAGCATAAAAATGAGTAAATGCAGCTTACGTGCAGTATAGTGATGAAAGCTTCACGTATTCATGAAAACGCCATACAATTTGTAGTTCCGATGTTCTGAGACACTTTCTTGATGGAGAAGTAAAAAAAAATGAATTCTTTAAGAATATCTAGTTTTCAACTCTGTTCAGTCTGAAACGCCGTTTAAGAGCAAAAAAATGAGTAAATGCAGCTTACGTGTAGTATAGTGATGAAAGCTTCAGGTATTCATGAAAATGTCATACTATATGTTGTTCCGATGTTCTGAGACACTTTCTTGATGAAAAAGTGAAAAGAAAATGAATTCTTTAAGAAAATTTAGTTTTCAACTCTGTTCAGTCTGAAACTCCGCTTGAGAGCATAAAAATGAGTAAATTCAGCTTACGTGCAGTACAGTGATGAAAGCTTCAGGTATTCATGAAAATGTCATACTATATGTAGTTCCGATGTTCTGAGACACTTTCTTGATGAAGTAAAAAAAATGAATTCTTTAAGAAAATCGAGTTTTCAACTCTGTTCAGTCTGAAACGCCGTTTAAGAGCATAAAAATGAGTAAATGCAGCTTACGTGCAGTATAGTGATGAAAGCTTCAGGTATTCATGAAAATGTCATACTATATGTAGTTCCGATGTTCTGAGACACTTTCTTGATGGAGAAGTAAAAAAAATGAATTCTTTAAGAAAATCGAGTTTTCAACTCTGTTCAGTCTGAAACGCCGTTTAAGAGCATAAAAATGAGTAAATGCAGCTTACGTGCAGTATAGTGATGAAAGCTTCACGTATTCATGAAAACGCCATACAATTTGTAGTTCCGATGTTCTGAGACACTTTCTTGATGGAGAAGTAAAAAAAAATGAATTCTTTAAGAATATCTAGTTTTCAACTCTTTTCAGTCTTTAATGGCGTATAAGAGCATGAAAATGAGTAAATGCAGCTTACTGGCAGTATAGTGATGAAAGCTTCACGTATTCAAGAAAACGCCATACAATTTGTAGTTCCGATGTTCTGAGACACTTCCTTGATGGAAAAGTAAAAAAAAAAAGATTTTTTTTAACCCTCCTGTTGCCATCTGGGTCAAAAAGACCTACGTTCGAGTGTTTATGTATTTCTGTGTATCTCGGTTTCAGGGTCACAAAATGATCCACTACCAGTGTATACGTATGCATGCATGCATGCATGTACGTATGAATCCCTAAAGCCCGTCGTCCTCGGGTCAAAACGACCCGCGTCTTGCCACCGAGCCATCGCCGTCGCCCTGGGGTGTGTTCGACCCTCGAGTTTGAGTGAGCGCTCGGCCTCGTCCCTCGGGTCAAAATGACTCGCGTTCATCGCCGAGCCCTCCCCTCGCCGTCGTCCCCCGGGTCAGACTGACCAGTGTTTATCGCTGAACTCCCGGCCTCGTCCCTGGGGTCTAAATGACCCGCGTATATCACCGAGCTCCCGGCGTCGTCCCCGGAGTCAAAATGACCCGCGTATATCGCCGAGCTCCCGGCCCCCGTCCCCCGGGGTCAGAATGACCCGCGTTTATAGCCGAGCTCCCGGCCCCTGTCCCGGGGTCAGAATGACCCGCGTATATTGCCGAGCTCCCGGCCCCCGTCCCCCGGGGTCAGAATGACCCGCGTTTATCGCTGAGCTCCCGGCCCCTGTCCCGGGGTCAGAATGACCCGCGTATATTGCCGAGCTCCCGGCCCTCGTCCCCGGGGTCAGACTGACCCGCGTATATCGCTGAACTCCCGGCCTCGTCAACGGGGTCAGAATGACCCGCGTTATAGCCGTGCTCCCGGCCTCGCCGTCGTCCCCGGGGTCAGAATGACCCGTGAGCCCTCGGCCTCGTCCTCGGGTCGAAACGACTCGAGTTTTACGTTGTATTACAAGTCATCCCGTATGCTAAATGTAAAAAAATAAATAAATAAATGATACAAATAAAGACATGACAAGACAGTTGCATTGTATTGTTTTTTTCTTACATTCATCACCAGTGTTACAAGCAACAACACAGAACACACACACACAAACACACACACACACACACACACACACACACACACACACACACACACACACACACACACACACACACACACTAAACACACACGCGCACAAATGTGTCCGCAAAAGGATCACGGTTCGAAACGCAGACGACCGACGACGTAGTTCGAGTTCCCCCGCGAGCTCTTTCGTTCTGGCGCGCGCGCCCGTACAATTAACACCACGGACGCGCGTCCAGCGTCACCTACATCCCGTCCGTCGGCGTCGGCGTAGCGAGATTCCGAGGGGGGCCGGCGCCGGGGTCGCGACGGCGTTCGGGTGCTTCCGCCGGCCCCATGCGATCCACGGAGCCCGGCTCGCCCGCCAAACGGGCGAACCGACGTTCGGATTCGGTCGCGGCGGCGGCGGCGGCGGCGGCGGCCCGTCCCTCGGGCAAACGCGGAATCGTCAAAGACCCGGTCTCCGTCCCGGTCCCGGTCCCGGTCCCGGTCCCTCCCTCGATCGACGCTGCCGGACGCGACTCTCCACGCTCTCAGCAGCGGCGGCGGCGCTTGGTCCGCCCTCTGCGGAAACATCACCCGTCGCCTGGCTTCTCGAGCGGGAGCGGAATCGTCCCAGGCCGGCACGGTCGCGGCCAGAGCCCATTCGATCGGCCTGGACGTGATCGCGTTCCAGCCGTCCCGACCCGACCCGCCCCGCGCTTCTCGTTCTATGAAAGGGGTGTACTTATACGCTGTACTTATACACAATGTATTCATATCTGCGTAATCCCGCGGTCGGCTACGTTGGTGCGCTCGCGCTGATTAAAGGCTCTTTAGCCAAGACACGTGACGTCATTTCGTACGTGTCCAGATTGTAAAGCCCTCTGAGGCGTTTACAAAAAAAAAGAAAATAATAATCATCATGTGTATTTGTTATTCTGAGCTATTCAAAATAAACTGAATTGATTCAAATTGAAATGAGGTGTCACAAGTTGTTATGTGCGAATAAGGACACTATGAAAGGGGTGTACTTATACCCTGTATTTATACACAATTTATTCACATCTGCGTAATCCCGCGGTCGGCCTCGTTGGTGTGCTCGCGCTGATCGAAGGCTCTTTAGCAAAGACAGATTGACCCAGCAGGACACGGGGTGTGCGAGGAATGAGTGATGATAACACGAGGGTTAAGAAAATTTAGTTTTCAACTCTGTTCAGTCTATAACGCCGTATAAGAGCACAAAAATGAGTAAATGCAGCTTACGGGCAGTATAGTGATGAAAGCTTCACGTATTCATGAAAACGTCATACTATATGTAGTTCCGATTTACTGAGATACTTTCTTGATGGAGAAGTAAAAAAAATGAATTCTTTAAGAAAATCTAGTTTTCAACTCTGTTCAGTCTTTTATGCCGTATAAGAGCATAAAAATGAGTAAATGCAGCTTACAGGGCAGTATAGTGATGAAAGCTTCACGTATTCATGAAAATGTCATACAATTTGTAGTTCCGATGTTCTGAGACACTTTCTTGATGAAGAAGTAAAAAAAATGAATTCTTTAAGAAAATCTAGTTTTCAACTCTGTTCAGTCTGAAACTTCGCTTAAGAGCATGAAAATGAGTAAATGCAGCTTACGGGCAGTATAGTGATGAAAGCTTCACGTATTCATGAAAACGTCATACAATTTGTAGTTCCGATGTTCTGAGACACTTTCTTGATGGAGAAGTAAAAAAAATGAATTCTTTAAGAAAATCTAGTTTTCAACTCTGTTCAGTCTTTAATGGCGTATAAGAGCATAAAAATGAGTAAATGCAGCTTACGGGCAGTATAGTGATGAAAACTTCAGGTATTCATGCAAACGTCATACTATATGAAGTTCCGATGTTCTGAGATACTTTCTTGATGGAAAAGTAAAAAAAATGAATTTTTTAAAGAAAATCTAGTTTTCAACTCTGTTCTTTAATTCTTTAACCCTCCTGTTGCCTTCTGGGTCAAAAAGACCTACGTTCGAGTGTTTATGTATTTCTGTGTATCTCGGTCTCAGGGTCACAAAATGATCCACTACCAGTGTATACGTATGCATGCATGCATGCATGCATGTACGTATGAATCCCTAAAGCCCGTCGTCCTCGGGTCAAAACGACCCGCGTCTTGCCACCGAGCCCTCGCCGTCGCCCTGGGGTCTGTTTGACCCACGAGTTTGAGCGAGCGCTCGGCCTCGTCCCATGGGTCAAAATGACTCGCGTTCATCGCCGAGCCCACCCCTCGCCGTCGTCCCCCGGGTCAGACTGACCCGTGTTTATCGCTGAGCTCCCGGCCTCGTCCCCGGGGTCAGAATGACCCGCGTATATCACCGAGCTCCCGGCGTCGTCCCCGGGGTCTAAATGACCCGCATTTATCGCCGAGCTCCCGGCCCCGTCCACGGGGTCAGAATGACCCGCGTTTATCGTCGAGCTCTCGGCCCCCGTTCCCCCGGGGTCAGATTGACCCGCGTTTATAGCCAAGCTCCCGTCCTCGCCGTCGTCCCCGGGGTCAGAATGACCCGTGAGCCCTCGGCCTCGTCCTCGGGTCGAAACGACTCGAGTTTTACGCTGTTATTCTGAGCTATTCAAAATAAACTGAATTGATTCAAATTGAAATGAGGTGTCACAAGTTGTTATGTGCGAATAAGGACACTATGAAAGGGGTGTACTTATACCCTGTATTTATACACAATTTATTCACATCTGCATGTCCTTCCGACTTTCTGTTACAGCTACACGAGCCGAAGAAGCAAAAACAAAATGGCCGATTTGAAAAAAAACTGTCTTCCCGTGGTCCCAAGAGCTCGGCGAAGGGATCGTTGGAACCGCGACGGCCGTACCAGTGGGAGGCCGAAAACTCGAGTCCGTCCGACATTATGTGAAAGCCGCACGAGCCGAAGAAGCAAAAACAAAATGGCCGATTTGAAAAAAGTGCCTTCCCGAGGTCTCACGAGCTCGGGGTCGGAACCGTTGGAACCGCCACAGCCGTATTAGTGGGAGGCCGAAAACTCGAGTCCGTCCGACATTATGTGAAAGCCGCACGAGCCGAAGAAGCAAAAACAAAATGGCCGATTTGAAAAAAGTGCCTTCCAGAGGTCCCACGAGCTCGGCGACGGGTTCGTTGGAACCGTAACGGCCGTATTAGTTGGAGGCAGCGAACTCCAGTACTTCCGACTTTGCGTGAAAGCCGCACGAGCCGAAGAAGCAAAAACAAAATGGCCGATTTGCAAAAAGTGCCTTCCCGAGGTCCCACGAGCTCGGCGACGTGATCGTTGGAACCGCGACGGCCGTACTAGTGTGAGCGCAGCCAAGTCGTGTCCTTCCGACATTATGTGAAAGCCTCACGAGCCGAAGAAACAAAAACAAAATGGCCGATTTGCAAAAAGTGCCTTCCCGAGGTCCCACGAGCTCGGCGAAGGGATCGTTGGAACCGCGACGGCCGTATTAGTGGGAGCGCAGCAAACTCGAGTCCGACCGGCTTTGCGTGAAAGCCGCACGAGCCGAAGAAGCAAAAACAAAATGGCCGATTTGAAAAACCTGACTTCCCGAGGTCCCACGAGCTCGGCGAAGGGATCGTTGGAACCGCGACGGCCGTATTAGTGGGAGTGCAGCAAACTCGAGACCTTCCGACTTTGCGTGAAAGCCGCACGAGCCGAAGAAGCAAAAACAAAATGGCCGATTTGAAAAAACTGACTTCCTGAGGTCCCACGAGCTCGGCGAGGGGATCGTTGAAACCGCGACGGCCGTATTAGTGGGAGGCTGGAAACTCGAGTCCTTCCGACTTTCAGTGAAAGCCGCACGAGCCGAAGAAGCAAAAACAAAATGGCCGATTTGAAAAACCTAACTTCCCGAGGTCCCACGAGCTCGGCGAAGGGATCGTTGGAACCGCGACGGCCGTATTAGTGGGAGCGCAGCCAAGTTGTGTCCTTCCGACATTCTGTGAAAGCCTCACAAGCCGAAGAAACAAAAACAAAATGGCCGATTTGCAAAATTGCCTTCCCGAGGTCCCACGAGCTCGGCGAAGGGATCGTTGGAACCGCGACGGCCGTATTAGTGGGAGCGCAGCAAACCCGAGTCCTTCCGAGTTTGCGTGAAAGCCGCACGAGCCGAAGAAACAAAAACAAAATGGCCGATTTGAAAAAAGTGCCTTCCCGAGGTCCCACGAGCTCGGCGAAGGGATCGTTGGAACCGCGACGGCCGTATTAGTGGGAGCGCAGCGAACCCGTGTCCTTCCGACTTTCTGTTACAGCTACACAAGCCGAAGAAGCAAAAACAAAATGGCCGATTTGAAAAAAGTGCCTTCCCGTGGTCCCACAAGCTCGGCGAAGGGATCGTTGGAACCACGACGGCCGTATTAGTGGGAGCGCAGCGAACCCGTGTCCTTCCGACTTTCATTTACAGCTACACAAGCCGAAGAAGCAAAAACAAAATGGCCGATTTGAAAGAAGTGCCTTCCCGTAGTCCCACGAGCTCGGCGAAGGGATCGTTGGAACCGCGACGGCCGTATTAGTGGGAGCGAAGCCAAGTCGTGTCCTTCCGACATTCTGTGAAAGCCTCACAAGCCGAAGAAACAAAAACAAAATGGCCGATTTGAAAAAAGTGCCTTCCCGAGGTCCGACGAGCTCGGCAAGGGGATCGTTGGAACCGCGACGGCCGTATTAGTCGGAGGCCGAAAACTCGAGTCCGACCGACTTTGCGTAAAAGCCGCACGAGCCGAAGAAGCAAAAACAAAATGGCCGATTTGAAAAACCTGACTTCCCGAGGTCCCACGAGCTCGGTGAGGGGATCGTTGGAACCGCGACGGCCGTATTAGTGGGAGGCCGAAAACTCGAGTCCGACCGACTTTGCGTGAAAGCCGCACGAGCCGAAGAAGCAAAAACAAAATGGCCGATTTGAAAAACCTGACTTCCCGAGGTCCCACGAGCTCGACGAAGGGATCGTTGGAACCGCGACGGCCGTATTAGTGGGAGCGCAGCCAAGTCGTGTCCTTCCGACATTCTGTGAAAGCCTCACAAGCCGAAGAAACAAAAACAAAATGACCGATTTGCAAAAAGTACCTTCCCAAGGTCCCACGAGCTCGGCGCAGGGATCGTTGGAACCGCGACGGCTGTATTAGTGGGAACGCAGCGAACCCGTGTCCTTCCGACTTTCTGTTTCAGCTACACAAGCCGAAGAAGCAAAAACAAAATGGCCGATTTGAAAAAAGTGCCTTCCCGTGGTCCCACGAGCTCGGCGAAGGGATCGTTGGAACCGCGACGGCCGTATTAGTGGGAGCGCAGCGAACCCGTGTCCTTCCGACTTTCTGTTACAGCTACACAAGCCGAAGAAGCAAAAACAAAATGGCCGATTTGAAAAAAGTGCCTTCCCGTGGTCCCACGAGCTCGGCGAAGGGATCGTTGGAACCGCGACGGCCGTATTAGTGGGAGCGCAGCGAACCCGTGTCCTTCCGACTTTCTTTTACAGCTACACGAGCCGAAGAAGCAAAAACAAAATGGCCGATTTGAAAAAAACTGTCTTCCCGAGGTCCCAAGAGCTCGGCGAAGGGATCGTTGGAACCGCGACGGCCGTACCAGTGGGAGCGCAGCCAACTCGTGTCCTTCCGACTTTGCGTGAAAGCCGCACGAGCCGAAGAAGCAAAAACAAAATGGCCGATTTGAAAAAAGTGCCTTCCCGAGGTCCCACGACCTCGACGGAGGGATCGTTGGAACCGCGACGGCCGTATTAGTGGGAGCGCAGCCAACTCGTGTCCTTCCGACATTCTGTGAAAGCTTCACAAGCCGAAGAAAGAAAAACAAAATGGCCGATTTGAAAAAAGTGCCTTCCCGAGGTCCCACGAGCTCGGCGCAGGGATCGTTGGAACCGCGACGGCCGTAGTAGTGGCATCGCAGCCAACCCGTGTCTCTCCGGACTTTGGTTCAACGCTGCGCTGGCGGAAGAAGCGAAAACAAAATGGCCAATTTAGATAATTGTGTACCGGAGTTCCCACGAGCTCGAGGTTAGGACCGTCGGAACTGTCGGAAAGTCCCCCAACTGATTCAGAGAAGTGCCTTCCCAAGGTCCTACGTGCTCGGAGATGCTACAGTTG
This sequence comes from Clinocottus analis, assembly GCF_023055335.1. NCBI lineage: Eukaryota > Metazoa > Chordata > Actinopteri > Perciformes > Cottidae > Clinocottus > Clinocottus analis. The sequence goes on along the minus strand of NW_027176240.1, from coordinate 18,698,105 downwards.
GAACCGCTCTGCATTTGTCCTTGGTTCACAATGACCGTCGATCGTCACCAAGCCCCCCGTCGTTGTCCTTGGGTTAACATGACCGTCGATCGTCACCAAGCCCCCGCCGTTGTCCTTGGGTCGAAATGACCCTCGTGTGTCACCAAGCCCCTGATGTTGTCCTTGGGTCTAAATGACCCTCGTGTGTCACCAAGCCCCTGATGTTGTCCTTGGGTCTAAATGACCCTCGTGTGTCACCAAGCCCCTGCCGTTGTCCTTGGGTCAAAATGACCCGAGTGTGTCATCAACACTCTGCCGTTGTCCTTGGGTCAAAATGACCCACGTGTGTCATCGGCACTCTGCCGTTGTCCTTGGGTCAAAATGACCCTCGTGTGTCACCGAGCCCATGCTGTTGTCCTTGGGTCAAAATGACCCTCGTGTGTCATCAACACTCTGCCGTTGTCCTTGGGTCAAAATGACCCTCGTGTGTCACCGAGCCCCTGATGGTGTCCTTGGGTCAAAATGACCTTTGTGTGTCACCGAGCACCTGCCGTTGTCCTTGGGTCAAAATGACCCGAGTGTGTCATCAACACTCTGCCGTTGTCCTTGGGTCAAAATGACCCTCGTGTGTCATCAACACTCTGCCGTTGTCCTTGGGTCTAAATGACCCTCGTGTGTCACCGAGCCCCTGATGGTGTCCTTTGGTCAAAATGACCCTCGTGTGTCACCGAGCCCCTGCTGTTGTCCTTGGGTCAAAATGACCCGAGTGTGTCATCAACACTCTGCCGTTGTCCTTGGGTCAAAATGACCCTCGTGCGTCACCGAGCCCCTGATGGTGTCCTTGGGTCAAAATGACCCTTGTGTGTCACCGAGCCCCTGCCGTTGTCCTTGGGTCAAAATGACCCTCGTGTGTCACCGAGCCCCTGCTGTTGTCCTTGGGTCAAAATGACCCAAGTGTGTCCTCAACACTCTGCCGTTGTCCTTGGGTCTAAATGACCCTCGTGTGTCACCGAGCCCCTCATGGTGTCCTTGGGTCAAAATGACCCTCGTGTGTCACCGAGCCCCTCCTGTTGTCCTTGGGTCAAGCTGACCCGAGTGTGTCATCAACACTCTGCCGTTGTCTTTGGGTCAAAATGACCCTCGTGTGTCACCGAGCCCCTGCTGTTGTCCTTGGGTCAAACTGACCCGAGTGTGTCATCAACACTCTGCTGTATGCAAGTGGTGTGAGCGCCCACTCATCGAAGGCTCCAGATGAAAGGACATTGGACAGTTTGACCCGCAGGACACGGGGTGTGTACGGATCGGATCGGTGAGGCCACACAAGGGTTAAGAAAATCTAGTTTTCAACTCTGTTCAGTCTATAACGCTGTATAAGAGCATAAAAATGAGTAAATGCAGTTTACGTGCAGTATAGTGATGAAAGCTTCAGGTATTCGTGAAAACGTCATACTATATGTAGTTCCGATGTTCTGAGACACTTTCTTGATGAAAAAGTGAAAAAAGTGAATTCTTTAAGAAAATCGAGTTTTCAACTCTGTTCAGTCTGAAATGCCGTTTAAGATCATAAAAATGAGTAAATGCAGCTTACCGGCAACATGTTGATGAAAGCTTCAGGTATTCATGAAAATGTCATACAATTTGTAGTTCCGATGTTCTGAGACACTTTCTTGATGGAGAAGTTAAAAAAAAAGAATTCTTCAAGAAAATCTAGTTTTCAACTCTGTTCAGTCTGAAACGCCGTTTAAGAGCAAAAAAATGAGTAAATGCAGCTTACGTGTAGTATAGTGATGAAAGCTTCAGGTATTCATGAAAATGTCATACTATATGTTGTTCCGATGTTCTGAGACACTTTCTTGATGAAAAAGTGAAAAACAAAAATGAATTCTTTAAGAAAATTTAGTTTTCAACTCTGTTCAGTCTGAAACTCCGCTTGAGAGCATGAAAATGAGTAAATGCAGCTTACTGGCAGTATAGTGATGAAAGTTTCACGTATTCATGAAAACGCCATACAATTTGTAGTTCCGATGTTCTGAGACACTTTCTTGATGAAGTAAAAAAAAATGAATTCTTTAAGAAAATCTAGTTTTCAACTCTGTTCAGTCTGAAACGCCGTTTAAGAGCATAAAAATGAGTAAATGCAGCTTACGTGCAGTACAGTGATGAAAGCTTCAGGTATTCATGAAAATGTCATAATATATGTTGTTCTGATGTTCTGAGACACCTTCTTGATGGAGAAGTAAAAAAAATGAATTCTTTAAGAAAATCGAGTTTTCAACTCTGTTCACTCTGAAACGCCGTTTAAGAGCATAAAAAAGAGTAAATGTAGCTTACGTGCAGTATAGTGATGAAAGCTTCAGGTATTCATGAAAATGTCATACTATATGTAGTTCCGATGTTCTGAGACACTTTCTTGATGGAGAAGTTAAAAAAAAAGAATTCTTCAAGAAAATCTAGTTTTCAACTCTGTTCAGTCTGAAACGCCGTTTAAGAGCATAAAAATGAGTAAATGCAGCTTACGGGCAGTATAGTGATGAAAGCTTCAGGTATTTATGAAAATGTCATAATATATGTTGTTCTGATGTTCTGAGACACCTTCTTGATGGAGAAGTAAAAAAAATGAATTCTTTAAGAAAATCGAGTTTTCAACTCTGTTCACTCTGAAACGCCGTTTAAGAGCATAAAAATGAGTAAATGCAGCTTACGTGCAGTATAGTGATGAAAGCTTCAGGTATTCATGAAAATGTCATACTATATGTAGTTCCGATGTTCTGAGACACTGTCTTGATGGAGACGTAAAAAAAATGAATTCTTTAAGAAAATCGAGTTTTCAACTCTGTTCAGTCTGAAACGCCGTTTAAGAGCATAAAAATGAGTAAATGCAGCTTACGTGCAGTATAGTGATGAAAGCTTCACGTATTCATGAAAACGCCATACAATTTGTAGTTCCGATGTTCTGAGACACTTTCTTGATGGAGAAGTAAAAAAAAATGAATTCTTTAAGAATATCTAGTTTTCAACTCTGTTCAGTCTTTAATGGCGTATAAGAGCATGAAAATGAGTAAATGCAGCTTACTGGCAGTATAGTGATGAAAGCTTCACGTATTCAAGAAAACGCCATACAATTTGTAGTTCCGATGTTCTGAGACACTTCCTTGATGGAAAAGTAAAAAAAAAAAGATTTTTTTTAACCCTCCTGTTGCCATCTGGGTCAAAAAGACCTACGTTCGAGTGTTTATGTATTTCTGTGTATCTCGGTTTCAGGGTCACAAAATGATCCACTACCAGTGTATACGTATGCATGCATGCATGCATGTACGTATGAATCCCTAAAGCCCGTCGTCCTCGGGTCAAAACGACCCGCGTCTTGCCACCGAGCCATCGCCGTCGCCCTGGGGTGTGTTCGACCCTCGAGTTTGAGTGAGCGCTCGGCCTCGTCCCTCGGGTCAAAATGACTCGCGTTCATCGCCGAGCCCTCCCCTCGCCGTCGTCCCCCGGGTCAGACTGACCAGTGTTTATCGCTGAACTCCCGGCCTCGTCCCTGGGGTCTAAATGACCCGCGTATATCACCGAGCTCCCGGCGTCGTCCCCGGGGTCTAAATGACCCGCATTTATCGCCGAGCTCCCGGCCCCGTCCACGGGGTCAGAATGACCCGCGTTTATCGTCGAGCTCTCGGCCCCCGTTCCCCCGGGGTCAGATTGACCCGCGTTTATAGCCAAGCTCCCGTCCTCGCCGTCGTCCCCGGGGTCAGAATGACCCGTGAGCCCTCGGCCTCGTCCTCGGGTCGAAACGACTCGAGTTTTACGCTGTTATTCTGAGCTATTCAAAATAAACTGAATTGATTCAAATTGAAATGAGGTGTCACAAGTTGTTATGTGCGAATAAGGACACTATGAAAGGGGTGTACTTATACCCTGTATTTATACACAATTTATTCACATCTGCATGTCCTTCCGACTTTCTGTTACAGCTACACGAGCCGAAGAAGCAAAAACAAAATGGCCGATTTGAAAAAAAACTGTCTTCCCGTGGTCCCAAGAGCTCGGCGAAGGGATCGTTGGAACCGCGACGGCCGTACCAGTGGGAGGCCGAAAACTCGAGTCCGTCCGACATTATGTGAAAGCCGCACGAGCCGAAGAAGCAAAAACAAAATGGCCGATTTGAAAAAAGTGCCTTCCCGAGGTCTCACGAGCTCGGGGTCGGAACCGTTGGAACCGCCACAGCCGTATTAGTGGGAGGCCGAAAACTCGAGTCCGTCCGACATTATGTGAAAGCCGCACGAGCCGAAGAAGCAAAAACAAAATGGCCGATTTGAAAAAAGTGCCTTCCAGAGGTCCCACGAGCTCGGCGACGGGTTCGTTGGAACCGTAACGGCCGTATTAGTTGGAGGCAGCGAACTCCAGTACTTCCGACTTTGCGTGAAAGCCGCACGAGCCGAAGAAGCAAAAACAAAATGGCCGATTTGCAAAAAGTGCCTTCCCGAGGTCCCACGAGCTCGGCGACGTGATCGTTGGAACCGCGACGGCCGTACTAGTGTGAGCGCAGCCAAGTCGTGTCCTTCCGACATTATGTGAAAGCCTCACGAGCCGAAGAAACAAAAACAAAATGGCCGATTTGCAAAAAGTGCCTTCCCGAGGTCCCACGAGCTCGGCGAAGGGATCGTTGGAACCGCGACGGCCGTATTAGTGGGAGCGCAGCAAACTCGAGTCCGACCGGCTTTGCGTGAAAGCCGCACGAGCCGAAGAAGCAAAAACAAAATGGCCGATTTGAAAAACCTGACTTCCCGAGGTCCCACGAGCTCGGCGAAGGGATCGTTGGAACCGCGACGGCCGTATTAGTGGGAGTGCAGCAAACTCGAGACCTTCCGACTTTGCGTGAAAGCCGCACGAGCCGAAGAAGCAAAAACAAAATGGCCGATTTGAAAAAACTGACTTCCTGAGGTCCCACGAGCTCGGCGAGGGGATCGTTGAAACCGCGACGGCCGTATTAGTGGGAGGCTGGAAACTCGAGTCCTTCCGACTTTCAGTGAAAGCCGCACGAGCCGAAGAAGCAAAAACAAAATGGCCGATTTGAAAAACCTGACTTCCCGAGGTCCCACGAGCTCGGCGAAGGGATCGTTGGAACCGCGACGGCCGTATTAGTGGGAGCGCAGCCAAGTTGTGTCCTTCCGACATTCTGTGAAAGCCTCACAAGCCGAAGAAACAAAAACAAAATGGCCGATTTGCAAAATTGCCTTCCCGAGGTCCCACGAGCTCGGCGAAGGGATCGTTGGAACCGCGACGGCCGTATTAGTGGGAGCGCAGCAAACCCGAGTCCTTCCGAGTTTGCGTGAAAGCCGCACGAGCCGAAGAAACAAAAACAAAATGGCCGATTTGAAAAAAGTGCCTTCCCGAGGTCCCACGAGCTCGGCGAAGGGATCGTTGGAACCGCGACGGCCGTATTAGTGGGAGCGCAGCGAACCCGTGTCCTTCCGACTTTCTTTTACAGCTACACGAGCCGAAGAAGCAAAAACAAAATGGCCGATTTGAAAAAAACTGTCTTCCCGAGGTCCCAAGAGCTCGGCGAAGGGATCGTTGGAACCGCGACGGCCGTACCAGTGGGAGCGCAGCCAACTCGTGTCCTTCCGACTTTGCGTGAAAGCCGCACGAGCCGAAGAAGCAAAAACAAAATGGCCGATTTGAAAAAAGTGCCTTCCCGAGGTCCCACGACCTCGACGGAGGGATCGTTGGAACCGCGACGGCCGTATTAGTGGGAGCGCAGCCAACTCGTGTCCTTCCGACATTCTGTGAAAGCTTCACAAGCCGAAGAAAGAAAAACAAAATGGCCGATTTGAAAAAAGTGCCTTCCCGAGGTCCCACGAGCTCGGCGCAGGGATCGTTGGAACCGCGACGGCCGTAGTAGTGGCATCGCAGCCAACCCGTGTCTCTCCGGACTTTGGTTCAACGCTGCGCTGGCGGAAGAAGCGAAAACAAAATGGCCAATTTAGATAATTGTGTACCGGAGTTCCCACGAGCTCGAGGTTAGGACCGTCGGAACTGTCGGAAAGTCCCCCAACTGATTCAGAGAAGTGCCTTCCCAAGGTCCTACGTGCTCGGAGATGCTACAGTTGGAACCGCTCTGCATTTGTCCTTGGTTCACAATGACCGTCGATCGTCACCAAGCCCCCCGTCGTTGTCCTTGGGTTAACATGACCGTCGATCGTCACCAAGCCCCCGCCGTTGTCCTTGGGTCGAAATGACCCTCGTGTGTCACCAAGCCCCTGATGTTGTCCTTGGGTCTAAATGACCCTCGTGTGTCACCAAGCCCCTGCCGTTGTCCTTGGGTCAAAATGACCCGAGTGTGTCATCAACACTCTGCCGTTGTCCTTGGGTCAAAATGACCCACGTGTGTCATCGGCACTCTGCCGTTGTCCTTGGGTCAAAATGACCCTCGTGTGTCACCGAGCCCATGCTGTTGTCCTTGGGTCAAAATGACCCTCGTGTGTCATCAACACTCTGCCGTTGTCCTTGGGTCAAAATGACCCTCGTGTGTCACCGAGCCCCTGATGGTGTCCTTGGGTCAAAATGACCTTTGTGTGTCACCGAGCACCTGCCGTTGTCCTTGGGTCAAAATGACCCGAGTGTGTCATCAACACTCTGCCGTTGTCCTTGGGTCAAAATGACCCTCGTGTGTCACCGAGCCCCTGATGGTGTCCTTGGGTCAAAATGACCTTTGTGTGTCACCGAGCACCTGCCGTTGTCCTTGGGTCAAAATGACCCGAGTGTGTCATCAACACTCTGCCGTTGTCCTTGGGTCAAAATGACCCTCGTGTGTCATCAACACTCTGCCGTTGTCCTTGGGTCTAAATGACCCTCGTGTGTCACCGAGCCCCTGATGGTGTCCTTTGGTCAAAATGACCCTCGTGTGTCACCGAGCCCCTGCTGTTGTCCTTGGGTCAAAATGACCCGAGTGTGTCATCAACACTCTGCCGTTGTCCTTGGGTCAAAATGACCCTCGTGCGTCACCGAGCCCCTGATGGTGTCCTTGGGTCAAAATGACCCTTGTGTGTCACCGAGCCCCTGCCGTTGTCCTTGGGTCAAAATGACCCTCGTGTGTCACCGAGCCCCTGCTGTTGTCCTTGGGTCAAAATGACCCAAGTGTGTCCTCAACACTCTGCCGTTGTCCTTGGGTCTAAATGACCCTCGTGTGTCACCGAGCCCCTCATGGTGTCCTTGGGTCAAAATGACCCTCGTGTGTCACCGAGCCCCTCCTGTTGTCCTTGGGTCAAGCTGACCCGAGTGTGTCATCAACACTCTGCCGTTGTCTTTGGGTCAAAATGACCCTCGTGTGTCACCGAGCCCCTGCTGTTGTCCTTGGGTCAAACTGACCCGAGTGTGTCATCAACACTCTGCTGTATGCAAGTGGTGTGAGCGCCCACTCATCGAAGGCTCCAGATGAAAGGACATTGGACAGTTTGACCCGCAGGACACGGGGTGTGTACGGATCGGATCGGTGAGGCCACACAAGGGTTAAGAAAATCTAGTTTTCAACTCTGTTCAGTCTATAACGCTGTATAAGAGCATAAAAATGAGTAAATGCAGTTTACGTGCAGTATAGTGATGAAAGCTTCAGGTATTCGTGAAAACGTCATACTATATGTAGTTCCGATGTTCTGAGACACTTTCTTGATGAAAAAGTGAAAAAAGTGAATTCTTTAAGAAAATCGAGTTTTCAACTCTGTTCAGTCTGAAATGCCGTTTAAGATCATAAAAATGAGTAAATGCAGCTTACCGGCAACATGTTGATGAAAGCTTCAGGTATTCATGAAAATGTCATACAATTTGTAGTTCCGATGTTCTGAGACACTTTCTTGATGGAGAAGTTAAAAAAAAAGAATTCTTCAAGAAAATCTAGTTTTCAACTCTGTTCAGTCTGAAACGCCGTTTAAGAGCAAAAAAATGAGTAAATGCAGCTTACGTGTAGTATAGTGATGAAAGCTTCAGGTATTCATGAAAATGTCATACTATATGTTGTTCCGATGTTCTGAGACACTTTCTTGATGAAAAAGTGAAAAAAAAAAATGAATTCTTTAAGAAAATTTAGTTTTCAACTCTGTTCAGTCTGAAACTCCGCTTGAGAGCATGAAAATGAGTAAATGCAGCTTACTGGCAGTATAGTGATGAAAGTTTCACGTATTCATGAAAACGCCATACAATTTGTAGTTCCGATGTTCTGAGACACTTTCTTGATGAAGTAAAAAAAAATGAATTCTTTAAGAAAATCTAGTTTTCAACTCTGTTCAGTCTGAAACGCCGTTTAAGAGCATAAAAATGAGTAAATGCAGCTTACGTGCAGTACAGTGATGAAAGCTTCAGGTATTCATGAAAATGTCATAATATATGTTGTTCTGATGTTCTGAGACACCTTCTTGATGGAGAAGTAAAAAAAATGAATTCTTTAAGAAAATCGAGTTTTCAACTCTGTTCACTCTGAAACGCCGTTTAAGAGCATAAAAATGAGTAAATGTAGCTTACGTGCAGTATAGTGATGAAAGCTTCAGGTATTCATGAAAATGTCATACTATATGTAGTTCCGATGTTCTGAGACACTTTCTTGATGGAGAAGTTAAAAAAAAAGAATTCTTCAAGAAAATCTAGTTTTCAACTCTGTTCAGTCTGAAACGCCGTTTAAGAGCAAAAAAATGAGTAAATGCAGCTTACGTGTAGTATAGTGATGAAAGCTTCAGGTATTCATGAAAATGTCATACTATATGTTGTTCCGATGTTCTGAGACACTTTCTTGATGAAAAAGTGAAAAGAAAATGAATTCTTTAAGAAAATTTAGTTTTCAACTCTGTTCAGTCTGAAACTCCGCTTGAGAGCATAAAAATGAGTAAATGCAGCTTACGTGCAGTACAGTGATGAAAGCTTCAGGTATTCATGAAAATGTCATACTATATGTAGTTCCGATGTTCTGAGACACTTTCTTGATGGAGAAGTAAAAAAAATGAATTCTTTAAGAAAATCGAGTTTTCAACTCTGTTCACTCTGAAACGCCGTTTAAGAGCATAAAAATGAGTAAATGCAGCTTACGTGCAGTATAGTGATGAAAGCTTCAGGTATTCATGAAAATGTCATACTATATGTAGTTCCGATGTTCTGAGACACTTTCTTGATGGAGAAGTAAAAAAAATGAATTCTTTAAGAAAATCGAGTTTTCAACTCTGTTCAGTCTGAAACGCCGTTTAAGAGCATAAAAATGAGTAAATGCAGCTTACGGGCAGTATAGTGATGAAAGCTTCAGGTATTTATGAAAATGTCATAATATATGTTGTTCTGATGTTCTGAGACACCTTCTTGATGGAGAAGTAAAAAAAATGAATTCTTTAAGAAAATCGAGTTTTCAACTCTGTTCACTCTGAAACGCCGTTTAAGAGCATAAAAATGAGTAAATGCAGCTTACGTGCAGTATAGTGATGAAAGCTTCAGGTATTCATGAAAATGTCATACTATATGTAGTTCCGATGTTCTGAGACACTGTCTTGATGGAGACGTAAAAAAAATGAATTCTTTAAGAAAATCGAGTTTTCAACTCTGTTCAGTCTGAAACGCCGTTTAAGAGCATAAAAATGAGTAAATGCAGCTTACGTGCAGTATAGTGATGAAAGCTTCACGTATTCATGAAAACGCCATACAATTTGTAGTTCCGATGTTCTGAGACACTTTCTTGATGGAGAAGTAAAAAAAAATGAATTCTTTAAGAATATCTAGTTTTCAACTCTGTTCAGTCTTTAATGGCGTATAAGAGCATGAAAATGAGTAAATGCAGCTTACTGGCAGTATAGTGATGAAAGCTTCACGTATTCAAGAAAACGCCATACAATTTGTAGTTCCGATGTTCTGAGACACTTCCTTGATGGAAAAGTAAAAAAAAAAAGATTTTTTTTAACCCTCCTGTTGCCATCTGGGTCAAAAAGACCTACGTTCGAGTGTTTATGTATTTCTGTGTATCTCGGTTTCAGGGTCACAAAATGATCCACTACCAGTGTATACGTATGCATGCATGCATGCATGTACGTATGAATCCCTAAAGCCCGTCGTCCTCGGGTCAAAACGACCCGCGTCTTGCCACCGAGCCATCGCCGTCGCCCTGGGGTGTGTTCGACCCTCGAGTTTGAGTGAGCGCTCGGCCTCGTCCCTCGGGTCAAAATGACTCGCGTTCATCGCCGAGCCCTCCCCTCGCCGTCGTCCCCCGGGTCAGACTGACCAGTGTTTATCGCTGAACTCCCGGCCTCGTCCCTGGGGTCTAAATGACCCGCGTATATCACCGAGCTCCCGGCGTCGTCCCCGGAGTCAAAATGACCCGCGTATATCGCCGAGCTCCCGGCCCCCGTCCCCCGGGGTCAGAATGACCCGCGTTTATAGCCGAGCTCCCGGCCCCTGTCCCGGAGTCAAAATGACCCGCGTATATCGCCGAGCTCCCGGCCCCCGTCCCCCGGGGTCAGAATGACCCGCGTATATTGCCGAGCTCCCGGCCCTCGTCCCCGGGGTCAGACTGACCCGCGTATATCGCTGAACTCCCGGCCTCGTCAACGGGGTCAGAATGACCCGCGTTATAGCCGTGCTCCCGGCCTCGCCGTCGTCCCCGGGGTCAGAATGACCCGTGAGCCCTCGGCCTCGTCCTCGGGTCGAAACGACTCGAGTTTTACGTTGTATTACAAGTCATCCCGTATGCTAAATGTAAAAAAATAAATAAATAAATGATACAAATAAAGACATGACAAGACAGTTGCATTGTATTGTTTTTTTCTTACATTCATCACCAGTGTTACAAGCAACAACACAGAACACACACACACAAACACACACACACACACACACACACACACACACACACACACACACACACACACACACACACACACACACACACACACACACACACACACACACACACACACACACACACACACACACACACTAAACACACACGCGCACAAATGTGTCCGCAAAAGGATCACGGTTCGAAACGCAGACGACCGACGACGTAGTTCGAGTTCCCCCGCGAGCTCTTTCGTTCTGGCGCGCGCGCCCGTACAATTAACACCACGGACGCGCGTCCAGCGTCACCTACATCCCGTCCGTCGGCGTCGGCGTAGCGAGATTCCGAGGGGGGCCGGCGCCGGGGTCGCGACGGCGTTCGGGTGCTTCCGCCGGCCCCATGCGATCCACGGAGCCCGGCTCGCCCGCCAAACGGGCGAACCGACGTTCGGATTCGGTCGCGGCGGCGGCGGCGGCGGCGGCGGCCCGTCCCTCGGGCAAACGCGGAATCGTCAAAGACCCGGTCTCCGTCCCGGTCCCGGTCCCGGTCCCGGTCCCTCCCTCGATCGACGCTGCCGGACGCGACTCTCCACGCTCTCAGCAGCGGCGGCGGCGCTTGGTCCGCCCTCTGCGGAAACATCACCCGTCGCCTGGCTTCTCGAGCGGGAGCGGAATCGTCCCAGGCCGGCACGGTCGCGGCCAGAGCCCATTCGATCGGCCTGGACGTGATCGCGTTCCAGCCGTCCCGACCCGACCCGCCCCGCGCTTCTCGTTCTATGAAAGGGGTGTACTTATACGCTGTACTTATACACAATGTATTCATATCTGCGTAATCCCGCGGTCGGCTACGTTGGTGCGCTCGCGCTGATTAAAGGCTCTTTAGCCAAGACACGTGACGTCATTTCGTACGTGTCCAGATTGTAAAGCCCTCTGAGGCGTTTACAAAAAAAAAGAAAATAATAATCATCATGTGTATTTGTTATTCTGAGCTATTCAAAATAAACTGAATTGATTCAAATTGAAATGAGGTGTCACAAGTTGTTATGTGCGAATAAGGACACTATGAAAGGGGTGTACTTATACCCTGTATTTATACACAATTTATTCACATCTGCGTAATCCCGCGGTCGGCCTCGTTGGTGTGCTCGCGCTGATCGAAGGCTCTTTAGCAAAGACAGATTGTCCCAGCAGGACACGGGGTGTGCGAGGAATGAGTGATGATAACACGAGGGTTAAGAAAATTTAGTTTTCAACTCTGTTCAGTCTATAACGCCGTATAAGAGCACAAAAATGAGTAAATGCAGCTTACGGGCAGTATAGTGATGAAAGCTTCACGTATTCATGAAAACGTCATACTATATGTAGTTCCGATTTACTGAGATACTTTCTTGATGGAGAAGTAAAAAAAATGAATTCTTTAAGAAAATCTAGTTTTCAACTCTGTTCAGTCTTTTATGCCGTATAAGAGCATAAAAATGAGTAAATGCAGCTTACAGGGCAGTATAGTGATGAAAGCTTCACGTATTCATGAAAATGTCATACAATTTGTAGTTCCGATGTTCTGAGACACTTTCTTGATGAAGAAGTAAAAAAAATGAATTCTTTAAGAAAATCTAGTTTTCAACTCTGTTCAGTCTGAAACTTCGCTTAAGAGCATGAAAATGAGTAAATGCAGCTTACGGGCAGTATAGTGATGAAAGCTTCACGTATTCATGAAAACGTCATACAATTTGTAGTTCCGATGTTCTGAGACACTTTCTTGATGGAGAAGTAAAAAAAATGAATTCTTTAAGAAAATCTAGTTTTCAACTCTGTTCAGTCTTTAATGGCGTATAAGAGCATAAAAATGAGTAAATGCAGCTTACGGGCAGTATAGTGATGAAAACTTCAGGTATTCATGCAAACGTCATACTATATGAAGTTCCGATGTTCTGAGATACTTTCTTGATGGAAAAGTAAAAAAAATGAATTTTTTAAAGAAAATCTAGTTTTCAACTCTGTTCTTTAATTCTTTAACCCTCCTGTTGCCTTCTGGGTCAAAAAGACCTACGTTCGAGTGTTTATGTATTTCTGTGTATCTCGGTCTCAGGGTCACAAAATGATCCACTACCAGTGTATACGTATGCATGCATGCATGCATGCATGTACGTATGAATCCCTAAAGCCCGTCGTCCTCGGGGTCAAAACGACCCGCGTCTTGCCACCGAGCCCTCGCCGTCGCCCTGGGGTCTGTTTGACCCACGAGTTTGAGCGAGCGCTCGGCCTCGTCCCATGGGTCAAAATGACTCGCGTTCATCGCCGAGCCCACCCCTCGCCGTCGTCCCCCGGGTCAGACTGACCCGTGTTTATCGCTGAGCTCCCGGCCTCGTCCCCGGGGTCAGAATGACCCGCGTATATCACCGAGCTCCCGGCGTCGTCCCCGGGGTCTAAATGACCCGCATTTATCGCCGAGCTCCCGGCCCCGTCCACGGGGTCAGAATGACCCGCGTTTATCGTCGAGCTCTCGGCCCCCGTTCCCCCGGGGTCAGATTGACCCGCGTTTATAGCCAAGCTCCCGTCCTCGCCGTCGTCCCCGGGGTCAGAATGACCCGTGAGCCCTCGGCCTCGTCCTCGGGTCGAAACGACTCGAGTTTTACGCTGTTATTCTGAGCTATTCAAAATAAACTGAATTGATTCAAATTGAAATGAGGTGTCACAAGTTGTTATGTGCGAATAAGGACACTATGAAAGGGGTGTACTTATACCCTGTATTTATACACAATTTATTCACATCTGCATGTCCTTCCGACTTTCTGTTACAGCTACACGAGCCGAAGAAGCAAAAACAAAATGGCCGATTTGAAAAAAAACTGTCTTCCCGTGGTCCCAAGAGCTCGGCGAAGGGATCGTTGGAACCGCGACGGCCGTACCAGTGGGAGGCCGAAAACTCGAGTCCGTCCGACATTATGTGAAAGCCGCACGAGCCGAAGAAGCAAAAACAAAATGGCCGATTTGAAAAAAGTGCCTTCCCGAGGTCTCACGAGCTCGGGGTCGGAACCGTTGGAACCGCCACAGCCGTATTAGTGGGAGGCCGAAAACTCGAGTCCGTCCGACATTATGTGAAAGCCGCACGAGCCGAAGAAGCAAAAACAAAATGGCCGATTTGAAAAAAGTGCCTTCCAGAGGTCCCACGAGCTCGGCGACGGGTTCGTTGGAACCGTAACGGCCGTATTAGTTGGAGGCAGCGAACTCCAGTACTTCCGACTTTGCGTGAAAGCCGCACGAGCCGAAGAAGCAAAAACAAAATGGCCGATTTGCAAAAAGTGCCTTCCCGAGGTCCCACGAGCTCGGCGACGTGATCGTTGGAACCGCGACGGCCGTACTAGTGTGAGCGCAGCCAAGTCGTGTCCTTCCGACATTATGTGAAAGCCTCACGAGCCGAAGAAACAAAAACAAAATGGCCGATTTGCAAAAAGTGCCTTCCCGAGGTCCCACGAGCTCGGCGAAGGGATCGTTGGAACCGCGACGGCCGTATTAGTGGGAGCGCAGCAAACTCGAGTCCGACCGGCTTTGCGTGAAAGCCGCACGAGCCTAAGAAGCAAAAACAAAATGGCCGATTTGAAAAACCTGACTTCCCGAGGTCCCACGAGCTCGGCGAAGGGATCGTTGGAACCGCGACGGCCGTATTAGTGGGAGTGCAGCAAACTCGAGACCTTCCGACTTTGCGTAAAAGCCGCACGAGCCGAAGAAGCAAAAACAAAATGGCCGATTTGAAAAAACTGACTTCCTGAGGTCCCACGAGCTCGGCGAGGGGATCGTTGAAACCGCGACGGCCGTATTAGTGGGAGGCCGGAAACTCGAGTCCTTCCGACTTTCAGTGAAAGCCGCACGAGCCGAAGAAGCAAAAACAAAATGGCCGATTTGAAAAAGTGCCTTCCCGAGGTCCCACGAGCTCGGCGAAGGGATCGTTGGAACCGTAACGGCCGTATTAGTTGGAGGCAGCGAACTCCAGTCCTTCCGACTTTGCGTGAAAGCCGCACGAGCCGAAGAAGCAAAAACAAAATGGCCGATTTGCAAAAAGTGCCTTCCCGAGGTCCCACGAGCTCGGCGACGTGATCGTTGGAACCGCGACGGCCGTACTAGTGTGAGCGCAGCCAAGTCGTGTCCTTCCGACATTATGTGAAAGCCTCACGAGCCGAAGAAACAAAAACAAAATGGCCGATTTGCAAAAAGTGCCTTCCCGAGGTCCCACGAGCTCGGCGAAGGGATCGTTGGAACCGCGACGGCCGCATTAGTGGGAGCGCAGCAAACTCGAGTCCGACCGGCTTTGCGTGAAAGCCGCACGAGCCGAAGAAGCAAAAACAAAATGGCCGATTTGAAAAACCTGACTTCCCGAGGTCCCACGAGCTCGGCGAAGGGATCGTTGGAACCGCGACGGCCGTATTAGTGGGAGTGCAGCAAACTCGAGACCTTCCGACTTTGCGTGAAAGCCGCACGAGCCGAAGAAGCAAAAACAAAATGGCCGATTTGAAAAAACTGACTTCCTGAGGTCCCACGAGCTCGGCGAGGGGATCGTTGAAACCGCGACGGCCGTATTAGTGGGAGGCCGGAAACTCGAGTCCTTCCGACTTTCAGTGAAAGCCGCACGAGCCGAAGAAGCAAAAACAAAATGGCCGATTTGAAAAACCTGACTTCCCGAGGTCCCACGAGCTCGGCGAAGGGATCGTTGGAACCGCGACGGCCGTATTAGTGGGAGCGCAGCCAAGTTGTGTCCTTCCGACATTCTGTGAAAGCCTCACAAGCCGAAGAAACAAAAACAAAATGGCCGATTTGCAAAATTGCCTTCCCGAGGTCCCACGAGCTCGGCGAAGGGATCGTTGGAACCGCGACGGCCGTATTAGTGGGAGCGCAGCAAACCCGAGTCCTTCCGAGTTTGCGTGAAAGCCGCACGAGCCGAAGAAACAAAAACAAAATGGCCGATTTGAAAAAAGTGCCTTCCCGAGGTCTCACGAGCTCGGCGAAGGGATCGTTGGAACCGCGACGGCCGTATTAGTGGGAGCGAAGCCAAGTCGTGTCCTTCCGACATTCTGTGAAAGCCTCACAAGCCGAAGAAACAAAAACAAAATGGTCGATTTGAAAAAAGTGCCTTCCCGAGGTCCGACGAGCTCGGCAAGGGGATCGTTGGAACCGCGACGGCCGTATTAGTCGGAGGCCGAAAACTCGAGTCCGACCGACTTTGCGTAAAAGCCGCACGAGCCGAAGAAGCAAAAACAAAATGGCCGATTTGAAAAACCTGACTTCCCGAGGTCCCACGAGCTCGGCGAGGGGATCGTTGGAACCGCGACGGCCGTATTAGTGGGAGGCCGAAAACTCGAGTCCGACCGACTTTGCGTGAACGCCGCACGAGCCGAAGAAGCAAAAACAAAATGGCCGATTTGAAAAACCTGACTTCCCGAGGTCCCACGAGCTCGACGAAGGGATCGTTGGAACCGCGACGGCCGTATTAGTGGGAGCGCAGCCAAGTCGTGTCCTTCCGACATTCTGTGAAAGCCTCACAAGCCGAGAAACAAAAACAAAATGACCGATTTGCAAAAAGTACCTTCCCAAGGTCCCACGAGCTCGGCGAAGGGATCGTTGGAACCGCGACGGCTGTATTAGTGGGAGCGCAGCGAACCCGTGTCCTTCCGACTTTCTGTTTCAGCTACACAAGCCGAAGAAGCAAAAACAAAATGGCCGATTTGAAAAAAGTGCCTTCCCGTGGTCCCACGAGCTCGGCGAAGGGATCGTTGGAACCGCGACGGCCGTATTAGTGGGAGCGCAGCGAACCCGTGTCCTTCCGACTTTCTTTTACAGCTACACGAGCCGAAGAAGCAAAAACAAAATGGCCGATTTGAAAAAAACTGTCTTCCCGAGGTCCCAAGAGCTCGGCGAAGGGATCGTTGGAACCGCGACGGCCGTACCAGTGGGAGCGCAGCCAACTCGTGTCCTTCCGACTTTGCGTGAAAGCCGCACGAGCCGAAGAAGCAAAAACAAAATGGCCGATTTGAAAAAAGTGCCTTCCCGAGGTCCCACGACCTCGACGGAGGGATCGTTGGAACCGCGACGGCCGTATTAGTGGGAGCGCAGCCAACTCGTGTCCTTCCGACATTCTGTGAAAGCTTCACAAGCCGAAGAAAGAAAAACAAAATGGCCGATTTGAAAAAAGTGCCTTCCCGAGGTCCCACGAGCTCGGCGCAGGGATCGTTGGAACCGCGACGGCCGTAGTAGTGGCATCGCAGCCAACCCGTGTCTCTCCGGACTTTTGTTCAACGCTGCGCTGGCGGAAGAAGCGAAAACAAAATGGCCAATTTAGATAATTGTGTACCGGAGTTCCCACGAGCTCGAGGTTAGGACCGTCGGAACTGTCGGAAAGTCCCCCAACTGATTCAGAGAAGTGCCTTCCCAAGGTCCTACGTGCTCGGAGATGCTACAGTTGGAACCGCTCTGCATTTGTCCTTGGTTCACAATGACCGTCGATCGTCACCAAGCCCCCCGTCGTTGTCCTTGGGTTAACATGACCGTCGATCGTCACCAAGCCCCCGCCGTTGTCCTTGGGTCGAAATGACCCTCGTGTGTCACCAAGCCCCTGATGTTGTCCTTGGGTCTAAATGACCCTCGTGTGTCACCAAGCCCCTGCCGTTGTCCTTGGGTCAAAATGACCCGAGTGTGTCATCAACACTCTGCCGTTGTCCTTGGGTCAAAATGACCCACGTGTGTCATCGGCACTCTGCCGTTGTCCTTGGGTCAAAATGACCCTCGTGTGTCACCGAGCCCATGCTGTTGTCCTTGGGTCAAAATGACCCTCGTGTGTCATCAACACTCTGCCGTTGTCCTTGGGTCAAAATGACCCTCGTGTGTCACCGAGCCCCTGATGGTGTCCTTGGGTCAAAATGACCTTTGTGTGTCACCGAGCACCTGCCGTTGTCCTTGGGTCAAAATGACCCGAGTGTGTCATCAACACTCTGCCGTTGTCCTTGGGTCAAAATGACCCTCGTGTGTCATCAACACTCTGCCGTTGTCCTTGGGTCTAAATGACCCTCGTGTGTCACCGAGCCCCTCATGGTGTCCTTTGGTCAAAATGACCCTCGTGTGTCACCGAGCCCCTGCTGTTGTCCTTGGGTCAAAATGACCCGAGTGTGTCATCAACACTCTGCCGTTGTCCTTGGGTCAAAATGACCCTCGTGCGTCACCGAGCCCCTGATGGTGTCCTTGGGTCAAAATGACCCTTGTGTGTCACCGAGCCCCTGCCGTTGTCCTTGGGTCAAAATGACCCTTGTGTGTCACCGAGCCCCTGCTGTTGTCCTTGGGTCAAAATGACCCAAGTGTGTCATCAACACTCTGCCGTTGTCCTTGGGTCAAAATGACCCTCGTGTGTCACCGAGCCCCTCCTGTTGTCCTTGGGTCAAGCTGACCCGAGTGTGTCATCAACACTCTGCCGTTGTCTTTGGGTCAAAATGACCCTCGTGTGTCACTGAGCCCCTGCTGTTGTCCTTGGGTCAAACTGACCCGAGTGTGTCATCAACACTCTGCTGTATGCAAGTGGTGTGAGCGCCCACTCATCGAAGGCTCCAGATGAAAGGACATTGGACAGTTTGACCCGCAGGACACGGGGTGTGTACGGATCGGATCGGTGAGGCCACACAAGGGTTAAGAAAATCTAGTTTTCAACTCTGTTCAGTCTATAACGCTGTATAAGAGCATAAAAATGAGTAAATGCAGTTTACGTGCAGTATAGTGATGAAAGCTTCAGGTATTCGTGAAAACGTCATACTATATGTAGTTCCGATGTTCTGAGACACTTTCTTGATGAAAAAGTGAAAAAAGTGAATTCTTTAAGAAAATCGAGTTTTCAACTCTGTTCAGTCTGAAACGCCGTTTAAGATCATAAAAATGAGTAAATGCAGCTTACCGGCAACATGTTGATGAAAGCTTCAGGTATTCATGAAAATGTCATACAATTTGTAGTTCCGATGTTCTGAGACACTTTCTTGATGGAGAAGTTAAAAAAAAAAGAATTCTTCAAGAAAATCTAGTTTTCAACTCTGTTCAGTCTGAAACGCCGTTTAAGAGCAAAAAAATGAGTAAATGCAGCTTACGTGTAGTATAGTGATGAAAGCTTCAGGTATTCATGAAAATGTCATACTATATGTTGTTCCGATGTTCTGAGACACTTTCTTGATGGAGAAGTAAAAAAAATGAATTCTTTAAGAAAATCGAGTTTTCAACTCTGTTCAGTCTGAAACGCCGTTTAAGAGCATAAAAATGAGTAAATACAGCTTACGGGCAGTATAGTGATGAAAGCTTCAGGTATTCATGAAAACGTCATACTATATGTAGTTCCGATGTTCTGAGACACTTTCTTGATGAAAAAGTAAAAAAAAAATGAATTCTTTAAGAAAATTTAGTTTTCAACTCTGTTCAGTCTGAAACTCCGCTTGAGAGCATGAAAATGAGTAAATGCAGCGTACTGGCAGTATAGTGATGAAAGCTTCACGTATTCATGAAAACGCCATACAATTTGTAGTTCCGATGTTCTGAGACACTTTCTTGATGAAAAAGTGAGAAAAAAAAATGAATTCTTTAAGAAAATTTAGTTTTCAACTCTGTTCAGTCTGAAACTCCGCTTGAGAGCATGAAAATGAGTAAATGCAGCTTACTGGCAGTATAGTGATGAAAGCTTCACGTATTCATGAAAACGCCATACAATTTGTAGTTCCGATGTTCTGAGACACTTTCTTGATGGAGAAGTAAAAAAAATGAATTCTTTAAGAATATCTAGTTTTCAACTCTGTTCAGTCTTTAATGGCGTATAAGAGCATGAAAATGAGTAAATGCAGCTTACTGGCAGTATAGTGATGAAAGCTTCACGTATTCAAGAAAACGCCATACAATTTGTAGTTCCGATGTTCTGAGACACTTCCTTGATGGAAAAGTAAAAAAAAAAAAAGATTTTTTTTAACCCTCCTGTTGCCATCTGGGTCAAAAAGACCTACGTTCGAGTGTTTATGTATTTCTGTGTATCTCGGTCTCAGGGTCACAAAATGATCCACTACCAGTGTATACGTATGCATGCATGCATGCATGCATGTACGTATGAATCCCTAAAGCCCGTCGTCCTCGGGTCAAAACGACCCGCGTCTTGCCACCGAGCCATCGCCGTCGCCCTGGGGTGTGTTCGACCCTCGAGTTTGAGTGAGCGCTCGGCCTCGTCCCTCGGGTCAAAATGACTCGCGTTCATCGCCGAGCCCTCCCCTCGCCGTCGTCCCCCGGGTCAGACTGACCAGTGTTTATCGCTGAACTCCCGGCCTCGTCCCTGGGGTCTAAATGACCCGCGTATATCACCGAGCTCCCGGCGTCGTCCCCGGAGTCAAAATGACCCGCGTATATCGCCGAGCTCCCGGCCCCCGTCCCCCGGGGTCAGAATGACCCGCGTTTATAGCCGAGCTCCCGGCCTCGCCGTCGTCCCCGGGGTCAGAATGACCCGTGAGCCCTCGGCCTCGTCCTCGGGTCGAAACGACTTGAGTTTTACGTTGTATTACAAGTCATCCCGTATGCTAAATGTAAATAAATAAATGATACAAATAAAGACATGACAAGACAGTTGCATTGTATTGTTTTTTTCTTACATTCATCACCAGTGTTACAAGCAACGACACAGAACACACACACACACACACACACACACACACACACACACACACACACACACACACACACACACACACACACACACACACACACACACACACACACACACACACACTCGCACAAATGTGTCCGCCACAGGATCACGGTTCGAAACGCAGACGACCGACGACGTAGCGTTCGAGTTCCCCCGCGAGCTCTTTCGTTCTCCGGTAGCACTGCGAGCTGTGGTTCTGGCGCGCGCGCCCGTACAATTAACACCACGGACGCGCGTCCAGCGTCACCTACATCCCGTCCGTCGGCGTCGGCGTAGCGAGATTCCGAGGAGGGCCGGCGCCGGGGTCGCGACGGCGTTCGGGTGCTTCCGCCGGCCCCGTGCGATCCACGGAGCCCGGCTCGCCCGCCAAACGGGCGAACCGACTTTCGGATTCGGTCGCGGCGGCGGCGGCCCGCCCCTCGGGCAAACGCGGAATCGTCAAAGACCCGGTCTCGGTCCCGGTCCCGGTCCCGGTCTCGGTCCCTCCCTCGATCGACGCTGTCAGACGCGACTCTCCACGCTCTCAGCAGCGGCGGCGCTTGGTCCGCCCTCTGCGGAAACATCACCCGTCGCCTGGCTTTTCGAGCGGGAGCGGAATCGTCCCAGGCCGGCACGGTCGCGGCCAGAGCCCATTCGATCGGCCTGGACGTGATCGCGTTCCAGCCGTCCCGACCCGCCCCGCCCCGCGCTTCTCGTTCTATGAAAGGGGTGTACTTATACGCTGTATTTATACACAATGTATTCATATCTGCGTAATCCCGCGGTCGGCTACGTTGGTGCGCTCGCGCTGATTAAAGGCTCTTTAGCCAAGACACGTGACGTCATTTCGTACGTGTCCAGATTGTAAAGCCCTCTGAGGCGTTTACAAAAAAAAAGAAAATAATAATCATCATGTGTATTTGTTATTCTGAGCTATTCAAAATAAACTGAATTGATTCAAATTGAAATGAGGTGTCACAAGTTGTTATGTGCGAATAAGGACACTATGAAAGGGGTGTACTTATACCCTGTATTTATACACAATTTATTCACATCTGCGTAATCCCGCGGTCGGCCTCGTTGGTGTGCTCGCGCTGATCGAAGGCTCTTTAGCAAAGACAGATTGACCCAGCAGGACACGGGGTGTGCGAGGAATGAGTGATGACAACACGAGGGTTAAGAAAATCTAGTTTTCAACTCTGTTCAGTCTATAACGCCGTATAAGAGCACAAAAATGAGTAAATGCAGCTTACGGGCAGTATAGTGATGAAAGCTTCACGTATTCATGAAAACGTCATACTATATGTAGTTCCGATTTACTGAGATACTTTCTTGATGGAGAAGTAAAAAAAAATGAATTCTTTAAGAAAATCTAGTTTTCAACTCTGTTCAGTCTTTTATGCCGTATAAGAGCATAAAAATGAGTAAATGCACCTTAAAGGCAGTATAGTGATGAAAGCTTCACGTATTCATAAAAATATCATACAATTTGTAGTTCCGATGTTCTGAGACACTTTCTTGATGAAGTAAAAAAAAATGAATTCTTTAAGAAAATCTAGTTTTCAACTCTGTTCAGTCTGAAACGCCGTTTAAGAGCATAAAAATGAGTAAATGCAGCTTACGTGCAGTATAGTGATGAAAGCTTCAGGTATTCATGAAAATGTCATAATATATGTTGTTCTGATGTTCTGAGACACCTTCTTGATGGAGAAGTAAAAAAAATGAATTCTTTAAGAAAATCGAGTTTTCAACTCTGTTCACTCTGAAACGCCGTTTAAGAGCATAAAATGAGTAAATGCAGCTTACGTGCAGTATAGTGATGAAAGCTTCAGGTATTCATGAAAATGTCATACTATATGTAGTTCCGATGTTCTGAGACACTTTCTTGATGGAGAAGTAAAAAAAATGAATTCTTTAAGAAAATCGAGTTTTCAACTCTGTTCAGTCTGAAACGCCGTTTAAGAGCATAAAAATGAGTAAATGCAGCTTACGTGCAGTATAGTGATGAAAGCTTCAGGTATTCGTGAAAATGTCATACTATATGTAGTTCCGATGTTCTGAGACACTTTCTTGATGAAGTAAAAAAAATGAATTCTTTAAGAAAATCGAGTTTTCAACTCTGTTCAGTCTGAAACGCCGTTTAAGAGCATAAAAATGAGTAAATGCAGCTTACGGGCAGTATAGTGATGAAAGCTTCAAGTATTCATGAAAATGTCATACAATTTGTAGTTCTGATGTTCTGAAACACTTTCTTGATGAGAAGTAAAAAAAATGATTTTTTTTAAGAAAATCTAGTTTTCAACTCTGTTCACTCTGAAACGCCGTTTAAGAGCATAAAAATGAGTAAATGCAGCTTACGTGCAGTATAGTGATGAAAGCTTCAGGTATTCATGAAAATGTCATACTATATGTAGTTCCAATGTTCTGAGACACTTTCTTGATGGAGAAGTAAAAAAAATGAATTCTTTAAGAAAATCGAATTTTCAACTCTGTTCAGTCTGAAACGCCGTTTAAGAGCATAAAAATGAGTAAATGCAGCTTACGTGCAGTATAGTGATGAAAGCTTCAGGTATTTATGAAAATGTCATAATATATGTTGTTCTGATGTTCTGAGACACCTTCTTGATGGAGAAGTAAAAAAAATGAATTCTTTAAGAAAATCGAGTTTTCAACTCTGTTCACTCTGAAACGCCGTTTAAGAGCATAAAAATGAGTAAATGCAGCTTACGTGCAGTATAGTGATGAAAGCTTCAGGTATTCATGAAAATGTCATACTATATGTAGTTCCGATGTTCTGAGACACTGTCTTGATGGAGACGTAAAAAAAATGAATTCTTTAAGAAAATCGAGTTTTCAACTCTGTTCAGTCTGAAACGCCGTTTAAGAGCATAAAAATGAGTAAATGCAGCTTACGTGCAGTATAGTGATGAAAGCTTCACGTATTCATGAAAACGCCATACAATTTGTAGTTCCGATGTTCTGAGACACTTTCTTGATGGAGAAGTAAAAAAAAATGAATTCTTTAAGAATATCTAGTTTTCAACTCTGTTCAGTCTTTAATGGCGTATAAGAGCATGAAAATGAGTAAATGCAGCTTACTGGCAGTATAGTGATGAAAGCTTCACGTATTCAAGAAAACGCCATACAATTTGTAGTTCCGATGTTCTGAGACACTTCCTTGATGGAAAAGTAAAAAAAAAAAGATTTTTTTTAACCCTCCTGTTGCCATCTGGGTCAAAAAGACCTACGTTCGAGTGTTTATGTATTTCTGTGTATCTCGGTCTCAGGGTCACAAAATGATCCACTACCAGTGTATACGTATGCATGCATGCATGCATGTACGTATGAATCCCTAAAGCCCGTCGTCCTCGGGTCAAAACGACCCGCGTCTTGCCACCGAGCCATCGCCGTCGCCCTGGGGTGTGTTCGACCCTCGAGTTTGAGTGAGCGCTCGGCCTCGTCCCTCGGGTCAAAATGACTCGCGTTCATCGCCGAGCCCTCCCCTCGCCGTCGTCCCCCGGGTCAGACTGACCAGTGTTTATCGCTGAACTCCCGGCCTCGTCCCTGGGGTCTAAATGACCCGCGTATATCACCGAGCTCCCGGCGTCGTCCCCGGAGTCAAAATGACCCGCGTATATCGCCGAGCTCCCGGCCCCCGTCCCCCGGGGTCAGAATGACCCGCGTTTATAGCCGAGCTCCCGGCCCCTGTCCCGGGGTCAGAATGACCCGCGTATATTGCCGAGCTCCCGGCCCCCGTCCCCCGGGGTCAGAATGACCCGCGTTTATCGCTGAGCTCCCGGCCCCTGTCCCGGGGTCAGAATGACCCGCGTATATTGCCGAGCTCCCGGCCCTCGTCCCCGGGGTCAGACTGACCCGCGTATATCGCTGAACTCCCGGCCTCGTCAACGGGGTCAGAATGACCCGCGTTATAGCCGTGCTCCCGGCCTCGCCGTCGTCCCCGGGGTCAGAATGACCCGTGAGCCCTCGGCCTCGTCCTCGGGTCGAAACGACTCGAGTTTTACGTTGTATTACAAGTCATCCCGTATGCTAAATGTAAAAAAATAAATAAATAAATGATACAAATAAAGACATGACAAGACAGTTGCATTGTATTGTTTTTTTCTTACATTCATCACCAGTGTTACAAGCAACAACACAGAACACACACACACAAACACACACACACACACACACACACACACACACACACACACACACCAAACACACACACACACACACACACACACACACCAAACACACACGCGCACAAATGTGTCCGCAAAAGGATCACGGTTCGAAACGCAGACGACCGACGACGTAGTTCGAGTTCCCCCGCGAGCTCTTTCGTTCTGGCGCGCGCGCCCGTACAATTAACACCACGGACGCGCGTCCAGCGTCACCTACATCCCGTCCGTCGGCGTCGGCGTAGCGAGATTCCGAGGGGGGCCGGCGCCGGGGTCGCGACGGCGTTCGGGTGCTTCCGCCGGCCCCATGCGATCCACGGAGCCCGGCTCGCCCGCCAAACGGGCGAACCGACGTTCGGATTCGGTCGCGGCGGCGGCGGCGGCGGCGGCGGCCCGTCCCTCGGGCAAACGCGGAATCGTCAAAGACCCGGTCTCCGTCCCGGTCCCGGTCCCGGTCCCGGTCCCTCCCTCGATCGACGCTGCCGGACGCGACTCTCCACGCTCTCAGCAGCGGCGGCGGCGCTTGGTCCGCCCTCTGCGGAAACATCACCCGTCGCCTGGCTTCTCGAGCGGGAGCGGAATCGTCCCAGGCCGGCACGGTCGCGGCCAGAGCCCATTCGATCGGCCTGGACGTGATCGCGTTCCAGCCGTCCCGACCCGACCCGCCCCGCGCTTCTCGTTCTATGAAAGGGGTGTACTTATACGCTGTATTTATACACAATGTATTCATATCTGCGTAATCCCGCGGTCGGCTACGTTGGTGCGCTCGCGCTGATTAAAGGCTCTTTAGCCAAGACACGTGACGTCATTTCGTACGTGTCCAGATTGTAAAGCCCTCTGAGGCGTTTACAAAAAAAAAGAAAATAATAATCATCATGTGTATTTGTTATTCTGAGCTATTCAAAATAAACTGAATTGATTCAAATTGAAATGAGGTGTCACAAGTTGTTATGTGCGAATAAGGACACTATGAAAGGGGTGTACTTATACCCTGTATTTATACACAATTTATTCACATCTGCGTAATCCCGCGGTCGGCCTCGTTGGTGTGCTCGCGCTGATCGAAGGCTCTTTAGCAAAGACAGATTGACCCAGCAGGACACGGGGTGTGCGAGGAATGAGTGATGATAACACGAGGGTTAAGAAAATTTAGTTTTCAACTCTGTTCAGTCTATAACGCCGTATAAGAGCACAAAAATGAGTAAATGCAGCTTACGGGCAGTATAGTGATGAAAGCTTCACGTATTCATGAAAACGTCATACTATATGTAGTTCCGATTTACTGAGATACTTTCTTGATGGAGAAGTAAAAAAAATGAATTCTTTAAGAAAATCTAGTTTTCAACTCTGTTCAGTCTTTTATGCCGTATAAGAGCATAAAAATGAGTAAATGCAGCTTACAGGGCAGTATAGTGATGAAAGCTTCATGTATTCATGAAAATGTCATACAATTTGTAGTTCCGATGTTCTGAGACACTTTCTTGATGAAGAAGTAAAAAAAATGAATTCTTTAAGAAAATCTAGTTTTCAACTCTGTTCAGTCTGAAACTTCGCTTAAGAGCATGAAAATGAGTAAATGCAGCTTACGGGGCAGTATAGTGATGAAAGCTTCATGTATTCATGAAAATGTCATACAATTTGTAGTTCCGATGTTCTGAGATACTTTCTTGATGGAAAAGTAAAAAAAATGAATTTTTTAAAGAAAATCTAGTTTTCAACTCTGTTCTTTAATTCTTTAACCCTCCTGTTGCCTTCTGGGTCAAAAAGACCTACGTTCGAGTGTTTATGTATTTCTGTGTATCTCGGTCTCAGGGTCACAAAATGATCCACTACCAGTGTATACGTATGCATGCATGCATGCATGCATGCATGTACGTATGAATCACTAAAGCCCGTCGTCCTCGGGTCAAAACGACCCGCGTCTTGCCACCGAGCCCTCGCCGTCGCCCTGGGGTCTGTTCGACCCACGAGTTTGAGCGAGCGCTCGGCCTCGTCCCATGGGTCAAAATGACTCGCGTTCATCGCCGAGCCCACCCCTCGCCGTCGTCCCCCGGGTCAGACTGACCCGTGTTTATCGCTGAGCTCCCGGCCTCGTCCCCGGGGTCAGAATGACCCGCGTATATCACCGAGCTCCCGGCGTCGTCCCCGGGGTCTAAATGACCCGCATTTATCGCCGAGCTCCCGGCCCCGTCCACGGGGTCAGAATGACCCGCGTTTATCGTCGAGCTCTCGGCCCCCGTTCCCCCGGGGTCAGATTGACCCGCGTTTATAGCCAAGCTCCCGTCCTCGCCGTCGTCCCCGGGGTCAGAATGACCCGTGAGCCCTCGGCCTCGTCCTCGGGTCGAAACGACTCGAGTTTTACGCTGTTATTCTGAGCTATTCAAAATAAACTGAATTGATTCAAATTGAAATGAGGTGTCACAAGTTGTTATGTGCGAATAAGGACACTATGAAAGGGGTGTACTTATACCCTGTATTTATACACAATTTATTCACATCTGCATGTCCTTCCGACTTTCTGTTACAGCTACACGAGCCGAAGAAGCAAAAACAAAATGGCCGATTTGAAAAAAAAAACTGTCTTCCCGTGGTCCCAAGAGCTCGGCGAAGGGATCGTTGGAACCGCGACGGCCGTACCAGTGGGAGGCCGAAAACTCGAGTCCGTCCGACATTATGTGAAAGCCGCACGAGCCGAAGAAGCAAAAACAAAATGGCCGATTTGAAAAAAGTGCCTTCCCGAGGTCTCACGAGCTCGGGGTCGGAACCGTTGGAACCGCCACAGCCGTATTAGTGGGAGGCCGAAAACTCGAGTCCGTCCGACATTATGTGAAAGCCGCACGAGCCGAAGAAGCAAAAACAAAATGGCCGATTTGAAAAAAGTGCCTTCCAGAGGTCCCACGAGCTCGGCGACGGGTTCGTTGGAACCGTAACGGCCGTATTAGTTGGAGGCAGCGAACTCCAGTCCTTCCGATTTTGCGTGAAAGCCGCACGAGCCGAAGAAGCAAAAACAAAATGGCCGATTTGCAAAAAGTGCCTTCCCGAGGTCCCACGAGCTCGGCGACGTGATCGTTGGAACCGCGACGGCCGTACTAGTGTGAGCGCAGCCAAGTCGTGTCCTTCCAACATTATGTGAAAGCCTCACGAGCCGAAGAAACAAAAACAAAATGGCCGATTTGCAAAAAGTGCCTTCCCGAGGTCCCACGAGCTCGGCGAAGGGATCGTTGGAACCGCGACGGCCGTATTAGTGGGAGCGCAGCAAACTCGAGTCCGACCGGCTTTGCGTGAAAGCCGCACGAGCCGAAGAAGCAAAAACAAAATGGCCGATTTGAAAAACCTGACTTCCCGAGGTCCCACGAGCTCGGCGAAGGGATCGTTGGAACCGCGACGGCCGTATTAGTGGGAGTGCAGCAAACTCGAGACCTTCCGACTTTGCGTAAAAGCCGCACGAGCCGAAGAAGCAAAAACAAAATGGCCGATTTGAAAAAACTGACTTCCTGAGGTCCCACGAGCTCGGCGAGGGGATCGTTGAAACCGCGACGGCCGTATTAGTGGGAGGCCGGAAACTCGAGTCCTTCCGACTTTCAGTGAAAGCCGCACGAGCCGAAGAAGCAAAAACAAAATGGCCGATTTGAAAAAGTGCCTTCCCGAGGTCCCACGAGCTCGGCGAAGGGATCGTTGGAACCGTAACGGCCGTATTAGTTGGAGGCAGCGAACTCCAGTCCTTCCGACTTTGCGTGAAAGCCGCACGAGCCGAAGAAGCAAAAACAAAATGGCCGATTTGCAAAAAGTGCCTTCCCGAGGTCCCACGAGCTCGGCGACGTGATCGTTGGAACCGCGACGGCCGTACTAGTGTGAGCGCAGCCAAGTCGTGTCCTTCCGACATTATGTGAAAGCCTCACGAGCCGAAGAAACAAAAACAAAATGGCCGATTTGCAAAAAGTGCCTTCCCGAGGTCCCACGAGCTCGGCGACGTGATCGTTGGAACCGCGACGGCCGTACTAGTGTGAGCGCAGCCAAGTCGTGTCCTTCCAACATTATGTGAAAGCCGCACGAGCCGAAGAAGCAAAAACAAAATGGCCGATTTGCAAAAAGTGCCTTCCCGAGGTCCCACGAGCTCGGCGACGTGATCGTTGGAACCGCGACGGCCGTACTAGTGTGAGCGCAGCCAAGTCGTGTCCTTCCGACATTATGTGAAAGCCTCACGAGCCGAAGAAACAAAAACAAAATGGCCGATTTGCAAAAAGTGCCTTCCCGAGGTCCCACGAGCTCGGCGACGTGATCGTTGGAACCGCGACGGCCGTACTAGTGTGAGCGCAGCCAAGTCGTGTCCTTCCAACATTATGTGAAAGCCTCACGAGCCGAAGAAACAAAAACAAAATGGCCGATTTGCAAAAAGTGCCTTCCCGAGGTCCCACGAGCTCGGCGAAGGGATCGTTGGAACCGCGACGGCCGTATTAGTGGGAGCGCAGCAAACTCGAGTCCGACCGGCTTTGCGTGAAAGCCGCACGAGCCGAAGAAGCAAAAACAAAATGGCCGATTTGAAAAACCTGACTTCCCGAGGTCCCACGAGCTCGGCGAAGGGATCGTTGGAACCGCGACGGCCGTATTAGTGGGAGTGCAGCAAACTCGAGACCTTCCGACTTTGCGTAAAAGCCGCACGAGCCGAAGAAGCAAAAACAAAATGGCCGATTTGAAAAAACTGACTTCCTGAGGTCCCACGAGCTCGGCGAGGGGATCGTTGAAACCGCGACGGCCGTATTAGTGGGAGGCCGGAAACTCGAGTCCTTCCGACTTTCAGTGAAAGCCGCACGAGCCGAAGAAGCAAAAACAAAATGGCCGATTTGAAAAAGTGCCTTCCCGAGGTCCCACGAGCTCGGCGAAGGGATCGTTGGAACCGTAACGGCCGTATTAGTTGGAGGCAGCGAACTCCAGTCCTTCCGACTTTGCGTGAAAGCCGCACGAGCCGAAGAAGCAAAAACAAAATGGCCGATTTGCAAAAAGTGCCTTCCCGAGGTCCCACGAGCTCGGCGACGTGATCGTTGGAACCGCGACGGCCGTACTAGTGTGAGCGCAGCCAAGTCGTGTCCTTCCGACATTATGTGAAAGCCTCACGAGCCGAAGAAACAAAAACAAAATGGCCGATTTGCAAAAAGTGCCTTCCCGAGGTCCCACGAGCTCGGCGAAGGGATCGTTGGAACCGCGACGGCCGCATTAGTGGGAGCGCAGCAAACTCGAGTCCGACCGGCTTTGCGTGAAAGCCGCACGAGCCGAAGAAGCAAAAACAAAATGGCCGATTTGAAAAACCTGACTTCCCGAGGTCCCACGAGCTCGGCGAAGGGATCGTTGGAACCGCGACGGCCGTATTAGTGGGAGTGCAGCAAACTCGAGACCTTCCGACTTTGCGTGAAAGCCGCACGAGCCGAAGAAGCAAAAACAAAATGGCCGATTTGAAAAAACTGACTTCCTGAGGTCCCACGAGCTCGGCGAGGGGATCGTTGAAACCGCGACGGCCGTATTAGTGGGAGGCCGGAAACTCGAGTCCTTCCGACTTTCAGTGAAAGCCGCACGAGCCGAAGAAGCAAAAACAAAATGGCCGATTTGAAAAACCTGACTTCCCGAGGTCCCACGAGCTCGGCGAAGGGATCGTTGGAACCGCGACGGCCGTATTAGTGGGAGCGCAGCCAAGTTGTGTCCTTCCGACATTCTGTGAAAGCCTCACAAGCCGAAGAAACAAAAACAAAATGGCCGATTTGCAAAATTGCCTTCCCGAGGTCCCACGAGCTCGGCGAAGGGATCGTTGGAACCGCGACGGCCGTATTAGTGGGAGCGCAGCAAACCCGAGTCCTTCCGAGTTTGCGTGAAAGCCGCACGAGCCGAAGAAACAAAAACAAAATGGCCGATTTGAAAAAAGTGCCTTCCCGAGGTCCCACGAGCTCGGCGAAGGGATCGTTGGAACCGCGACGGCCGTATTAGTGGGAGCGAAGCCAAGTCGTGTCCTTCCGACATTCTGTGAAAGCCTCACAAGCCGAAGAAACAAAAACAAAATGGTCGATTTGAAAAAAGTGCCTTCCCGAGGTCCGACGAGCTCGGCAAGGGGATCGTTGGAACCGCGACGGCCGTATTAGTCGGAGGCCGAAAACTCGAGTCCGACCGACTTTGCGTAAAAGCCGCACGAGCCGAAGAAGCAAAAACAAAATGGCCGATTTGAAAAACCTGACTTCCCGAGGTCCCACGAGCTCGGCGAGGGGATCGTTGGAACCGCGACGGCCGTATTAGTGGGAGGCCGAAAACTCGAGTCCGACCGACTTTGCGTGAACGCCGCACGAGCCGAAGAAGCAAAAACAAAATGGCCGATTTGAAAAACCTGACTTCCCGAGGTCCCACGAGCTCGACGAAGGGATCGTTGGAACCGCGACGGCCGTATTAGTGGGAGCGCAGCCAAGTCGTGTCCTTCCGACATTCTGTGAAAGCCTCACAAGCCGAGAAACAAAAACAAAATGACCGATTTGCAAAAAGTACCTTCCCAAGGTCCCACGAGCTCGGCGAAGGGATCGTTGGAACCGCGACGGCTGTATTAGTGGGAGCGCAGCGAACCCGTGTCCTTCCGACTTTCTGTTTCAGCTACACAAGCCGAAGAAGCAAAAACAAAATGGCCGATTTGAAAAAAGTGCCTTCCCGTGGTCCCACGAGCTCGGCGAAGGGATCGTTGGAACCGCGACGGCCGTATTAGTGGGAGCGCAGCGAACCCGTGTCCTTCCGACTTTCTTTTACAGCTACACGAGCCGAAGAAGCAAAAACAAAATGGCCGATTTGAAAAAAACTGTCTTCCCGAGGTCCCAAGAGCTCGGCGAAGGGATCGTTGGAACCGCGACGGCCGTACCAGTGGGAGCGCAGCCAACTCGTGTCCTTCCGACTTTGCGTGAAAGCCGCACGAGCCGAAGAAGCAAAAACAAAATGGCCGATTTGAAAAAAGTGCCTTCCCGAGGTCCCACGACCTCGACGGAGGGATCGTTGGAACCGCGACGGCCGTATTAGTGGGAGCGCAGCCAACTCGTGTCCTTCCGACATTCTGTGAAAGCTTCACAAGCCGAAGAAAGAAAAACAAAATGGCCGATTTGAAAAAAGTGCCTTCCCGAGGTCCCACGAGCTCGGCGCAGGGATCGTTGGAACCGCGACGGCCGTAGTAGTGGCATCGCAGCCAACCCGTGTCTCTCCGGACTTTTGTTCAACGCTGCGCTGGCGGAAGAAGCGAAAACAAAATGGCCAATTTAGATAATTGTGTACCGGAGTTCCCACGAGCTCGAGGTTAGGACCGTCGGAACTGTCGGAAAGTCCCCCAACTGATTCAGAGAAGTGCCTTCCCAAGGTCCTACGTGCTCGGAGATGCTACAGTTGGAACCGCTCTGCATTTGTCCTTGGTTCACAATGACCGTCGATCGTCACCAAGCCCCCCGTCGTTGTCCTTGGGTTAACATGACCGTCGATCGTCACCAAGCCCCCGCCGTTGTCCTTGGGTCGAAATGACCCTCGTGTGTCACCAAGCCCCTGATGTTGTCCTTGGGTCTAAATGACCCTCGTGTGTCACCAAGCCCCTGCCGTTGTCCTTGGGTCAAAATGACCCGAGTGTGTCATCAACACTCTGCCGTTGTCCTTGGGTCAAAATGACCCACGTGTGTCATCGGCACTCTGCCGTTGTCCTTGGGTCAAAATGACCCTCGTGTGTCACCGAGCCCATGCTGTTGTCCTTGGGTCAAAATGACCCTCGTGTGTCATCAACACTCTGCCGTTGTCCTTGGGTCAAAATGACCCTCGTGTGTCACCGAGCCCCTGATGGTGTCCTTGGGTCAAAATGACCTTTGTGTGTCACCGAGCACCTGCCGTTGTCCTTGGGTCAAAATGACCCGAGTGTGTCATCAACACTCTGCCGTTGTCCTTGGGTCAAAATGACCCTCGTGTGTCATCAACACTCTGCCGTTGTCCTTGGGTCTAAATGACCCTCGTGTGTCACCGAGCCCCTCATGGTGTCCTTTGGTCAAAATGACCCTCGTGTGTCACCGAGCCCCTGCTGTTGTCCTTGGGTCAAAATGACCCGAGTGTGTCATCAACACTCTGCCGTTGTCCTTGGGTCAAAATGACCCTCGTGCGTCACCGAGCCCCTGATGGTGTCCTTGGGTCAAAATGACCCTTGTGTGTCACCGAGCCCCTGCCGTTGTCCTTGGGTCAAAATGACCCTCGTGTGTCACCGAGCCCCTGCTGTTGTCCTTGGGTCAAAATGACCCAAGTGTGTCATCAACACTCTGCCGTTGTCCTTGGGTCAAAATGACCCTCGTGTGTCACCGAGCCCCTCCTGTTGTCCTTGGGTCAAGCTGACCCGAGTGTGTCATCAACACTCTGCCGTTGTCTTTGGGTCAAAATGACCCTCGTGTGTCACTGAGCCCCTGCTGTTGTCCTTGGGTCAAACTGACCCGAGTGTGTCATCAACACTCTGCTGTATGCAAGTGGTGTGAGCGCCCACTCATCGAAGGCTCCAGATGAAAGGACATTGGACAGTTTGACCCGCAGGACACGGGGTGTGTACGGATCGGATCGGTGAGGCAACACAAGGGTTAAGAAAATCTAGTTTTCAACTCTGTTCAGTCTATAACGCTGTATAAGAGCATAAAAATGAGTAAATGCAGTTTACGTGCAGTATAGTGATGAAAGCTTCAGGTATTCGTGAAAACGTCATACTATATGTAGTTCCGATGTTCTGAGACACTTTCTTGATGAAAAAGTGAAAAAAGTGAATTCTTTAAGAAAATCGAGTTTTCAACTCTGTTCAGTCTGAAACGCCGTTTAAGATCATAAAAATGAGTAAATGCAGCTTACCGGCAACATGTTGATGAAAGCTTCAGGTATTCATGAAAATGTCATACAATTTGTAGTTCCGATGTTCTGAGACACTTTCTTGATGGAGAAGTTAAAAAAAAAAGAATTCTTCAAGAAAATCTAGTTTTCAACTCTGTTCAGTCTGAAACGCCGTTTAAGAGCAAAAAAATGAGTAAATGCAGCTTACGTGTAGTATAGTGATGAAAGCTTCAGGTATTCATGAAAATGTCATACTATATGTTGTTCCGATGTTCTGAGACACTTTCTTGATGGAGAAGTAAAAAAAATGAATTCTTTAAGAAAATCGAGTTTTCAACTCTGTTCAGTCTGAAACGCCGTTTAAGAGCATAAAAATGAGTAAATACAGCTTACGGGCAGTATAGTGATGAAAGCTTCAGGTATTCATGAAAACGTCATACTATATGTAGTTCCGATGTTCTGAGACACTTTCTTGATGAAAAAGTAAAAAAAAAATGAATTCTTTAAGAAAATTTAGTTTTCAACTCTGTTCAGTCTGAAACTCCGCTTGAGAGCATGAAAATGAGTAAATGCAGCGTACTGGCAGTATAGTGATGAAAGCTTCACGTATTCATGAAAACGCCATACAATTTGTAGTTCCGATGTTCTGAGACACTTTCTTGATGAAAAAGTGAGAAAAAAAAATGAATTCTTTAAGAAAATTTAGTTTTCAACTCTGTTCAGTCTGAAACTCCGCTTGAGAGCATGAAAATGAGTAAATGCAGCTTACTGGCAGTATAGTGATGAAAGCTTCACGTATTCATGAAAACGCCATACAATTTGTAGTTCCGATGTTCTGAGACACTTTCTTGATGGAGAAGTAAAAAAAATGAATTCTTTAAGAATATCTAGTTTTCAACTCTGTTCAGTCTTTAATGGCGTATAAGAGCATGAAAATGAGTAAATGCAGCTTACTGGCAGTATAGTGATGAAAGCTTCACGTATTCAAGAAAACGCCATACAATTTGTAGTTCCGATGTTCTGAGACACTTCCTTGATGGAAAAGTAAAAAAAAAAAAAGATTTTTTTTAACCCTCCTGTTGCCATCTGGGTCAAAAAGACCTACGTTCGAGTGTTTATGTATTTCTGTGTATCTCGGTCTCAGGGTCACAAAATGATCCACTACCAGTGTATACGTATGCATGCATGCATGCATGCATGTACGTATGAATCCCTAAAGCCCGTCGTCCTCGGGTCAAAACGACCCGCGTCTTGCCACCGAGCCATCGCCGTCGCCCTGGGGTGTGTTCGACCCTCGAGTTTGAGTGAGCGCTCGGCCTCGTCCCTCGGGTCAAAATGACTCGCGTTCATCGCCGAGCCCTCCCCTCGCCGTCGTCCCCCGGGTCAGACTGACCAGTGTTTATCGCTGAACTCCCGGCCTCGTCCCTGGGGTCTAAATGACCCGCGTATATCACCGAGCTCCCGGCGTCGTCCCCGGAGTCAAAATGACCCGCGTATATCGCCGAGCTCCCGGCCCCCGTCCCCCGGGGTCAGAATGACCCGCGTTTATAGCCGAGCTCCCGGCCTCGCCGTCGTCCCCGGGGTCAGAATGACCCGTGAGCCCTCGGCCTCGTCCTCGGGTCGAAACGACTTGAGTTTTACGTTGTATTACAAGTCATCCCGTATGCTAAATGTAAATAAATAAATGATACAAATAAAGACATGACAAGACAGTTGCATTGTATTGTTTTTTTCTTACATTCATCACCAGTGTTACAAGCAACGA
This sequence comes from Clinocottus analis, assembly GCF_023055335.1. Classification (NCBI taxonomy): domain Eukaryota; kingdom Metazoa; phylum Chordata; class Actinopteri; order Perciformes; family Cottidae; genus Clinocottus; species Clinocottus analis. Next base: position 18,662,854 of record NW_027176240.1, on the reverse strand, counting down.
CACAGAACACACACACACACACACACACACACACACACACACACACACACACACACACACACACACACACACACACACACACACACTCGCACAAATGTGTCCGCCACAGGATCACGGTTCGAAACGCAGACGACCGACGACGTAGCGTTCGAGTTCCCCCGCGAGCTCTTTCGTTCTCCGGTAGCACTGCGAGCTGTGGTTCTGGCGCGCGCGCCCGTACAATTAACACCACGGACGCGCGTCCAGCGTCACCTACATCCCGTCCGTCGGCGTCGGCGTAGCGAGATTCCGAGGAGGGCCGGCGCCGGGGTCGCGACGGCGTTCGGGTGCTTCCGCCGGCCCCGTGCGATCCACGGAGCCCGGCTCGCCCGCCAAACGGGCGAACCGACTTTCGGATTCGGTCGCGGCGGCGGCGGCCCGCCCCTCGGGCAAACGCGGAATCGTCAAAGACCCGGTCTCGGTCCCGGTCCCGGTCCCGGTCTCGGTCCCTCCCTCGATCGACGCTGTCAGACGCGACTCTCCACGCTCTCAGCAGCGGCGGCGCTTGGTCCGCCCTCTGCGGAAACATCACCCGTCGCCTGGCTTTTCGAGCGGGAGCGGAATCGTCCCAGGCCGGCACGGTCGCGGCCAGAGCCCATTCGATCGGCCTGGACGTGATCGCGTTCCAGCCGTCCCGACCCGCCCCGCCCCGCGCTTCTCGTTCTATGAAAGGGGTGTACTTATACGCTGTATTTATACACAATGTATTCATATCTGCGTAATCCCGCGGTCGGCTACGTTGGTGCGCTCGCGCTGATTAAAGGCTCTTTAGCCAAGACACGTGACGTCATTTCGTACGTGTCCAGATTGTAAAGCCCTCTGAGGCGTTTACAAAAAAAAAGAAAATAATAATCATCATGTGTATTTGTTATTCTGAGCTATTCAAAATAAACTGAATTGATTCAAATTGAAATGAGGTGTCACAAGTTGTTATGTGCGAATAAGGACACTATGAAAGGGGTGTACTTATACCCTGTATTTATACACAATTTATTCACATCTGCGTAATCCCGCGGTCGGCCTCGTTGGTGTGCTCGCGCTGATCGAAGGCTCTTTAGCAAAGACAGATTGACCCAGCAGGACACGGGGTGTGCGAGGAATGAGTGATGACAACACGAGGGTTAAGAAAATCTAGTTTTCAACTCTGTTCAGTCTATAACGCCGTATAAGAGCACAAAAATGAGTAAATGCAGCTTACGGGCAGTATAGTGATGAAAGCTTCACGTATTCATGAAAACGTCATACTATATGTAGTTCCGATTTACTGAGATACTTTCTTGATGGAGAAGTAAAAAAAAATGAATTCTTTAAGAAAATCTAGTTTTCAACTCTGTTCAGTCTTTTATGCCGTATAAGAGCATAAAAATGAGTAAATGCACCTTAAAGGCAGTATAGTGATGAAAGCTTCACGTATTCATAAAAATATCATACAATTTGTAGTTCCGATGTTCTGAGACACTTTCTTGATGAAGTAAAAAAAATGAATTCTTTAAGAAAATCTAGTTTTCAACTCTGTTCAGTCTGAAACGCCGTTTAAGAGCATAAAAATGAGTAAATGCAGCTTACGTGCAGTATAGTGATGAAAGCTTCAGGTATTCATGAAAATGTCATAATATATGTTGTTCTGATGTTCTGAGACACCTTCTTGATGGAGAAGTAAAAAAAATGAATTCTTTAAGAAAATCGAGTTTTCAACTCTGTTCACTCTGAAACGCCGTTTAAGAGCATAAAATGAGTAAATGCAGCTTACGTGCAGTATAGTGATGAAAGCTTCAGGTATTCATGAAAATGTCATACTATATGTAGTTCCGATGTTCTGAGACACTTTCTTGATGGAGAAGTAAAAAAAATGAATTCTTTAAGAAAATCGAGTTTTCAACTCTGTTCAGTCTGAAACGCCGTTTAAGAGCATAAAAATGAGTAAATGCAGCTTACGTGCAGTATAGTGATGAAAGCTTCAGGTATTCGTGAAAATGTCATACTATATGTAGTTCCGATGTTCTGAGACACTTTCTTGATGAAGTAAAAAAAATGAATTCTTTAAGAAAATCGAGTTTTCAACTCTGTTCAGTCTGAAACGCCGTTTAAGAGCATAAAAATGAGTAAATGCAGCTTACGGGCAGTATAGTGATGAAAGCTTCAAGTATTCATGAAAATGTCATACAATTTGTAGTTCTGATGTTCTGAAACACTTTCTTGATGAGAAGTAAAAAAAATGATTTTTTTTAAGAAAATCTAGTTTTCAACTCTGTTCACTCTGAAACGCCGTTTAAGAGCATAAAAATGAGTAAATGCAGCTTACGTGCAGTATAGTGATGAAAGCTTCAGGTATTCATGAAAATGTCATACTATATGTAGTTCCAATGTTCTGAGACACTTTCTTGATGGAGAAGTAAAAAAAATGAATTCTTTAAGAAAATCGAATTTTCAACTCTGTTCAGTCTGAAACGCCGTTTAAGAGCATAAAAATGAGTAAATGCAGCTTACGTGCAGTATAGTGATGAAAGCTTCAGGTATTTATGAAAATGTCATAATATATGTTGTTCTGATGTTCTGAGACACCTTCTTGATGGAGAAGTAAAAAAAATGAATTCTTTAAGAAAATCGAGTTTTCAACTCTGTTCACTCTGAAACGCCGTTTAAGAGCATAAAAATGAGTAAATGCAGCTTACGTGCAGTATAGTGATGAAAGCTTCAGGTATTCATGAAAATGTCATACTATATGTAGTTCCGATGTTCTGAGACACTGTCTTGATGGAGACGTAAAAAAAATGAATTCTTTAAGAAAATCGAGTTTTCAACTCTGTTCAGTCTGAAACGCCGTTTAAGAGCATAAAAATGAGTAAATGCAGCTTACGTGCAGTATAGTGATGAAAGCTTCACGTATTCATGAAAACGCCATACAATTTGTAGTTCCGATGTTCTGAGACACTTTCTTGATGGAGAAGTAAAAAAAAATGAATTCTTTAAGAATATCTAGTTTTCAACTCTGTTCAGTCTTTAATGGCGTATAAGAGCATGAAAATGAGTAAATGCAGCTTACTGGCAGTATAGTGATGAAAGCTTCACGTATTCAAGAAAACGCCATACAATTTGTAGTTCCGATGTTCTGAGACACTTCCTTGATGGAAAAGTAAAAAAAAAAAGATTTTTTTTAACCCTCCTGTTGCCATCTGGGTCAAAAAGACCTACGTTCGAGTGTTTATGTATTTCTGTGTATCTCGGTCTCAGGGTCACAAAATGATCCACTACCAGTGTATACGTATGCATGCATGCATGCATGTACGTATGAATCCCTAAAGCCCGTCGTCCTCGGGTCAAAACGACCCGCGTCTTGCCACCGAGCCATCGCCGTCGCCCTGGGGTGTGTTCGACCCTCGAGTTTGAGTGAGCGCTCGGCCTCGTCCCTCGGGTCAAAATGACTCGCGTTCATCGCCGAGCCCTCCCCTCGCCGTCGTCCCCCGGGTCAGACTGACCAGTGTTTATCGCTGAACTCCCGGCCTCGTCCCTGGGGTCTAAATGACCCGCGTATATCACCGAGCTCCCGGCGTCGTCCCCGGAGTCAAAATGACCCGCGTATATCGCCGAGCTCCCGGCCCCCGTCCCCCGGGGTCAGAATGACCCGCGTTTATAGCCGAGCTCCCGGCCCCTGTCCCGGGGTCAGAATGACCCGCGTATATTGCCGAGCTCCCGGCCCCCGTCCCCCGGGGTCAGAATGACCCGCGTTTATCGCTGAGCTCCCGGCCCCTGTCCCGGGGTCAGAATGACCCGCGTATATTGCCGAGCTCCCGGCCCTCGTCCCCGGGGTCAGACTGACCCGCGTATATCGCTGAACTCCCGGCCTCGTCAACGGGGTCAGAATGACCCGCGTTATAGCCGTGCTCCCGGCCTCGCCGTCGTCCCCGGGGTCAGAATGACCCGTGAGCCCTCGGCCTCGTCCTCGGGTCGAAACGACTCGAGTTTTACGTTGTATTACAAGTCATCCCGTATGCTAAATGTAAAAAAATAAATAAATAAATGATACAAATAAAGACATGACAAGACAGTTGCATTGTATTGTTTTTTTCTTACATTCATCACCAGTGTTACAAGCAACAACACAGAACACACACACACAAACACACACACACACACACACACACACACACACACACACACACACACACACACACACACACACACACACACACACACACACACACACACACACACACACCAAACACACACGCGCACAAATGTGTCCGCAAAAGGATCACGGTTCGAAACGCAGACGACCGACGACGTAGTTCGAGTTCCCCCGCGAGCTCTTTCGTTCTGGCGCGCGCGCCCGTACAATTAACACCACGGACGCGCGTCCAGCGTCACCTACATCCCGTCCGTCGGCGTCGGCGTAGCGAGATTCCGAGGGGGGCCGGCGCCGGGGTCGCGACGGCGTTCGGGTGCTTCCGCCGGCCCCATGCGATCCACGGAGCCCGGCTCGCCCGCCAAACGGGCGAACCGACGTTCGGATTCGGTCGCGGCGGCGGCGGCGGCGGCGGCGGCCCGTCCCTCGGGCAAACGCGGAATCGTCAAAGACCCGGTCTCCGTCCCGGTCCCGGTCCCGGTCCCGGTCCCTCCCTCGATCGACGCTGCCGGACGCGACTCTCCACGCTCTCAGCAGCGGCGGCGGCGCTTGGTCCGCCCTCTGCGGAAACATCACCCGTCGCCTGGCTTCTCGAGCGGGAGCGGAATCGTCCCAGGCCGGCACGGTCGCGGCCAGAGCCCATTCGATCGGCCTGGACGTGATCGCGTTCCAGCCGTCCCGACCCGACCCGCCCCGCGCTTCTCGTTCTATGAAAGGGGTGTACTTATACGCTGTATTTATACACAATGTATTCATATCTGCGTAATCCCGCGGTCGGCCTCGTTGGTGTGCTCGCGCTGATCGAAGGCTCTTTAGCAAAGACAGATTGACCCAGCAGGACACGGGGTGTGCGAGGAATGAGTGATGATAACACGAGGGTTAAGAAAATTTAGTTTTCAACTCTGTTCAGTCTATAACGCCGTATAAGAGCACAAAAATGAGTAAATGCAGCTTACGGGCAGTATAGTGATGAAAGCTTCACGTATTCATGAAAACGTCATACTATATGTAGTTCCGATTTACTGAGATACTTTCTTGATGGAGAAGTAAAAAAAATGAATTCTTTAAGAAAATCTAGTTTTCAACTCTGTTCTGTCTTTTATGCCGTATAAGAGCATAAAAATGAGTAAATGCAGCTTACAGGGCAGTATAGTGATGAAAGCTTCATGTATTCATGAAAATGTCATACAATTTGTAGTTCCGATGTTCTGAGACACTTTCTTGATGAAGAAGTAAAAAAAATGAATTCTTTAAGAAAATCTAGTTTTCAACTCTGTTCAGTCTGAAACTTCGCTTAAGAGCATGAAAATGAGTAAATGCAGCTTACGGGGCAGTATAGTGATGAAAGCTTCATGTATTCATGAAAATGTCATACAATTTGTAGTTCCGATGTTCTGAGATACTTTCTTGATGGAAAAGTAAAAAAAATGAATTTTTTAAAGAAAATCTAGTTTTCAACTCTGTTCTTTAATTCTTTAACCCTCCTGTTGCCTTCTGGGTCAAAAAGACCTACGTTCGAGTGTTTATGTATTTCTGTGTATCTCGGTCTCAGGGTCACAAAATGATCCACTACCAGTGTATACGTATGCATGCATGCATGCATGCATGCATGTACGTATGAATCACTAAAGCCCGTCGTCCTCGGGTCAAAACGACCCGCGTCTTGCCACCGAGCCCTCGCCGTCGCCCTGGGGTCTGTTCGACCCACGAGTTTGAGCGAGCGCTCGGCCTCGTCCCATGGGTCAAAATGACTCGCGTTCATCGCCGAGCCCACCCCTCGCCGTCGTCCCCCGGGTCAGACTGACCCGTGTTTATCGCTGAGCTCCCGGCCTCGTCCCCGGGGTCAGAATGACCCGCGTATATCACCGAGCTCCCGGCGTCGTCCCCGGGGTCTAAATGACCCGCATTTATCGCCGAGCTCCCGGCCCCGTCCACGGGGTCAGAATGACCCGCGTTTATCGTCGAGCTCTCGGCCCCCGTTCCCCCGGGGTCAGATTGACCCGCGTTTATAGCCAAGCTCCCGTCCTCGCCGTCGTCCCCGGGGTCAGAATGACCCGTGAGCCCTCGGCCTCGTCCTCGGGTCGAAACGACTCGAGTTTTACGCTGTTATTCTGAGCTATTCAAAATAAACTGAATTGATTCAAATTGAAATGAGGTGTCACAAGTTGTTATGTGCGAATAAGGACACTATGAAAGGGGTGTACTTATACCCTGTATTTATACACAATTTATTCACATCTGCATGTCCTTCCGACTTTCTGTTACAGCTACACGAGCCGAAGAAGCAAAAACAAAATGGCCGATTTGAAAAAAAAAACTGTCTTCCCGTGGTCCCAAGAGCTCGGCGAAGGGATCGTTGGAACCGCGACGGCCGTACCAGTGGGAGGCCGAAAACTCGAGTCCGTCCGACATTATGTGAAAGCCGCACGAGCCGAAGAAGCAAAAACAAAATGGCCGATTTGAAAAAAGTGCCTTCCCGAGGTCTCACGAGCTCGGGGTCGGAACCGTTGGAACCGCCACAGCCGTATTAGTGGGAGGCCGAAAACTCGAGTCCGTCCGACATTATGTGAAAGCCGCACGAGCCGAAGAAGCAAAAACAAAATGGCCGATTTGAAAAAAGTGCCTTCCAGAGGTCCCACGAGCTCGGCGACGGGTTCGTTGGAACCGTAACGGCCGTATTAGTTGGAGGCAGCGAACTCCAGTCCTTCCGATTTTGCGTGAAAGCCGCACGAGCCGAAGAAGCAAAAACAAAATGGCCGATTTGCAAAAAGTGCCTTCCCGAGGTCCCACGAGCTCGGCGACGTGATCGTTGGAACCGCGACGGCCGTACTAGTGTGAGCGCAGCCAAGTCGTGTCCTTCCAACATTATGTGAAAGCCTCACGAGCCGAAGAAACAAAAACAAAATGGCCGATTTGCAAAAAGTGCCTTCCCGAGGTCCTACGAGCTCGGCGAAGGGATCGTTGGAACCGCGACGGCCGTATTAGTGGGAGCGCAGCAAACTCGAGTCCGACCGGCTTTGCGTGAAAGCCGCACGAGCCGAAGAAGCAAAAACAAAATGGCCGATTTGAAAAACCTGACTTCCCGAGGTCCCACGAGCTCGGCGAAGGGATCGTTGGAACCGCGACGGCCGTATTAGTGGGAGTGCAGCAAACTCGAGACCTTCCGACTTTGCGTAAAAGCCGCACGAGCCGAAGAAGCAAAAACAAAATGGCCGATTTGAAAAAACTGACTTCCTGAGGTCCCACGAGCTCGGCGAGGGGATCGTTGAAACCGCGACGGCCGTATTAGTGGGAGGCCGGAAACTCGAGTCCTTCCGACTTTCAGTGAAAGCCGCACGAGCCGAAGAAGCAAAAACAAAATGGCCGATTTGAAAAAGTGCCTTCCCGAGGTCCCACGAGCTCGGCGAAGGGATCGTTGGAACCGTAACGGCCGTATTAGTTGGAGGCAGCGAACTCCAGTCCTTCCGACTTTGCGTGAAAGCCGCACGAGCCGAAGAAGCAAAAACAAAATGGCCGATTTGCAAAAAGTGCCTTCCCGAGGTCCCACGAGCTCGGCGACGTGATCGTTGGAACCGCGACGGCCGTACTAGTGTGAGCGCAGCCAAGTCGTGTCCTTCCGACATTATGTGAAAGCCTCACGAGCCGAAGAAACAAAAACAAAATGGCCGATTTGCAAAAAGTGCCTTCCCGAGGTCCCACGAGCTCGGCGACGTGATCGTTGGAACCGCGACGGCCGTACTAGTGTGAGCGCAGCCAAGTCGTGTCCTTCCAACATTATGTGAAAGCCGCACGAGCCGAAGAAGCAAAAACAAAATGGCCGATTTGCAAAAAGTGCCTTCCCGAGGTCCCACGAGCTCGGCGACGTGATCGTTGGAACCGCGACGGCCGTACTAGTGTGAGCGCAGCCAAGTCGTGTCCTTCCGACATTATGTGAAAGCCTCACGAGCCGAAGAAACAAAAACAAAATGGCCGATTTGCAAAAAGTGCCTTCCCGAGGTCCCACGAGCTCGGCGACGTGATCGTTGGAACCGCGACGGCCGTACTAGTGTGAGCGCAGCCAAGTCGTGTCCTTCCAACATTATGTGAAAGCCTCACGAGCCGAAGAAACAAAAACAAAATGGCCGATTTGCAAAAAGTGCCTTCCCGAGGTCCCACGAGCTCGGCGAAGGGATCGTTGGAACCGCGACGGCCGTATTAGTGGGAGCGCAGCAAACTCGAGTCCGACCGGCTTTGCGTGAAAGCCGCACGAGCCGAAGAAGCAAAAACAAAATGGCCGATTTGAAAAACCTGACTTCCCGAGGTCCCACGAGCTCGGCGAAGGGATCGTTGGAACCGCGACGGCCGTATTAGTGGGAGTGCAGCAAACTCGAGACCTTCCGACTTTGCGTAAAAGCCGCACGAGCCGAAGAAGCAAAAACAAAATGGCCGATTTGAAAAAACTGACTTCCTGAGGTCCCACGAGCTCGGCGAGGGGATCGTTGAAACCGCGACGGCCGTATTAGTGGGAGGCCGGAAACTCGAGTCCTTCCGACTTTCAGTGAAAGCCGCACGAGCCGAAGAAGCAAAAACAAAATGGCCGATTTGAAAAAGTGCCTTCCCGAGGTCCCACGAGCTCGGCGAAGGGATCGTTGGAACCGTAACGGCCGTATTAGTTGGAGGCAGCGAACTCCAGTCCTTCCGACTTTGCGTGAAAGCCGCACGAGCCGAAGAAGCAAAAACAAAATGGCCGATTTGCAAAAAGTGCCTTCCCGAGGTCCCACGAGCTCGGCGACGTGATCGTTGGAATCGCGACGGCCGTACTAGTGTGAGCGCAGCCAAGTCGTGTCCTTCCGACATTATGTGAAAGCCTCACGAGCCGAAGAAACAAAAACAAAATGGCCGATTTGCAAAAAGTGCCTTCCCGAGGTCCCACGAGCTCGGCGAAGGGATCGTTGGAACCGCGACGGCCGCATTAGTGGGAGCGCAGCAAACTCGAGTCCGACCGGCTTTGCGTGAAAGCCGCACGAGCCGAAGAAGCAAAAACAAAATGGCCGATTTGAAAAACCTGACTTCCCGAGGTCCCACGAGCTCGGCGAAGGGATCGTTGGAACCGCGACGGCCGTATTAGTGGGAGTGCAGCAAACTCGAGACCTTCCGACTTTGCGTGAAAGCCGCACGAGCCGAAGAAGCAAAAACAAAATGGCCGATTTGAAAAAACTGACTTCCTGAGGTCCCACGAGCTCGGCGAGGGGATCGTTGAAACCGCGACGGCCGTATTAGTGGGAGGCCGGAAACTCGAGTCCTTCCGACTTTCAGTGAAAGCCGCACGAGCCGAAGAAGCAAAAACAAAATGGCCGATTTGAAAAACCTGACTTCCCGAGGTCCCACGAGCTCGGCGAAGGGATCGTTGGAACCGCGACGGCCGTATTAGTGGGAGCGCAGCCAAGTTGTGTCCTTCCGACATTCTGTGAAAGCCTCACAAGCCGAAGAAACAAAAACAAAATGGCCGATTTGCAAAATTGCCTTCCCGAGGTCCCACGAGCTCGGCGAAGGGATCGTTGGAACCGCGACGGCCGTATTAGTGGGAGCGGAGCAAACCCGAGTCCTTCCGAGTTTGCGTGAAAGCCGCACGAGCCGAAGAAACAAAAACAAAATGGCCGATTTGAAAAAAGTGCCTTCCCGAGGTCCCACGAGCTCGGCGAAGGGATCGTTGGAACCGCGACGGCCGTATTAGTGGGAGCGAAGCCAAGTCGTGTCCTTCCGACATTCTGTGAAAGCCTCACAAGCCGAAGAAACAAAAACAAAATGGCCGATTTGAAAAAAGTGCCTTCCCGAGGTCCGACGAGCTCGGCAAGGGGATCGTTGGAACCGCGACGGCCGTATTAGTCGGAGGCCGAAAACTCGAGTCCGACCGACTTTGCGTAAAAGCCGCACGAGCCGAAGAAGCAAAAACAAAATGGCCGATTTGAAAAACCTGACTTCCCGAGGTCCCACGAGCTCGGCGAGGGGATCGTTGGAACCGCGACGGCCGTATTAGTGGGAGGCCGAAAACTCGAGTCCGACCGACTTTGCGTGAAAGCCGCACGAGCCGAAGAAGCAAAAACAAAATGGCCGATTTGAAAAACCTGACTTCCCGAGGTCCCACGAGCTCGACGAAGGGATCGTTGGAACCGCGACGGCCGTATTAGTGGGAGCGCAGCCAAGTCGTGTCCTTCCGACATTCTGTGAAAGCCTCACAAGCCGAGAAACAAAAACAAAATGACCGATTTGCAAAAAGTACCTTCCCAAGGTCCCACGAGCTCGGCGAAGGGATCGTTGGAACCGCGACGGCTGTATTAGTGGGAGCGCAGCGAACCCGTGTCTCTCCGGACTTTTGTTCAACGCTGCGCTGGCGGAAGAAGCGAAAACAAAATGGCCAATTTAGATAATTGTGTACCGGAGTTCCCACGAGCTCGAGGTTAGGACCGTCGGAACTGTCGGAAAGTCCCCCAACTGATTCAGAGAAGTGCCTTCCCAAGGTCCTACGTGCTCGGAGATGCTACAGTTGGAACCGCTCTGCATTTGTCCTTGGTTCACAATGACCGTCGATCGTCACCAAGCCCCCCGTCGTTGTCCTTGGGTTAACATGACCGTCGATCGTCACCAAGCCCCCGCCGTTGTCCTTGGGTCGAAATGACCCTCGTGTGTCACCAAGCCCCTGATGTTGTCCTTGGGTCTAAATGACCCTCGTGTGTCACCAAGCCCCTGCCGTTGTCCTTGGGTCAAAATGACCCGAGTGTGTCATCAACACTCTGCCGTTGTCCTTGGGTCAAAATGACCCACGTGTGTCATCGGCACTCTGCCGTTGTCCTTGGGTCAAAATGACCCTCGTGTGTCACCGAGCCCATGCTGTTGTCCTTGGGTCAAAATGACCCTCGTGTGTCATCAACACTCTGCCGTTGTCCTTGGGTCAAAATGACCCTCGTGTGTCACCGAGCCCCTGATGGTGTCCTTGGGTCAAAATGACCTTTGTGTGTCACCGAGCACCTGCCGTTGTCCTTGGGTCAAAATGACCCGAGTGTGTCATCAACACTCTGCCGTTGTCCTTGGGTCAAAATGACCCTCGTGTGTCATCAACACTCTGCCGTTGTCCTTGGGTCTAAATGACCCTCGTGTGTCACCGAGCCCCTCATGGTGTCCTTTGGTCAAAATGACCCTCGTGTGTCACCGAGCCCCTGCTGTTGTCCTTGGGTCAAAATGACCCGAGTGTGTCATCAACACTCTGCCGTTGTCCTTGGGTCAAAATGACCCTCGTGCGTCACCGAGCCCCTGATGGTGTCCTTGGGTCAAAATGACCCTTGTGTGTCACCGAGCCCCTGCCGTTGTCCTTGGGTCAAAATGACCCTCGTGTGTCACCGAGCCCCTGCTGTTGTCCTTGGGTCAAAATGACCCAAGTGTGTCATCAACACTCTGCCGTTGTCCTTGGGTCAAAATGACCCTCGTGTGTCACCGAGCCCCTCCTGTTGTCCTTGGGTCAAGCTGACCCGAGTGTGTCATCAACACTCTGCCGTTGTCTTTGGGTCAAAATGACCCTCGTGTGTCACTGAGCCCCTGCTGTTGTCCTTGGGTCAAACTGACCCGAGTGTGTCATCAACACTCTGCTGTATGCAAGTGGTGTGAGCGCCCACTCATCGAAGGCTCCAGATGAAAGGACATTGGACAGTTTGACCCGCAGGACACGGGGTGTGTACGGATCGGATCGGTGAGGCCACACAAGGGTTAAGAAAATCTAGTTTTCAACTCTGTTCAGTCTATAACGCTGTATAAGAGCATAAAAATGAGTAAATGCAGTTTACGTGCAGTATAGTGATGAAAGCTTCAGGTATTCGTGAAAACGTCATACTATATGTAGTTCCGATGTTCTGAGACACTTTCTTGATGAAAAAGTGAAAAAAGTGAATTCTTTAAGAAAATCGAGTTTTCAACTCTGTTCAGTCTGAAACGCCGTTTAAGATCATAAAAATGAGTAAATGCAGCTTACCGGCAACATGTTGATGAAAGCTTCAGGTATTCATGAAAATGTCATACAATTTGTAGTTCCGATGTTCTGAGACACTTTCTTGATGGAGAAGTTAAAAAAAAAAGAATTCTTCAAGAAAATCTAGTTTTCAACTCTGTTCAGTCTGAAACGCCGTTTAAGAGCAAAAAAATGAGTAAATGCAGCTTACGTGTAGTATAGTGATGAAAGCTTCAGGTATTCATGAAAATGTCATACTATATGTTGTTCCGATGTTCTGAGACACTTTCTTGATGGAGAAGTAAAAAAAATGAATTCTTTAAGAAAATCGAGTTTTCAACTCTGTTCAGTCTGAAACGCCGTTTAAGAGCATAAAAATGAGTAAATACAGCTTACGGGCAGTATAGTGATGAAAGCTTCAGGTATTCATGAAAACGTCATACTATATGTAGTTCCGATGTTCTGAGACACTTTCTTGATGAAAAAGTAAAAAAAAAATGAATTCTTTAAGAAAATTTAGTTTTCAACTCTGTTCAGTCTGAAACTCCGCTTGAGAGCATGAAAATGAGTAAATGCAGCGTACTGGCAGTATAGTGATGAAAGCTTCACGTATTCATGAAAACGCCATACAATTTGTAGTTCCGATGTTCTGAGACACTTTCTTGATGAAAAAGTGAGAAAAAAAAATGAATTCTTTAAGAAAATTTAGTTTTCAACTCTGTTCAGTCTGAAACTCCGCTTGAGAGCATGAAAATGAGTAAATGCAGCTTACTGGCAGTATAGTGATGAAAGCTTCACGTATTCATGAAAACGCCATACAATTTGTAGTTCCGATGTTCTGAGACACTTTCTTGATGGAGAAGTAAAAAAAATGAATTCTTTAAGAATATCTAGTTTTCAACTCTGTTCAGTCTTTAATGGCGTATAAGAGCATGAAAATGAGTAAATGCAGCTTACTGGCAGTATAGTGATGAAAGCTTCACGTATTCAAGAAAACGCCATACAATTTGTAGTTCCGATGTTCTGAGACACTTCCTTGATGGAAAAGTAAAAAAAAAAAAAGATTTTTTTTAACCCTCCTGTTGCCATCTGGGTCAAAAAGACCTACGTTCGAGTGTTTATGTATTTCTGTGTATCTCGGTCTCAGGGTCACAAAATGATCCACTACCAGTGTATACGTATGCATGCATGCATGCATGCATGTACGTATGAATCCCTAAAGCCCGTCGTCCTCGGGTCAAAACGACCCGCGTCTTGCCACCGAGCCATCGCCGTCGCCCTGGGGTGTGTTCGACCCTCGAGTTTGAGTGAGCGCTCGGCCTCGTCCCTCGGGTCAAAATGACTCGCGTTCATCGCCGAGCCCTCCCCTCGCCGTCGTCCCCCGGGTCAGACTGACCAGTGTTTATCGCTGAACTCCCGGCCTCGTCCCTGGGGTCTAAATGACCCGCGTATATCACCGAGCTCCCGGCGTCGTCCCCGGAGTCAAAATGACCCGCGTATATCGCCGAGCTCCCGGCCCCCGTCCCCCGGGGTCAGAATGACCCGCGTTTATAGCCGAGCTCCCGGCCTCGCCGTCGTCCCCGGGGTCAGAATGACCCGTGAGCCCTCGGCCTCGTCCTCGGGTCGAAACGACTTGAGTTTTACGTTGTATTACAAGTCATCCCGTATGCTAAATGTAAATAAATAAATGATACAAATAAAGACATGACAAGACAGTTGCATTGTATTGTTTTTTTCTTACATTCATCACCAGTGTTACAAGCAACGACACAGAACACACACACACACACACACACACACACACACACACACACACACACACACACACACACACACACACACACACACACACACACACACACACACACACACACACTCGCACAAATGTGTCCGCCACAGGATCACGGTTCGAAACGCAGACGACCGACGACGTAGCGTTCGAGTTCCCCCGCGAGCTCTTTCGTTCTCCGGTAGCACTGCGAGCTGTGGTTCTGGCGCGCGCGCCCGTACAATTAACACCACGGACGCGCGTCCAGCGTCACCTACATCCCGTCCGTCGGCGTCGGCGTAGCGAGATTCCGAGGAGGGCCGGCGCCGGGGTCGCGACGGCGTTCGGGTGCTTCCGCCGGCCCCGTGCGATCCACGGAGCCCGGCTCGCCCGCCAAACGGGCGAACCGACTTTCGGATTCGGTCGCGGCGGCGGCGGCCCGCCCCTCGGGCAAACGCGGAATCGTCAAAGACCCGGTCTCGGTCCCGGTCCCGGTCCCGGTCTCGGTCCCTCCCTCGATCGACGCTGTCAGACGCGACTCTCCACGCTCTCAGCAGCGGCGGCGCTTGGTCCGCCCTCTGCGGAAACATCACCCGTCGCCTGGCTTTTCGAGCGGGAGCGGAATCGTCCCAGGCCGGCACGGTCGCGGCCAGAGCCCATTCGATCGGCCTGGACGTGATCGCGTTCCAGCCGTCCCGACCCGCCCCGCCCCGCGCTTCTCGTTCTATGAAAGGGGTGTACTTATACGCTGTATTTATACACAATGTATTCATATCTGCGTAATCCCGCGGTCGGCTACGTTGGTGCGCTCGCGCTGATTAAAGGCTCTTTAGCCAAGACACGTGACGTCATTTCGTACGTGTCCAGATTGTAAAGCCCTCTGAGGCGTTTACAAAAAAAAAGAAAATAATAATCATCATGTGTATTTGTTATTCTGAGCTATTCAAAATAAACTGAATTGATTCAAATTGAAATGAGGTGTCACAAGTTGTTATGTGCGAATAAGGACACTATGAAAGGGGTGTACTTATACCCTGTATTTATACACAATTTATTCACATCTGCGTAATCCCGCGGTCGGCCTCGTTGGTGTGCTCGCGCTGATCGAAGGCTCTTTAGCAAAGACAGATTGACCCAGCAGGACACGGGGTGTGCGAGGAATGAGTGATGACAACACGAGGGTTAAGAAAATCTAGTTTTCAACTCTGTTCAGTCTATAACGCCGTATAAGAGCACAAAAATGAGTAAATGCAGCTTACGGGCAGTATAGTGATGAAAGCTTCACGTATTCATGAAAACGTCATACTATATGTAGTTCCGATTTACTGAGATACTTTCTTGATGGAGAAGTAAAAAAAAATGAATTCTTTAAGAAAATCTAGTTTTCAACTCTGTTCAGTCTTTTATGCCGTATAAGAGCATAAAAATGAGTAAATGCACCTTAAAGGCAGTATAGTGATGAAAGCTTCACGTATTCATAAAAATATCATACAATTTGTAGTTCCGATGTTCTGAGACACTTTCTTGATGAAGTAAAAAAAATGAATTCTTTAAGAAAATCTAGTTTTCAACTCTGTTCAGTCTGAAACGCCGTTTAAGAGCATAAAAATGAGTAAATGCAGCTTACGTGCAGTATAGTGATGAAAGCTTCAGGTATTCATGAAAATGTCATAATATATGTTGTTCTGATGTTCTGAGACACCTTCTTGATGGAGAAGTAAAAAAAATGAATTCTTTAAGAAAATCGAGTTTTCAACTCTGTTCACTCTGAAACGCCGTTTAAGAGCATAAAATGAGTAAATGCAGCTTACGTGCAGTATAGTGATGAAAGCTTCAGGTATTCATGAAAATGTCATACTATATGTAGTTCCGATGTTCTGAGACACTTTCTTGATGGAGAAGTAAAAAAAATGAATTCTTTAAGAAAATCGAGTTTTCAACTCTGTTCAGTCTGAAACGCCGTTTAAGAGCATAAAAATGAGTAAATGCAGCTTACGTGCAGTATAGTGATGAAAGCTTCAGGTATTCGTGAAAATGTCATACTATATGTAGTTCCGATGTTCTGAGACACTTTCTTGATGAAGTAAAAAAAATGAATTCTTTAAGAAAATCGAGTTTTCAACTCTGTTCAGTCTGAAACGCCGTTTAAGAGCATAAAAATGAGTAAATGCAGCTTACGGGCAGTATAGTGATGAAAGCTTCAAGTATTCATGAAAATGTCATACAATTTGTAGTTCTGATGTTCTGAAACACTTTCTTGATGAGAAGTAAAAAAAATGATTTTTTTTAAGAAAATCTAGTTTTCAACTCTGTTCACTCTGAAACGCCGTTTAAGAGCATAAAAATGAGTAAATGCAGCTTACGTGCAGTATAGTGATGAAAGCTTCAGGTATTCATGAAAATGTCATACTATATGTAGTTCCAATGTTCTGAGACACTTTCTTGATGGAGAAGTAAAAAAAATGAATTCTTTAAGAAAATCGAATTTTCAACTCTGTTCAGTCTGAAACGCCGTTTAAGAGCATAAAAATGAGTAAATGCAGCTTACGTGCAGTATAGTGATGAAAGCTTCAGGTATTTATGAAAATGTCATAATATATGTTGTTCTGATGTTCTGAGACACCTTCTTGATGGAGAAGTAAAAAAAATTAATTCTTTAAGAAAATCGAGTTTTCAACTCTGTTCACTCTGAAACGCCGTTTAAGAGCATAAAAATGAGTAAATGCAGCTTACGTGCAGTATAGTGATGAAAGCTTCAGGTATTCATGAAAATGTCATACTATATGTAGTTCCGATGTTCTGAGACACTGTCTTGATGGAGACGTAAAAAAAATGAATTCTTTAAGAAAATCGAGTTTTCAACTCTGTTCAGTCTGAAACGCCGTTTAAGAGCATAAAAATGAGTAAATGCAGCTTACGTGCAGTATAGTGATGAAAGCTTCACGTATTCATGAAAACGCCATACAATTTGTAGTTCCGATGTTCTGAGACACTTTCTTGATGGAGAAGTAAAAAAAAATGAATTCTTTAAGAATATCTAGTTTTCAACTCTGTTCAGTCTTTAATGGCGTATAAGAGCATGAAAATGAGTAAATGCAGCTTACTGGCAGTATAGTGATGAAAGCTTCACGTATTCAAGAAAACGCCATACAATTTGTAGTTCCGATGTTCTGAGACACTTCCTTGATGGAAAAGTAAAAAAAAAAAGATTTTTTTTAACCCTCCTGTTGCCATCTGGGTCAAAAAGACCTACGTTCGAGTGTTTATGTATTTCTGTGTATCTCGGTCTCAGGGTCACAAAATGATCCACTACCAGTGTATACGTATGCATGCATGCATGCATGTACGTATGAATCCCTAAAGCCCGTCGTCCTCGGGTCAAAACGACCCGCGTCTTGCCACCGAGCCATCGCCGTCGCCCTGGGGTGTGTTCGACCCTCGAGTTTGAGTGAGCGCTCGGCCTCGTCCCTCGGGTCAAAATGACTCGCGTTCATCGCCGAGCCCTCCCCTCGCCGTCGTCCCCCGGGTCAGACTGACCAGTGTTTATCGCTGAACTCCCGGCCTCGTCCCTGGGGTCTAAATGACCCGCGTATATCACCGAGCTCCCGGCGTCGTCCCCGGAGTCAAAATGACCCGCGTATATCGCCGAGCTCCCGGCCCCCGTCCCCCGGGGTCAGAATGACCCGCGTTTATAGCCGAGCTCCCGGCCCCTGTCCCGGGGTCAGAATGACCCGCGTATATTGCCGAGCTCCCGGCCCCCGTCCCCCGGGGTCAGAATGACCCGCGTTTATCGCTGAGCTCCCGGCCCCTGTCCCGGGGTCAGAATGACCCGCGTATATTGCCGAGCTCCCGGCCCTCGTCCCCGGGGTCAGACTGACCCGCGTATATCGCTGAACTCCCGGCCTCGTCAACGGGGTCAGAATGACCCGCGTTATAGCCGTGCTCCCGGCCTCGCCGTCGTCCCCGGGGTCAGAATGACCCGTGAGCCCTCGGCCTCGTCCTCGGGTCGAAACGACTCGAGTTTTACGTTGTATTACAAGTCATCCCGTATGCTAAATGTAAAAAAATAAATAAATAAATGATACAAATAAAGACATGACAAGACAGTTGCATTGTATTGTTTTTTTCTTACATTCATCACCAGTGTTACAAGCAACAACACAGAACACACACACACAAACACACACAAACACACACACACACACACACACACACACACACACACACACACACACACACACACACACACACACACACACACACACACACACACCAAACACACACGCGCACAAATGTGTCCGCAAAAGGATCACGGTTCGAAACGCAGACGACCGACGACGTAGTTCGAGTTCCCCCGCGAGCTCTTTCGTTCTGGCGCGCGCGCCCGTACAATTAACACCACGGACGCGCGTCCAGCGTCACCTACATCCCGTCCGTCGGCGTCGGCGTAGCGAGATTCCGAGGGGGGCCGGCGCCGGGGTCGCGACGGCGTTCGGGTGCTTCCGCCGGCCCCATGCGATCCACGGAGCCCGGCTCGCCCGCCAAACGGGCGAACCGACGTTCGGATTCGGTCGCGGCGGCGGCGGCGGCGGCGGCGGCCCGTCCCTCGGGCAAACGCGGAATCGTCAAAGACCCGGTCTCCGTCCCGGTCCCGGTCCCGGTCCCGGTCCCTCCCTCGATCGACGCTGCCGGACGCGACTCTCCACGCTCTCAGCAGCGGCGGCGGCGCTTGGTCCGCCCTCTGCGGAAACATCACCCGTCGCCTGGCTTCTCGAGCGGGAGCGGAATCGTCCCAGGCCGGCACGGTCGCGGCCAGAGCCCATTCGATCGGCCTGGACGTGATCGCGTTCCAGCCGTCCCGACCCGACCCGCCCCGCGCTTCTCGTTCTATGAAAGGGGTGTACTTATACGCTGTATTTATACACAATGTATTCATATCTGCGTAATCCCGCGGTCGGCCTCGTTGGTGTGCTCGCGCTGATCGAAGGCTCTTTAGCAAAGACAGATTGACCCAGCAGGACACGGGGTGTGCGAGGAATGAGTGATGATAACACGAGGGTTAAGAAAATTTAGTTTTCAACTCTGTTCAGTCTATAACGCCGTATAAGAGCACAAAAATGAGTAAATGCAGCTTACGGGCAGTATAGTGATGAAAGCTTCACGTATTCATGAAAACGTCATACTATATGTAGTTCCGATTTACTGAGATACTTTCTTGATGGAGAAGTAAAAAAAATGAATTCTTTAAGAAAATCTAGTTTTCAACTCTGTTCTGTCTTTTATGCCGTATAAGAGCATAAAAATGAGTAAATGCAGCTTACAGGGCAGTATAGTGATGAAAGCTTCATGTATTCATGAAAATGTCATACAATTTGTAGTTCCGATGTTCTGAGACACTTTCTTGATGAAGAAGTAAAAAAAATGAATTCTTTAAGAAAATCTAGTTTTCAACTCTGTTCAGTCTGAAACTTCGCTTAAGAGCATGAAAATGAGTAAATGCAGCTTACGGGGCAGTATAGTGATGAAAGCTTCATGTATTCATGAAAATGTCATACAATTTGTAGTTCCGATGTTCTGAGATACTTTCTTGATGGAAAAGTAAAAAAAATGAATTTTTTAAAGAAAATCTAGTTTTCAACTCTGTTCTTTAATTCTTTAACCCTCCTGTTGCCTTCTGGGTCAAAAAGACCTACGTTCGAGTGTTTATGTATTTCTGTGTATCTCGGTCTCAGGGTCACAAAATGATCCACTACCAGTGTATACGTATGCATGCATGCATGCATGCATGCATGTACGTATGAATCACTAAAGCCCGTCGTCCTCGGGTCAAAACGACCCGCGTCTTGCCACCGAGCCCTCGCCGTCGCCCTGGGGTCTGTTCGACCCACGAGTTTGAGCGAGCGCTCGGCCTCGTCCCATGGGTCAAAATGACTCGCGTTCATCGCCGAGCCCACCCCTCGCCGTCGTCCCCCGGGTCAGACTGACCCGTGTTTATCGCTGAGCTCCCGGCCTCGTCCCCGGGGTCAGAATGACCCGCGTATATCACCGAGCTCCCGGCGTCGTCCCCGGGGTCTAAATGACCCGCATTTATCGCCGAGCTCCCGGCCCCGTCCACGGGGTCAGAATGACCCGCGTTTATCGTCGAGCTCTCGGCCCCCGTTCCCCCGGGGTCAGATTGACCCGCGTTTATAGCCAAGCTCCCGTCCTCGCCGTCGTCCCCGGGGTCAGAATGACCCGTGAGCCCTCGGCCTCGTCCTCGGGTCGAAACGACTCGAGTTTTACGCTGTTATTCTGAGCTATTCAAAATAAACTGAATTGATTCAAATTGAAATGAGGTGTCACAAGTTGTTATGTGCGAATAAGGACACTATGAAAGGGGTGTACTTATACCCTGTATTTATACACAATTTATTCACATCTGCATGTCCTTCCGACTTTCTGTTACAGCTACACGAGCCGAAGAAGCAAAAACAAAATGGCCGATTTGAAAAAAAAAACTGTCTTCCCGTGGTCCCAAGAGCTCGGCGAAGGGATCGTTGGAACCGCGACGGCCGTACCAGTGGGAGGCCGAAAACTCGAGTCCGTCCGACATTATGTGAAAGCCGCACGAGCCGAAGAAGCAAAAACAAAATGGCCGATTTGAAAAAAGTGCCTTCCCGAGGTCTCACGAGCTCGGGGTCGGAACCGTTGGAACCGCCACAGCCGTATTAGTGGGAGGCCGAAAACTCGAGTCCGTCCGACATTATGTGAAAGCCGCACGAGCCGAAGAAGCAAAAACAAAATGGCCGATTTGAAAAAAGTGCCTTCCAGAGGTCCCACGAGCTCGGCGACGGGTTCGTTGGAACCGTAACGGCCGTATTAGTTGGAGGCAGCGAACTCCAGTCCTTCCGATTTTGCGTGAAAGCCGCACGAGCCGAAGAAGCAAAAACAAAATGGCCGATTTGCAAAAAGTGCCTTCCCGAGGTCCCACGAGCTCGGCGACGTGATCGTTGGAACCGCGACGGCCGTACTAGTGTGAGCGCAGCCAAGTCGTGTCCTTCCAACATTATGTGAAAGCCTCACGAGCCGAAGAAACAAAAACAAAATGGCCGATTTGCAAAAAGTGCCTTCCCGAGGTCCCACGAGCTCGGCGAAGGGATCGTTGGAACCGCGACGGCCGTATTAGTGGGAGCGCAGCAAACTCGAGTCCGACCGGCTTTGCGTGAAAGCCGCACGAGCCGAAGAAGCAAAAACAAAATGGCCGATTTGAAAAACCTGACTTCCCGAGGTCCCACGAGCTCGGCGAAGGGATCGTTGGAACCGCGACGGCCGTATTAGTGGGAGTGCAGCAAACTCGAGACCTTCCGACTTTGCGTAAAAGCCGCACGAGCCGAAGAAGCAAAAACAAAATGGCCGATTTGAAAAAACTGACTTCCTGAGGTCCCACGAGCTCGGCGAGGGGATCGTTGAAACCGCGACGGCCGTATTAGTGGGAGGCCGGAAACTCGAGTCCTTCCGACTTTCAGTGAAAGCCGCACGAGCCGAAGAAGCAAAAACAAAATGGCCGATTTGAAAAAGTGCCTTCCCGAGGTCCCACGAGCTCGGCGAAGGGATCGTTGGAACCGTAACGGCCGTATTAGTTGGAGGCAGCGAACTCCAGTCCTTCCGACTTTGCGTGAAAGCCGCACGAGCCGAAGAAGCAAAAACAAAATGGCCGATTTGCAAAAAGTGCCTTCCCGAGGTCCCACGAGCTCGGCGACGTGATCGTTGGAACCGCGACGGCCGTACTAGTGTGAGCGCAGCCAAGTCGTGTCCTTCCGACATTATGTGAAAGCCTCACGAGCCGAAGAAACAAAAACAAAATGGCCGATTTGCAAAAAGTGCCTTCCCGAGGTCCCACGAGCTCGGCGACGTGATCGTTGGAACCGCGACGGCCGTACTAGTGTGAGCGCAGCCAAGTCGTGTCCTTCCAACATTATGTGAAAGCCGCACGAGCCGAAGAAGCAAAAACAAAATGGCCGATTTGCAAAAAGTGCCTTCCCGAGGTCCCACGAGCTCGGCGACGTGATCGTTGGAACCGCGACGGCCGTACTAGTGTGAGCGCAGCCAAGTCGTGTCCTTCCGACATTATGTGAAAGCCTCACGAGCCGAAGAAACAAAAACAAAATGGCCGATTTGCAAAAAGTGCCTTCCCGAGGTCCCACGAGCTCGGCGACGTGATCGTTGGAACCGCGACGGCCGTACTAGTGTGAGCGCAGCCAAGTCGTGTCCTTCCAACATTATGTGAAAGCCTCACGAGCCGAAGAAACAAAAACAAAATGGCCGATTTGCAAAAAGTGCCTTCCCGAGGTCCCACGAGCTCGGCGAAGGGATCGTTGGAACCGCGACGGCCGTATTAGTGGGAGCGCAGCAAACTCGAGTCCGACCGGCTTTGCGTGAAAGCCGCACGAGCCGAAGAAGCAAAAACAAAATGGCCGATTTGAAAAACCTGACTTCCCGAGGTCCCACGAGCTCGGCGAAGGGATCGTTGGAACCGCGACGGCCGTATTAGTGGGAGTGCAGCAAACTCGAGACCTTCCGACTTTGCGTAAAAGCCGCACGAGCCGAAGAAGCAAAAACAAAATGGCCGATTTGAAAAAACTGACTTCCTGAGGTCCCACGAGCTCGGCGAGGGGATCGTTGAAACCGCGACGGCCGTATTAGTGGGAGGCCGGAAACTCGAGTCCTTCCGACTTTCAGTGAAAGCCGCACGAGCCGAAGAAGCAAAAACAAAATGGCCGATTTGAAAAAGTGCCTTCCCGAGGTCCCACGAGCTCGGCGAAGGGATCGTTGGAACCGTAACGGCCGTATTAGTTGGAGGCAGCGAACTCCAGTCCTTCCGACTTTGCGTGAAAGCCGCACGAGCCGAAGAAGCAAAAACAAAATGGCCGATTTGCAAAAAGTGCCTTCCCGAGGTCCCACGAGCTCGGCGACGTGATCGTTGGAATCGCGACGGCCGTACTAGTGTGAGCGCAGCCAAGTCGTGTCCTTCCGACATTATGTGAAAGCCTCACGAGCCGAAGAAACAAAAACAAAATGGCCGATTTGCAAAAAGTGCCTTCCCGAGGTCCCACGAGCTCGGCGAAGGGATCGTTGGAACCGCGACGGCCGCATTAGTGGGAGCGCAGCAAACTCGAGTCCGACCGGCTTTGCGTGAAAGCCGCACGAGCCGAAGAAGCAAAAACAAAATGGCCGATTTGAAAAACCTGACTTCCCGAGGTCCCACGAGCTCGGCGAAGGGATCGTTGGAACCGCGACGGCCGTATTAGTGGGAGTGCAGCAAACTCGAGACCTTCCGACTTTGCGTGAAAGCCGCACGAGCCGAAGAAGCAAAAACAAAATGGCCGATTTGAAAAAACTGACTTCCTGAGGTCCCACGAGCTCGGCGAGGGGATCGTTGAAACCGCGACGGCCGTATTAGTGGGAGGCCGGAAACTCGAGTCCTTCCGACTTTCAGTGAAAGCCGCACGAGCCGAAGAAGCAAAAACAAAATGGCCGATTTGAAAAACCTGACTTCCCGAGGTCCCACGAGCTCGGCGAAGGGATCGTTGGAACCGCGACGGCCGTATTAGTGGGAGCGCAGCCAAGTTGTGTCCTTCCGACATTCTGTGAAAGCCTCACAAGCCGAAGAAACAAAAACAAAATGGCCGATTTGCAAAATTGCCTTCCCGAGGTCCCACGAGCTCGGCGAAGGGATCGTTGGAACCGCGACGGCCGTATTAGTGGGAGCGGAGCAAACCCGAGTCCTTCCGAGTTTGCGTGAAAGCCGCACGAGCCGAAGAAACAAAAACAAAATGGCCGATTTGAAAAAAGTGCCTTCCCGAGGTCCCACGAGCTCGGCGAAGGGATCGTTGGAACCGCGACGGCCGTATTAGTGGGAGCGAAGCCAAGTCGTGTCCTTCCGACATTCTGTGAAAGCCTCACAAGCCGAAGAAACAAAAACAAAATGGCCGATTTGAAAAAAGTGCCTTCCCGAGGTCCGACGAGCTCGGCAAGGGGATCGTTGGAACCGCGACGGCCGTATTAGTCGGAGGCCGAAAACTCGAGTCCGACCGACTTTGCGTAAAAGCCGCACGAGCCGAAGAAGCAAAAACAAAATGGCCGATTTGAAAAACCTGACTTCCCGAGGTCCCACGAGCTCGGCGAGGGGATCGTTGGAACCGCGACGGCCGTATTAGTGGGAGGCCGAAAACTCGAGTCCGACCGACTTTGCGTGAAAGCCGCACGAGCCGAAGAAGCAAAAACAAAATGGCCGATTTGAAAAACCTGACTTCCCGAGGTCCCACGAGCTCGACGAAGGGATCGTTGGAACCGCGACGGCCGTATTAGTGGGAGCGCAGCCAAGTCGTGTCCTTCCGACATTCTGTGAAAGCCTCACAAGCCGAGAAACAAAAACAAAATGACCGATTTGCAAAAAGTACCTTCCCAAGGTCCCACGAGCTCGGCGAAGGGATCGTTGGAACCGCGACGGCTGTATTAGTGGGAGCGCAGCGAACCCGTGTCTCTCCGGACTTTTGTTCAACGCTGCGCTGGCGGAAGAAGCGAAAACAAAATGGCCAATTTAGATAATTGTGTACCGGAGTTCCCACGAGCTCGAGGTTAGGACCGTCGGAACTGTCGGAAAGTCCCCCAACTGATTCAGAGAAGTGCCTTCCCAAGGTCCTACGTGCTCGGAGATGCTACAGTTGGAACCGCTCTGCATTTGTCCTTGGTTCACAATGACCGTCGATCGTCACCAAGCCCCCCGTCGTTGTCCTTGGGTTAACATGACCGTCGATCGTCACCAAGCCCCCGCCGTTGTCCTTGGGTCGAAATGACCCTCGTGTGTCACCAAGCCCCTGATGTTGTCCTTGGGTCTAAATGACCCTCGTGTGTCACCAAGCCCCTGCCGTTGTCCTTGGGTCAAAATGACCCGAGTGTGTCATCAACACTCTGCCGTTGTCCTTGGGTCAAAATGACCCACGTGTGTCATCGGCACTCTGCCGTTGTCCTTGGGTCAAAATGACCCTCGTGTGTCACCGAGCCCATGCTGTTGTCCTTGGGTCAAAATGACCCTCGTGTGTCATCAACACTCTGCCGTTGTCCTTGGGTCAAAATGACCCTCGTGTGTCACCGAGCCCCTGATGGTGTCCTTGGGTCAAAATGACCTTTGTGTGTCACCGAGCACCTGCCGTTGTCCTTGGGTCAAAATGACCCGAGTGTGTCATCAACACTCTGCCGTTGTCCTTGGGTCAAAATGACCCTCGTGTGTCATCAACACTCTGCCGTTGTCCTTGGGTCTAAATGACCCTCGTGTGTCACCGAGCCCCTCATGGTGTCCTTTGGTCAAAATGACCCTCGTGTGTCACCGAGCCCCTGCTGTTGTCCTTGGGTCAAAATGACCCGAGTGTGTCATCAACACTCTGCCGTTGTCCTTGGGTCAAAATGACCCTCGTGCGTCACCGAGCCCCTGATGGTGTCCTTGGGTCAAAATGACCCTTGTGTGTCACCGAGCCCCTGCCGTTGTCCTTGGGTCAAAATGACCCTCGTGTGTCACCGAGCCCCTGCTGTTGTCCTTGGGTCAAAATGACCCAAGTGTGTCATCAACACTCTGCCGTTGTCCTTGGGTCAAAATGACCCTCGTGTGTCACCGAGCCCCTCCTGTTGTCCTTGGGTCAAGCTGACCCGAGTGTGTCATCAACACTCTGCCGTTGTCTTTGGGTCAAAATGACCCTCGTGTGTCACTGAGCCCCTGCTGTTGTCCTTGGGTCAAACTGACCCGAGTGTGTCATCAACACTCTGCTGTATGCAAGTGGTGTGAGCGCCCACTCATCGAAGGCTCCAGATGAAAGGACATTGGACAGTTTGACCCGCAGGACACGGGGTGTGTACGGATCGGATCGGTGAGGCCACACAAGGGTTAAGAAAATCTAGTTTTCAACTCTGTTCAGTCTATAACGCTGTATAAGAGCATAAAAATGAGTAAATGCAGTTTACGTGCAGTATAGTGATGAAAGCTTCAGGTATTCGTGAAAACGTCATACTATATGTAGTTCCGATGTTCTGAGACACTTTCTTGATGAAAAAGTGAAAAAAGTGAATTCTTTAAGAAAATCGAGTTTTCAACTCTGTTCAGTCTGAAACGCCGTTTAAGATCATAAAAATGAGTAAATGCAGCTTACCGGCAACATGTTGATGAAAGCTTCAGGTATTCATGAAAATGTCATACAATTTGTAGTTCCGATGTTCTGAGACACTTTCTTGATGGAGAAGTTAAAAAAAAAAGAATTCTTCAAGAAAATCTAGTTTTCAACTCTGTTCAGTCTGAAACGCCGTTTAAGAGCAAAAAAATGAGTAAATGCAGCTTACGTGTAGTATAGTGATGAAAGCTTCAGGTATTCATGAAAATGTCATACTATATGTTGTTCCGATGTTCTGAGACACTTTCTTGATGGAGAAGTAAAAAAAATGAATTCTTTAAGAAAATCGAGTTTTCAACTCTGTTCAGTCTGAAACGCCGTTTAAGAGCATAAAAATGAGTAAATACAGCTTACGGGCAGTATAGTGATGAAAGCTTCAGGTATTCATGAAAACGTCATACTATATGTAGTTCCGATGTTCTGAGACACTTTCTTGATGAAAAAGTAAAAAAAAAATGAATTCTTTAAGAAAATTTAGTTTTCAACTCTGTTCAGTCTGAAACTCCGCTTGAGAGCATGAAAATGAGTAAATGCAGCTTACTGGCAGTATAGTGATGAAAGCTTCACGTATTCATGAAAACGCCATACAATTTGTAGTTCCGATGTTCTGAGACACTTTCTTGATGAAAAAGTGAAAAAAAAAAGAATTCTTTAAGAAAATTTAGTTTTCAACTCTGTTCAGTCTGAAACTCCGCTTGAGAGCATGAAAATGAGTAAATGCAGCTTACTGGCAGTATAGTGATGAAAGCTTCACGTATTCATGAAAACGCCATACAATTTGTAGTTCCGATGTTCTGAGACACTTTCTTGATGGAGAAGTAAAAAAAATGAATTCTTTAAGAATATCTAGTTTTCAACTCTGTTCAGTCTTTAATGGCGTATAAGAGCATGAAAATGAGTAAATGCAGCTTACTGGCAGTATAGTGATGAAAGCTTCACGTATTCAAGAAAACGCCATACAATTTGTAGTTCCGATGTTCTGAGACACTTCCTTGATGGAAAAGTAAAAAAAAAAAAAGATTTTTTTTAACCCTCCTGTTGCCATCTGGGTCAAAAAGACCTACGTTCGAGTGTTTATGTATTTCTGTGTATCTCGGTCTCAGGGTCACAAAATGATCCACTACCAGTGTATACGTATGCATGCATGCATGCATGCATGTACGTATGAATCCCTAAAGCCCGTCGTCCTCGGGTCAAAACGACCCGCGTCTTGCCACCGAGCCATCGCCGTCGCCCTGGGGTGTGTTCGACCCTCGAGTTTGAGTGAGCGCTCGGCCTCGTCCCTCGGGTCAAAATGACTCGCGTTCATCGCCGAGCCCTCCCCTCGCCGTCGTCCCCCGGGTCAGACTGACCAGTGTTTATCGCTGAACTCCCGGCCTCGTCCCTGGGGTCTAAATGACCCGCGTATATCACCGAGCTCCCGGCGTCGTCCCCGGAGTCAAAATGACCCGCGTATATCGCCGAGCTCCCGGCCCCCGTCCCCCGGGGTCAGAATGACCCGCGTTTATAGCCGAGCTCCCGGCCTCGCCGTCGTCCCCGGGGTCAGAATGACCCGTGAGCCCTCGGCCTCGTCCTCGGGTCGAAACGACTTGAGTTTTACGTTGTATTACAAGTCATCCCGTATGCTAAATGTAAATAAATAAATGATACAAATAAAGACATGACAAGACAGTTGCATTGTATTGTTTTTTTCTTACATTCATCACCAGTGTTACAAGCAACGACACAGAACACACACACACACACACACACACACACACACACACACACACACACACACACACACACACACACACACACTCGCACAAATGTGTCCGCCACAGGATCACGGTTCGAAACGCAGACGACCGACGACGTAGCGTTCGAGTTCCCCCGCGAGCTCTTTCGTTCTCCGGTAGCACTGCGAGCTGTGGTTCTGGCGCGCGCGCCCGTACAATTAACACCACGGACGCGCGTCCAGCGTCACCTACATCCCGTCCGTCGGCGTCGGCGTAGCGAGATTCCGAGGAGGGCCGGCGCCGGGGTCGCGACGGCGTTCGGGTGCTTCCGCCGGCCCCGTGCGATCCACGGAGCCCGGCTCGCCCGCCAAACGGGCGAACCGACTTTCGGATTCGGTCGCGGCGGCGGCGGCCCGCCCCTCGGGCAAACGCGGAATCGTCAAAGACCCGGTCTCGGTCCCGGTCCCGGTCTCGGTCCCTCCCTCGATCGACGCTGTCGGACGCGACTCTCCACGCTCTCAGCAGCGGCGGCGCTTGGTCCGCCCTCTGCGGAAACATCACCCGTCGCCTGGCTTTTCGAGCGGGAGCGGAATCGTCCCAGGCCGGCACGGTCGCGGCCAGAGCCCATTCGATCGGCCTGGACGTGATCGCGTTCCAACCGTCCCGACCCGCCCCGCCCCGCGCTTCTCGTTCTATGAAAGGGGTGTACTTATACGCTGTATTTATACACAATGTATTCATATCTGCGTAATCCCGCGGTCGGCTACGTTGGTGCGCTCGCGCTGATTAAAGGCTCTTTAGCCAAGACACGTGACGTCATTTCGTACGTGTCCAGATTGTAAAGCCCTCTGAGGCGTTTACAAAAAAAAAGAAAATAATAATCATCATGTGTATTTGTTATTCTGAGCTATTCAAAATAAACTGAATTGATTCAAATTGAAATGAGGTGTCACAAGTTGTTATGTGCGAATAAGGACACTATGAAAGGGGTGTACTTATAACCTGTATTTATAAACAATTTATTCACATCTGCGTAATCCCGCGGTCGGCCTCGTTGGTGAGCTGGCGCTGATCGAAGGCTCTTTAGCAAAGACAGATTGACCCAGCAGGACACGGGGTGTGCGAGGAATGAGTGATGACAACACGAGGGTTAAGAAAATCTAGTTTTCAACTCTGTTCAGTCTATAACGCCGTATAAGAGCACAAAAATGAGTAAATGCAGCTTACGGGCAGTATAGTGATGAAAGCTTCACGTATTCATGAAAACGTCATACTATGTGTAGTTCCGATTTACTGAGATACTTTCTTGATGGAGAAGTAAAAAAAATGAATTATTTAAGAAAATCTAGTTTTCAACTCTGTTCAGTCTGTAACGCCGTATAAGAGCACAAAAATGAGTAAATGCAGCTTACGGGCAGTATAGTGATGAAAGCTTCACGTATTCATGAAAACGTCATACTATGTGTAGTTCCGATTTACTGAGATACTTTCTTGATGGAGAAGTAAAAAAAATGAATTCTTTAAGAAAATCTAGTTTTCAACTCTGTTCAGTCTGTAACGCCGTATAAGAGCACAAAAATGAGTAAATGCAGCTTACGGGCAGTATAGTGATGAAAGCTTCACGTATTCATGAAAACGTCATACTATGTGTAGTTCCGATTTACTGAGATACTTTCTTGATGTAGAAGTAAAAAAAATGAATTCTTTAGGAAAATCTAGTTTTCAACTCTGTTCAGTCTTTTATGCCGTATAAGAGCATAAAAATGAGTAAATGCAGCTTACAGGGCAGTATAGTGATGAAAGCTTCACGTATTCATGAAAATGTCATACAATTTGTAGTTCCGATGTTCTGAGACACTTTCTTGATGAAGTAAAAAAAAAATGAATTCTTTAAGAAAATCTAGTTTTCAACTCTGTTCACTCTGAAAAACCGTTTAAGAACATAAAAATGAGTAAATGCAGCTTACGTGCAGTATAGTGATGAAAGCTTCACGTATTCATGAAAATGTCATATATATGTTGTTCCGATGTTCTGAGACACTTTCTTGATGAAGTAAAAAAAAATGAATTCTTTAAGAAAATCTAGTTTTCAACTCTGTTCAGTCTATAACGCTGAATAAGAGCATAAAAATGAGTAAATGCAGTTTACGTGCAGTATAATGATGAAAGCTTCAGGTATTCATGAAAATGTCATACTATATGTAGTTCCGATGTTCTGAGACACTTTCTTGATGAAGTGAAAAAAATGAATTCTTTAAAAAAATGTAGTTTTCAACTCTGTTCAGTCTGAAACGCCGTTTAAGAGCATAAAAATGAGTAAATGCAGCTTACGAACAGTATAGTGATGAAAGCTTCAGGTATTCATGAAAATGTCATACTATATGTATTTCTGATGTTCTGAGACACTTTCTTGATGGAGAAGTAAAAAAAATGAATTCTTTAAGAATATCGAGTTTTCAACTCTGTTCAGTCTGAAACGACGTTTAAGAGCATAAAAATGAGTAAATTCAGCTTACGAACAGTATAGTGATTAAAGCTTCAGGTATTCATGAAAATGTCAGCATATATGTAGTTCCGATGTTCTGAGACACTTTCTTGATGAAGTAAAAAAAAAAAGAATTCTTTAAGAAAATCTAGTTTTCAACTCTGTTCAGTCTGAAACGCCGTTTAAGAGCATAAAAATGAGTAAATGCAGCTTACGAACAGTATAGTGATCAAAGCTTCAAGTATTCATGAAAATGTCATACTATATGTTGTTCCGATGTTCTGAGACACCTTCTTGATGGAGAAGTAAAAAAAAAAAGAATTCTTTAAGAAAATCTAGTTTTCAACTCTGTTCAGTCTATAACGCTGAATTAGAGCATAAAAATGAGTAAATGCAGTTTACGTGCAGTATAATGATGAAAGCTTCAGGTATTCATGAAAATGTCATACTATATGTAGTTCCGATGTTCTGAGACACTTTCTTGATGAAGTGAAAAAAATGAATTCTTTAAAAAAATGTAGTTTTCAACTCTGTTCAGTCTGAAACGCCGTTTAAGAGCATAAAAATGAGTAAATGCAGCTTACGAACAGTATAGTGATGAAAGCTTCAGGTATTCATGAAAATGTCATACTATATGTATTTCTGATGTTCTGAGACACTTTCTTGATGGAGAAGTAAAAAAAATGAATTCTTTAAGAATATCGAGTTTTCAACTCTGTTCAGTCTGAAACGACGTTTAAGAGCATAAAAATGAGTAAATTCAACTTACGAACAGTATAGTGATTAAAGCTTCAGGTATTCATGAAAATGTCAGCATATATGTAGTTCCGATGTTCTGAGACACTTTCTTGATGGAGAAGTAAAAAAAAAAAGAATTCTTTAAGAAAATGTAGTTTTCAACTCTGTTCAGTCTGAAACGCCGTTTAAGAGCATAAAAATGAGTAAATGCAGCTTACGAACAGTATAGTGATGAAAGCTTCAGGTATTCATGAAAATGTCATACTATATGTATTTCTGATGTTCTGAGACACTTTCTTGATGGAGAAGTAAAAAAAATGAATTCTTTAAGAAAATCGAGTTTTCAACTCTGTTCAGTCTGAAACGCCGTTTAAGAGCATACAAATGAGTAAATGCAGCTTACGTGCAGTATAGTGATGAAAGCTTCAGGTATTCATGAAAATGTCATAATATATGTTGTTCCGATGTTCTGAGACACTTTCTTGATGAAGTAAAAAAAATGAATTCTTTAAGAAAACCTAGTTTTCAACTCTGTTCAGTCTGAAACGCCGTTTAAGAGCATAAAAATGAGTAAATGCAGCTTACGTGCAGAATGTTGATGAAAGCTTCAGGTATTCATGAAAATGTCATACAATTTGTAGTTCCGATGTTCTGAGACACTTTCTTGATGAAGTGAAAAAAATGAATTCTTTAAGAAAATGTAGTTTTCAACTCTGTTCAGTCTGAAACGCCGTTTAAGAGCATAAAAATGAGTAAATGCAGCTTACGAACAGTATAGTGATGAAAGCTTCAGGTATTCATGAAAATGTCAGCAAATATATAGTTCCGATGTTCTGAGACACTTTCTTGATGAAGTGAAAAAAATGAATTCTTTAAGAAAATGTAGTTTTCAACTCTGTTCAGTCTGAAACGCCGTTTAAGAGCATAAAAATAAGTAAATGCAGCAAACGGGCAGTATAGTGATGAAAGCGTCAGGTATTCATGAAAATGTCAGCAAATATGTAGTTCCGATGTTCTGAGACACTTTCTTGATGGAGAAGTGAAAAAAATGAATTCTTTAAGAAAATCTAGTTTTCAACTCTGTTCAGTCTTTTATGCCGTATAAGAGCATAAAAATGAGTAAATGCAGCTTACAGGGCAGTATAGTGATGAAAGCGTCAGGTATTCATGAAAATGTCAGCAAATATGTAGTTCCGATGTTCTGAGACACTTTCTTGATGGAGAAGTAAAAAAAATGAATTATTTAAGAAAATCTAGTTTTCAACTCTGTTCAGTCTTTAATGGCGTATAAGAGCATAAAAATGAGTAAATGCAGCTTAAAGGCAGTATAGTGATGAAAGCTTCAGGTATTCATGAAAATGTCATACCATATGTTGTTCCGATGTTCTGAGACACTTTCTTGATGGAGAAGTAAAAAAAATGAATTCTTTAAGAAAATCGAGTTTTCAACTCTGTTCACTCTGAAACGCCGTTTAAGAGCATAAAAATGAGTAAATGCAGCTTACGGGCAGTATAGTGATGAAAGCTTCACGTATTAATGAAAATGTCATACAATTTGTAGTTCCGATGTTCTCAGACACTTTCTTGATGAAGTAAAAAAAATGAATTCTTTAAGAAAATCGAGTTATCAACTCTGTTCAGTCTGAAACGCCGTTTAAGAGCATAAAAATGAGTAAATGCAGCTTACGAACAGTATAGTGATGAAAGCTTCATGTATTCCTGAAAATGTCATAATATATGTTGTTCCGATGTTCTGAGACACTTTCTTGATGAAGTAAAAAAAAATGAATTCTTTAAGAAAATCTAGTTTTCAACTCTGTTCAGTCTGAAACGCCGTTTAAGAGCATACAAATGAGTAAATGCAGCTTACGTGCAGTATAGTGATGAAAGCTTCAGGTATTCATGAAAATGTCATAATATATGTTGTTCCGATGTTCTGAGACACTTTCTTGATGAAGTAAAAAAAATGAATTCTTTAAGAAAACCTAGTTTTCAACTCTGTTCAGTCTGAAACGCCGTTTAAGAGCATAAAAATGAGTAAATGCAGCTTACGTGCAGAATGTTGATGAAAGCTTCAGGTATTCATGAAAATGTCATACAATTTGTAGTTCCGATGTTCTGAGACACTTTCTTGATGAAGTGAAAAAAATGAATTCTTTAAGAAAATGTAGTTTTCAACTCTGTTCAGTCTGAAACGCCGTTTAAGAGCATAAAAATGAGTAAATGCAGCTTACGAACAGTATAGTGATGAAAGCTTCAGGTATTCATGAAAATGTCAGCAAATATGTAGTTCCGATGTTCTGAGACACTTTCTTGATGAAGTGAAAAAAATGAATTCTTTAAGAAAATGTAGTTTTCAACTCTGTTCACTCTGAAACGCCGTTTAAGAGCATAAAAATGAGTAAATGCAGCTTACGGGCAGTATAGTGATGAAAGCTTCACGTATTCATGAAAATGTCATACAATTTGTAGTTCCGATGTTCTGAGACACTTTCTTGATGGAGAAATAAAAAAAATGAATTCTTTAAGAAAATCTAGTTTTCAACTCTGTTCACTCTGAAACGCCGTTTAAGAGCATAAAAATGAGTAAAAGCAGCTTACGGGCAGTATGTTGATGAAAGCTTCAGGTATTCATGAAAATGTCATACAATTTGTAGTTCCGATGTTCTCAGACACTTTCTTGATGAAGTAAAAAAATGAATTCTTTAAGAAAACCTAGTTTTCAACTCTGTTCAGTCTGAAACGCCGTTTAAGAGCATAAAAATGAGTAAATGCAGCTTACGTGCAGAATGTTGATGAAAGCTTCAGGTATTCATGAAAATGTCATACAATTTGTAGTTCCGATGTTCTGAGACACTTTCTTGATGAAGTGAAAAAAATGAATTCTTTAAGAAAATGTAGTTTTCAACTCTGTTCAGTCTGAAACGCCGTTTAAGAGCATAAAAATGAGTAAATGCAGCTTACGAACAGTATAGTGATGAAAGCTTCAGGTATTCATGAAAATGTCAGCAAATATATAGTTCCGATGTTCTGAGACACTTTCTTGATGAAGTGAAAAAAATGAATTCTTTAAGAAAATGTAGTTTTCAACTCTGTTCACTCTGAAACGCCGTTTAAGAGCATAAAAATGAGTAAATGCAGCTTACGGGCAGTATAGTGATGAAAGCTTCACGTATTCATGAAGATGTCATACAATTTGTAGTTCCGATGTTCTGAGACACTTTCTTGATGGAGAAATAAAAAAAATGAATTCTTTAAGAAAATCTAGTTTTCAACTCTGTTCACTCTGAAACGCCGTTTAAGAGCATAAAAATGAGTAAAAGCAGCTTACGGGCAGTATGTTGATGAAAGCTTCAGGTATTCATGAAAATGTCATACAATTTGTAGTTCCGATGTTCTCAGACACTTTCTTGATGAAGTAAAAAAAAATGAATTCTTTAAGAAAATCGAGTTATCAACTCTGTTCAGTCTGAAACGCCGTTTAAGAGCATAAAAATAAGTAAATGCAGCAAACGGGCAGTATAGTGATGAAAGCGTCAGGTATTCATGAAAATGTCAGCAAATATGTAGTTCCGATGTTCTGAGACACTTTCTTGATGGAGAAGTGAAAAAAATGAATTCTTTAAGAAAATCTAGTTTTCAACTCTGTTCAGTCTTTTATGCCGTATAAGAGCATAAAAATGAGTAAATGCAGCTTATAGGGCAGTATAGTGATGAAAGCGTCAGGTATTCATGAAAATGTCAGCAAATATGTAGTTCCGATGTTCTGAGACACTTTCTTGATGGAGAAGTGAAAAAAATGAATTCTTTAAGAAAATCTAGTTTTCAACTCTGTTCAGTCTTTTATGCCGTATAAGAGCATAAAAATGAGTAAATGCAGCTTACAGGGCAGTATAGTGATGAAAGCTTCAGGTATTCATGAAAATGTCATACAATTTGTAGTTCCGATGTTCTGAGACACTTTCTTGATGGAGAAGTAAAAAAAATGAATTATTTAAGAAAATCTAGTTTTCAACTCTGTTCAGTCTTTAATGGCGTATAAGAGCATAAAAATGAGTAAATGCAGCTTAAAGGCAGTATAGTGATGAAAGCTTCAGGTATTCATGAAAATGTCATACCATATGTTGTTCCGATGTTCTGAGACACTTTCTTGATGGAGAAGTAAAAAAAATGAATTCTTTAAGAAAATCGAGTTTTCAACTCTGTTCACTCTGAAACGCCGTTTAAGAGCATAAAAATGAGTAAATGCAGCTTACGGGCAGTATAGTGATGAAAGCTTCACGTATTAATGAAAATGTCATACAATTTGTAGTTCCGATGTTCTCAGACACTTTCTTGATGAAGTAAAAAAAATGAATTCTTTAAGAAAATCGAGTTATCAACTCTGTTCAGTCTGAAACGCCGTTTAAGAGCATAAAAATGAGTAAATGCAGCTTACGAACAGTATAGTGATGAAAGCTTCATGTATTCCTGAAAATGTCATAATATATGTTGTTCCGATGTTCTGAGACACTTTCTTGATGAAGTAAAAAAAAATGAATTCTTTAAGAAAATCTAGTTTTAAACTCTGTTCAGTCTGAAACGCCGTTTAAGAGCATACAAATGAGTAAATGCAGCTTACGTGCAGTATAGTGATGAAAGCTTCAGGTATTCATGAAAATGTCATAATATATGTTGTTCCGATGTTCTGAGACACTTTCTTGATGAAGTAAAAAAAATGAATTCTTTAAGAAAACCTAGTTTTCAACTCTGTTCAGTCTGAAACGCCGTTTAAGAGCATAAAAATGAGTAAATGCAGCTTACGTGCAGAATGTTGATGAAAGCTTCAGGTATTCATGAAAATGTCATACAATTTGTAGTTCCGATGTTCTGAGACACTTTCTTGATGAAGTGAAAAAAATGAATTCTTTAAGAAAATGTAGTTTTCAACTCTGTTCAGTCTGAAACGCCGTTTAAGAGCATAAAAATGAGTAAATGCAGCTTACGAACAGTATAGTGATGAAAGCTTCAGGTATTCATGAAAATGTCAGCAAATATGTAGTTCCGATGTTCTGAGACACTTTCTTGATGAAGTGAAAAAAATGAATTCTTTAAGAAAATGTAGTTTTCAACTCTGTTCACTCTGAAACGCCGTTTAAGAGCATAAAAATGAGTAAATGCAGCTTACGGGCAGTATAGTGATGAAAGCTTCAGGTATTCATGAAAATGTCATACAATTTGTAGTTCCGATGTTCTGAGACACTTTCTTGATGGAGAAATAAAAAAAATGAATTCTTTAAGAAAATCTAGTTTTCAACTCTGTTCACTCTGAAACGCCGTTTAAGAGCATAAAAATGAGTAAAAGCAGCTTACGGGCAGTATGTTGATGAAAGCTTCAGGTATTCATGAAAATGTCATACAATTTGTAGTTCCGATGTTCTCAGACACTTTCTTGATGAAGTAAAAAAAAATGAATTCTTTAAGAAAATCGAGTTATCAACTCTGTTCAGTCTGAAACGCCGTTTAAGAGCATACAAATGAGTAAAAGCAGCTTACGGGCAGTATATTGATGAAAGCTTCAGGTATTCATGAAAATGTCAGCATATATGTAGTTCCGATGTTCTGAGACACTTTCTTGATGGAGTAGTAAAAAAAATTAATTCTTTAAGAAAATGTAGTTTTCAACTCTGTTCAGTCTGAAACGCCGTTTAAGAGCATAAAAATGAGTAAATGCAGCTTACGGGCAGTATAGTGATGAAAGCTTCAGGTATTCATGAAAATGTCATACCATATGTTGTTCCGATGTTCTGAGACACTTTCTTGATGGAGAAGTAAAAAAAATGAATACTTTAAGAAAATGTAGTTTTCAACTCTGTTCAGTTTGAAACGCCGTTTAAGAGCATAAAAATGAGTAAATGCAGCTTACGGGCAGTATAGTGATGAAAGCTTCAGGTATTCATGAAAACGTCATACTATATGTAGTTCCGATGTTCTGAGACACTTTCTTGATGGAAAAGTGAAAAAAATGAATTCTTTAAGAAAATCGAGTTTTCAACTCTGCTTAGTCTTTAATTGCGTATAAGAGCATAAAAATGAGTAAATGCAGCTTACGGGCAGTATAGTGATGAAAGCTTCAGGTATTCATGAAAACGTCATACTATATGTAGTTCCGGTGTTCTGAGACACTTTCTTGATGAAGTAAAAAAAAAAATGAATTCTTTAAGAAAATCTAGTTTTCAACTCTGTTCAGTCTGAAACTCCGCTTAAGAGCATAAAAATGAGTAAATGCAGCTTACGGGCAGTATAGTGATGAAAGATTCACGTATTCATGAAAACGTCATACTAAATGTAGTTCCGATGTTCTGAGACACTTTCTTGATGGAGAAGTAAAAAAAATGAATTCTTTAAGAAAATCCAGTTTTCAACTCTGTTCAGTCTTTAATGCCGCATAAGAGCATAAAAATGAGTAAATGCAGCTTACGGGCAGTATAGCGATGAAAGCTTCAGGTATTCATGAAAACGTCATACTATATGTAGTTCCGATGTTCTGAGACACTTTCTTGTTGGAAAAGTAAAAAAAAAAGAATTCTTTAACCCTCCTGTTGCCTTCTGGGTCAAAAAGACCTACGTTCGAGTGTTTATGTATTTCTGTGTATCTCGGTCTCAGGGTCACAAAATGATCCACTACCAGTGTATACGTATGCATGCATGCATGCATGTACGTATGAATCCCTAAAGCCCGTCGTCCTCGGGTCAAAATGACCCGCGTCTTGCCACCGAGCCCTCGCCGTCGCCCTGGGGTCTGTTCGACCCTCGAGTTAGAGCGAGCGCTCGGCCTCGTCCCTCGGGTCAAAATGACTCGCGTTCATTGCCGAGCCCTCCCCTCGCCGTCGTCCCCCGGGTCAGACTGACCCGTGTTTATCGCTGAGCTCCCGGCCTCGTCCCGGGGTCTAAATGACACGCGTATATCGCCAAGCTCCCGGCCTCGTCCCCCGGGGTCAGAATGACCCACGTATATCACCGAGCTCCCGGCCTCCTCCCCCGGGGTCAGAATGACCCGCGTTTATCGTCGAGCTCCCGCCCCCGTCCCAGCAGTCAGAATGAGCCGCGTTTATAGCCGAGCTCCCGGCCCTCGTCCCCGGGGTCAGAATGACCCGCGTATATCGCTGAGCTTCGGGCCTCGTCCCCGGGGTCAGAATGACCCGCGTTTATCGCCGAACTCCTGGCCTCGTCCCTGGGGTCTAAATGACCCGTGTATATCGCCGAGCTCCCGGTCTCGTCCCCGGGGTCTAAATGACCCGCGTATATCGCCGAGCTCCCGGCCTCGTCCCGGCCTCGTCCCGGCCTCGTCCCCGGGGTCTAAATGACCCGCGTATATCGTCGAGCTCCCGGCCTCATCCCCCGGGGTCAGAATGACCCACGTATATCACCGAGCTCCCGGCCTCGTCCCCGGGGTCTAAATGACCCGCATTTATCGCCGAGCTCCCGG
Source organism: Clinocottus analis (assembly GCF_023055335.1). Classification (NCBI taxonomy): domain Eukaryota; kingdom Metazoa; phylum Chordata; class Actinopteri; order Perciformes; family Cottidae; genus Clinocottus; species Clinocottus analis. The sequence goes on along the minus strand of NW_027176240.1, from coordinate 18,624,343 downwards.
CCCCGTCCCCGGGGTCAGAATGACCCGCGCTCATAGCCGAGCTCCCGGCCTCGCCGTGAGCCCTCGGCCTCGTCCTCGGGTCGAAACGACTCGAGTTTTACGTTGTATTACAAGTCATCCCGGCTCGAGACGCTCAGGGTCGCGCTCGGCGCACCGGCGAGCGTCTCCCAGCCCTGTGCGATCCACGGAGCCTGGCTCGCCCACCAAACGGGCGAACCGACGTTCGGATTCGGTCGCGGCGGCGGCACCCGCCCCTCGGGCAAACGCAGAACGCGGTCCCGGTCGCGGTCCCCCCCTCGATCGACGCCGTCGGACGCGACTCTCCACGCTCTCAGCAGCAGCGGCGGCGCTTGGTCCGCCCTCTGCGGAAACATCACCCGTCGCCTGGTTTCTCGAGAGCGAGCGGAATCGTCCCAGGCCGGCACGGTCGCGGCCAGAGCCCATTCGATCGGCCTGGACGGGATCGCGTTCCAGCCGTTTGACCCGCCCCGCGCTTCGCGAGGAAACGTTGCGCGGGCCCAACGCTCCCACGGTCGGACACGGCGGGCCGTCGGGGAATCGCCTCCGGCCGGTACGTCCTCGCCGTCCTCGCCGCGGCAAGCCCGGCCGCGTCATTGTCAAAGTACGGATCGGGGCCGGCCGGCTCGCGTCTTTCGTTCTTACAGCCGACGTCGGCGCAGGGCGCAACTTTGTCGTCTGCCTCCCGAGGCCGCCATCGGGCGGTCGGCGAATTGTCACGGGCCGGCGCGTTCTCGCCTTCGTTCGCGGAAGACATGTCCGACGCGTTCCATCCGCGATCGAGGGTCACTCGTCTTTTATTTCGTCCAAACGATATGGCCTCCGCCCCACGGCCCTGCACCTCGCCTCGCCTCACCCCGCCCGTCTGTATCTCACTGACCGTTCGGTCGCCCTCAGCTTCGACGTTACCTCGCGTACGCGTCGACAGAAAAAAGTAAGGGCTTCTCTAAGTCTGGTTCTTTGTGAATGCAGCCCAAAGTGGGTGATGAACTCCATCTAGTACAGTGAACCACTGCAGTGAACTCAACAGACACTCGGATCATCTTCTCATGACAAAGCTAACATGCAGGCAATCCTTCCGCATTGGCAATAAAATCAAATGATTTGGTCCAAGAACTGTTGAATCCTGTGTTCTCCTCAGCTAACTTTCTCTTTTTTTCTTTGGGATCCATGGCCCATCACACATCCGCAGGTTTGTTTGCAACAGCTACCTGCCTGGCACCGTGCGAAGCTGAAAGAAACGTGTGTCGCAAGCTGTGATGCAAATCTTCTTTGACAGAAGTGTTGACATTTTATATGTTTCTACACATTTTTACAGCATTGGAAAACATTAAGAATGTTTGTCCTCCTGAAGAAACTATAGTAAAATAAAAAAAAATATTTTTTCCAATTTTCCCCTCTTTTTCCATTTTCATACATTTTTGAAAAAGCTCCAGGGAGCCACTAGCACGGACCTAAAGAGCCGCATTTAAGCCTGCGTGAGCGCTTAGTAACATTAACTTGATTGTTTTAAGGCAATCGGTTTGCATGGTAAAAAACAAGTAAATTACATTGGTGTTGAAGTACAACTGAAAAATTCCAAGTAGATTAATGAATATAAGTGGATGGTTTGGAATAGGCACAAAACAGTTTACTTGATGTGCTTTGAAGAGAGAGATTGTCCACACTGGGGGTAAAGGTGTGTGTTGGTCAATAGGTTAAAAAAAACACATCTCTGTTTGAATCCCGCACAAAAGTAAAAGTTCACACTTTTTCGCATCAGTCATTAGTTATGTGAGCCATTAACAACTGGTCACGTGACTCAGTTGTCATCCGCTCTGCATGTGAGTTGATAGTCACACGGTAGTCTTTAACTAGGTTCTTTTTCTAACCATGAATCATAACTTCCTTTAAAGAAGGAAGTTTATTTTGAAGAACCACACCAGGGCTGCTGGACCAAGTGTCGAAATTTGACAAGTTGGGAGCAGCAAGGACAGCTATTGAAAGCCTATTAAAAGCTCCTCAGGATAGCAGAAAGACCGCTGCAAACTGAAAACCTATCTTTTACGCCTACACCTTGATTTGGTGTGGAGCTGGTGCTCCACACCAAAGACGACCAGGTGATCCGGGGCTCCCCCAGTAGAACCACATCATGGTTAAGGCCATAAGAGCGGACACGGATTCCGTGTGTGGCGGAAGGGGGTGCCCACCACCCTCTCCCGCCACTCACTTTTTTACAAGGCACTATCGGACCCCTTTTATTTTAAAGGCCAAAAACTTTCACTCGACACATTTAACCTGCTCTGTGTCCTCAATATTATAACCAACTCAGTACTTGTTATATTAGTTTAAATATGAGCGGTAATAGGCAACTCAATGGTTTTAAATAAATATTGTATTTAAAAGCCTCTGGTTAACTTATAGATGTGACAGCATAAAAAAAAGGTATCCTGATACTCATGTTTCGATTTGGAGGGCCGAATTTGAACTAAAGCAAACACATTATAATCATCCCTTTTTTCTCCATCTTATTTTTGCTGCATCTATCATCATCAAAAACATGAAGAGAAAAAAATTTGCCTTTTTTCTGGGTTCCTGGAAAAACTAAAGCCCTTTGAGGATTTGTAATTCATTCAACAAACACCCACAGGTATACAGCGTGACGTCATCCGAACGAGGCTAAACCAGTGGCACGGGGCCATGATGTTCTCTGCTTGTCAACTTAAGAGCATTAGCCCGTCTTAAAGAGCCCGGTCTCCACTAAAGCCATTAATCAGGGACCCGCAGCGCAGAAACCACTTCATTTCACACCCTGCCTCACTTTCACCCGATGAGAAATTACTCTAACCTTCCAGATAAACAAGTTTGTCTTTCCTCCTGAACATCAGAAAACCATCAGAACATCAGAACTTTGACCATTTTTATTTGGAGAACACCTACATGGATTTGAGTCTACCGTCTCGGACAGTATAAATACAGAAATATATACAACAGTTGAAAAACAAGTATGGATTGAAAAATACGTCTTCATGCAGTCGGTTTACAGTAGGTGTAAGCCTGCATCTACAGCGGATAAATCGTGCAACATAAGAACTATATTCATCTTCTGAACGCAGCTTCAGCACTTTATTGTAGTTGCAGGGTGCAGTTGTAGAAGTAGTATGAACGGTATTCGCTACATAATCTCAAGGCTTTTCTGTTTACACTTAGGTTTGCTCAACAGCCATTGTCTTACTGAGATGCCTCTAACAGAGTTCACATATGGTAGTAGTGTATGATACAGGATGTGTTGTCTCTTCTTTTTTGGGGGGGAGGTAGGGATCCTAGTGTAAATGCTTGTTTTTGTTGCTGTAGTGATCACCGGTCCAGCCAGCATATAGATGGGTAGCGTTCAGTCAGCGTCTTGCGCAGCTGAGCGCTCTGTGTCTTATCCCTGGTTTCCACCACACACTCCACCTATTAACACACACACACACACACACACACACACACACACACACACACGCACACACACACACACACATACAAACATGCACACACACACAAAGTTAGCCCTCTGACATGATACACATTACAATTAGGGCAAAGAGCAGTTAATTATGCAACACCTTTTGACATAGCTGGTGAATTAACAGTGCTTTCTTGTACCACTTTTAAATTTTATACCTGACTAAATTATTGACAATGAACACCTAATATAGCATCCTTTAAAAAAGATGTCATGACCTGTAACTAATGTCTTTAATAATGGTAAATGCATAATTTATTGACTGTTTATATTTTTTCTTTTTGTATTGATGCAGTTATAAATATTGATAATCCATTAATAAATATTCTCTTTGAAAAATACCATTTGGTCTGTAGTTAAATATGATAAGGTTTTATATGAAGTTGTTGATAAATGGATTTTATGAACAACTCTTGCAAATAAGCGATTTGTTGATGGATTATAACTGATATATGAAGCATTAATACATTATTTTAAAACTTTTGATGAATCCATTAGTTACTTAAAGGATGAGACGAAGAAGAAAATTGAGTCACCTACCTTCGCCTTGAAGAGGTCGGACTTCTCACTTTGTCTCCGATGGCAGACGTCCAACAACCTGGGAGGAAAAAGACAGAAAAAGACATGAAACGTAAAACATGGTCAACCTCGGCATGAGACGACAGGACGGGTGTTGGCATTGTACCTGACATCCTCTCTGGATAGGACGTCGAGCAGCTTAGCCATGTCTCCTGGCCATTCTCCCAACTGCACAGAGAACTTACTGACCCGGTCATCCAACACCAGGGCTCGGTCCACACACTGCCTCACTAACTCCAGTTCCATGTTAGCGCTGCTCACCACAACAGCAACCCTATAGCTCGTGCACACGCACACGCACAAGGAAAGTCTTGTTTTATTGGCAGCCAACATATTACCTCTGCTGACATCGGAGTATTGCCAAAATGTCAGCTTCCTTAGGCTTGGAGGAGAAAAAGCTTCGGCCGAAGCTATACGAAACTGATACAAAGGGTTTTACTTGTTTGGAGAGAAAAACCAACACTAAGCCTCCTACATAAGAGACTTCCATAAAAATAAAGTGCTTTAGTTAAAAGATAAAAAAGCAGTGAATGAACGCTGCTGAATGAACGCTGCTGTCTGTTCCTGACTTCTGTCAGAAAACAGACAGACCTCAATCGGGTTCAACAAGTCTGACCCACTTTTTGCCTCTCAGCTCTGGTAGTTGTCCGGCCAAGATGGCAGCCAGGCCCATGGCTCCCTCTGTGTCCACCGTGGAGCGTTCAAACTCCTGAAACCGCAACATCGCTACTAGAGAGTCCTCCTCACTGTGAGGCAGAGGCAAGGAAAGGAACAATGTACAGCAGAATTTTCAATTAAATTTATGCATAGCGAATATCCACAGACTTTTTTTTTACTAACTAAGATTTTGTCAAAGATAACACTTCATATATGATTCAAATACTGATTGAAATATAAATATAAAAAAGAAGTGTGCAATGCAGAGGAGAAGCAGTACCTGACTGGGATGACTTTATCTACCAGTTTCTTTGCCAAATGGAAGGTGTTGACACCTAGCGAACGCTCCATAAGATCTAAGAAGAGAGAGAAGATCAACAGTGAAATGTGAAAATCATGATAAAAATCATTTAACATACTCATAAAACAGTTCTGTGCCACATATCTGGAACCTGAACCAACTAACCGTCGTGTTAACTGTGTTTACCTCCATAGAGTTTCTTATTGGGGTTGCTGTACATGTCTTTGATTGGACCGTCGGTTTTGAGAGATTGTAGCAGAAGAGGGAAACCTTCTGGTTCAATTCCCTGTAGGAGAAAGCCCATGTCTGTCATTATATCACCACATTCCTCTAAATATAACCACATACCTTTAAATAAGCGTCTGATACCCCAAACCTGAGCGTTGCAGCCGCATTCAGGTTGTGCAACACGATAGATGCTAAATGCTAACGTAAGAGCGCTAACAATTTATATACTTAAACACTGATGTTTAGTAGGTATGCTTACCGTGGTTACCATTTTAGCGTAAATATACATATATATATATATATATATGTATATATATATATATGTATATATATATATATATATATGTATATATATATATATATATATATATATATATATATATTATAGTTTGTTGTATTTAGGAAATTATAGAACAATAATAAAGACAATTCTTGACATTGTATCGCTATTTTATCTGTTATATGTTCAAACTCTTCTGAAGATGAGAACAAAAAAATACAGTCGTTTCGGCCTAATAAATTAAAACCATAACTATGCTATCTATACTATCCTATAATTGCTAATTTGGTAGAGTGTTCTTTCACACTCTTGTGGGGAGGATCTCTGTCCTCCCCACGTGAAGTTCCCATTTTAAAACGCATATATTTTGCTACATTTACACTCCGTCCGGTGCAGTCCACGTTACGCCGGACGCAAACGGAGGAAGATGGATCCGTATTTGCTAATGGACGCCTCACGATCTCATGAGCTCATGCTGCTGCAGTTGAGAAGATGCGCTTCTTTCCTCTTGATACTTTCCAGCAAATACTGCGTGCTTGTTCTGGAAGAGTCGTGCAAGATTTAATGTTTTGTTGTTTGCTAATTTCTTGTCACATATTAAGCATACAGGTCAGCCAGCATCAATGGCGTTGATAGTTTAGCCAGGGCAAATTACAATGAGCCACCTGCAGAGAAAGGCGCTCGACAGCGATGATTATTTTATTTTCGGTGACAAATATTCCCTCAAATGCTAAAATAAGAGGAGTTCCCTTTGAAAAATTGTCAGCTAGGGGAAAAAAAAAAATAGAAACATTATTAGTATTATTTTTTTCAAAGCCTCAGGGAGCCGCAACAGATGGGCTAAAGAGCCTCATGCAGCTCCAGAGCTGCAAGTTGCCGACCTGACATAGGAACAAAGGGAACACTTCAAATACAGTTATCTTGTTAAGGAAATCCAAACAAAATGAATTATACACACTCAGATCAACACCAAGGTGACGTAGAAGACTTATCTTTGCAATAAGAAGTAAAGTTTTAAAAAAGGGGGCGTGGCTTATCTCAGCCGCTTCTCTCCTTGAAAAGAGCGATCTTTTCCGTTATAGACTATAGATGAAACAACCTCTAAATCTGCTTTATACTTGTTGTGAGAGTCACAAAAACGTGTGAACATAAACTCCATGGTGTCTGGGCTCATAATAGTATCCGTAGTCCCACAACAGCCTGAATGAAGCCGCTATCAGCTCCTTCTGGAGGACCGGCAGCAGCACCGTCAGGACGGCGGTGACGAGCGGACGCTGATTGGCTGACGCAACTATGACTCACGCGTTTTTGCAGCCGGAGTTGGGAAATTTCAACTCGCGCGTCAACCCGAGTTCGCTCCGCGACCTGCGGGCTGTTCGTGCTGCTTCTACGCGTCTGACGCGCTGCCCGCTGGAAAATACGCGTCTACGCAGCTTCGACGTGGCTGTGCATTGACTTTACATGAAATCTAGACGCGCGTCGAAATCTTGACGCGTTCGGTGTGAACACAGCATTATACATTGCAGGCATTGTAGTTCAGAAGACAGATCGTCTTTAAAAAAGACACTCTAAAATGTAACTTCTGACCGTTCACTTACTATGACAAGAATTTGCGAGTTGAGGTGCTTGATGGCTGCAGCTGTACCGACCAATAGACCGTACTGTCCAGCAGCGGGAACAACCACTGCATCCAGTTTGGACACTTGCTCATAGATTTCCATACCCACGGTGCCCAGACCAGCCAGGTACGATGCACGTTCATCTCTGGAAAGAAAAAGAAATGTGGCTTTATTATTTATCACCTACTTCCATTACGTATTACGGTATGCCAACATAACCATTGTGTCACCATATTAAATAACCCCCTAAATGTTTATTTAGTGTATAATCACCTGGGCCGGTTTTTCAAAGGTAATCTGATTGGATTATGGCAATCGGATTGGATCATTTCTTGAAAATGGGTTTTTCAAAAGAAAAAAAGGATTCAGAAATTGGATTGGATCATGTAATCCAATCTTCTTGTTGTTCCGAATCAAACCTAAGTTTGGCTTTTTCAAAACCTTTTGGTAGGATTGGAATCATTTTAATCCCATCAGGATTAAACTGATCCCAGCAGGAAACTGATCCCAGCAGGAGGGTGGATTGTCACCATTCAGCTTTTGTTTCCAATGAGTGCCAAATTATTGTATGCATGCACACACAAGTATGTAGACACATCTAACATGTAATGTTACCTGGTAACAGATAATAAACTCTGAGACCAAAGTAGCTCATTAGATCCTCCAAACCGAATTATGGATCATGTTTAACCAGTTAAGAGAATGAGAACAGTGGAAATGAGCCAGTGGATCATTTGAAAAAAAGTCCGTCTCAGATCAAGCTGTTCTCGGCGGGGTACCATGATACTGCATTCACACCAATAGCGGTGCGAATTTTCCCAAGTCACGTGAGCTTATTTCACCGATTCCTCAAAGAACCGCGTCCGTCAATTTCTTTGCCACAGTTGAGGCAAATTCTCGCCACATTATTCGCGCACGTTATTCGCGTCATTTGTGTCATTTGCATCATTTGCATCATTGGAATCATTCGCTCCACCTGGAAGAAATTTGCGTTGTTTGCAATCATTCGGGTCTATGCATTGACTTTGCATGTAATTACTTGCGCGCAAAATTCCCAACACAGCATAAGCGTTGATCGCCCGATGCTGGCGAGGCTTAACAGTCCCAGAAGCAGGACCTCACAACCCTGAAAATGTTGGCGCATATTCTTAAAGCGGAATTTTGACAATTAACTTCTCACCAAAAAAAGGTTACTTAACACATTAGAGGGACTTCTGGCCTGTGGCCTTATGGTTATGCGAGCAGCGGCTAATGTAACCTCGAGAACTTATCACGTCTTTTCAACACCACAACCTCAGAGTGCTTTCACAACTACACATAGCTCTCTCTGGAGCCACAAAATACTTCTAACATTTCTCTCATGTGCAGTAGTATGAAAAGTGGTGGTGCTTTTTCTCACTCTGACAAGTCAAAATGTCCTGTGACCTCTGTGTGAAATGTTAAAGTGAGAGTGAGCGAGACTGACTCTTCCAGGTAGAGGTATCCGTTCTCTGTGGCCAGATGGCGGGCGTGGTTCTGCGAGTCGTGGCTGGTACTGCCGTAGGAGATGACCATAGCACCGTAGTCTCTGTAGATCCTGAGGCGAGGTGAGGAGCAGCATGACGACATGATGACGAACACCGGGATCTTCAGCTCCACGCCGTGGTGGGCCACGGCCATGGAGAAGTTACAGTCACTGGCCACGATCACGCCCTTCCTCTGCTGTTCCTGGATGGGTCGAAAACACAGGCTTGACATACAGTACAGCACACCACTGGTGGGACATCAGGGCCTTCAAAGCTTTCTCTGGTGGCCTAAACAGAATCACAAAGTTATAGCTATTTTATAATATAAAAACATATAGATATATATAGATATATTTTAAATTTATTTTTATAATTAAAAGTTAGAGTTTCTTTTTCTAATGTAATTGAATTTCAGAAATACAATACATGTATTATAATTATAACACCTTTCCTACAGAGGTTTATGTGCATCTGGTGAGTGAAATGCTGATTATGTTACTGTTTTTTACACTTGTATTTAATCATAAATAAGCCACAACGTCATTTGATGCTTCGACATCTTTGGGATTTCCACAACAAGTATAAAGCAGAATTGGTTGTTATTTTCATGGTGGATGCCAGAAATAAAACTCTTTGTTTGGAGATAAACCAAAGAGATAAGCAACATTTATGAAAGTATTGGTGGGTTGGTCCCATTTCTGCAATAAAAATGATTGAAGTGAGATGAACAGACTGAAAACTTCATCTTATTAGATACAATATGTTGACAGTTTTCCTATGGGGACAATTTGCATTTGAAAAAAGGTAATAAATCACAATATATCACAATATTAAATGTATTGTGATATCGGGACTTGTATCGGGACTTAAGTATTGTGATAATTTCATATTCTGTGACCTCTGGTGATTCCCACTCCTAGACTGTAGATATGCAGGACTCTTTCTTGGTATTTTGTTGTTTTTTTTTTTAGACTTTTGGAAGGATAGAAAAAAGAACATTAATTGGTGAGGCTATAGTAGTAGGTGGATTTGTTTACCCTCAGACAGAGCCAGTCCCTGTGTCCAGTCTTAGTAAGTAAAGTTAAGCTTGAAGCTTATAATGGAGGTAGCATTCCTGTATTAGGGCAGATCAAATTTAAGGCGGTCTATGAGGGTCAGATAGTGAACTTGCCACTTTAAGGGGAATTTTTTAAACTGGGAGCAGAAACATAATCTGTATTAAGCTAAGCGTTCGTCATTTAGTGAAGTGCTGGATAAATATTCAGAGGTGTTCAGAAAGGAGTTGGGGGACTCTAAATATGTTAAATATATGTATAAATATATCTCTTTATATGTTAAAGCCTCAATCAGAGTTAAACCTGATGCACCTCCTAAATTCTGTAAACACACACCCCTTCCATTTGCTATGAAAGCTAGAGTAGATGAAGAGCTCAGGAAGCTGGAGGAAGCTAACATTATATATCCACTTAAGCACAACGAATGGGCAGCTCATGGGAGCAATATGTCAACATATTGCATCTAATAAGATAAAGTTTTCAGTCTGTTCATCTCACTTCAATCATTTTTATTGCAGAAAATAGCACCAAGTGACCAAGACTTTCATAAATGTTGCACTGACAAACTGAACTGTTTGCATTACAGTTTACATATTCGCGTTGTTCGAGCTTGACGCGCCGGAGAGGGACGGGGCTTAATCTCTGTAGTTTATCTCAATGCAAAGAGTTTTCATTTCTGCCATCTACCATGAAAATAACTACCATTTCTGCTTTATACTTGTTGTGAAAATCCCGAAGACGTCGGCGCATCAAATGCCGTCGTGTCTGGATTTCACCAACTTCTCCAGGGACTGCGTCGGGATGACGATGTTACAGGTAACATCGTCATCCCGACGCAGTTAACAGGCGTGACTGTTGTCTTTCGGCCGAAAGTCGACAGTTAACATGGCCGCTTGTTTATCTGTAACATAGAGGGTGTGTCTACTACCGCACACTTGAGCGTCGAGCACTAACTTTCAGTGCTTAGGGCGCCACACTGACAAAACCAGCAGAATTCAGTGCACTGAAAGTACCCGGATGGCGCACTGTAAACGGTCAAAAAATGCAATGTAAAACAATGGACACTACTCCCCTAAACGGGCGCCATCTTGGCGGAAGAGGAGGAGCCCTTTCATCAGCTTTTCATTTTATTTAATTTTGCGGGTGCCGCAAACAGATTTGCGTCCGTCACTTCCGTAAAGTGGTTAATGTAAGTGTTCTATTTGATACAGCACTTATCAGCGACGGAGTGCACTACGGATGTTAGTGCACTGTATTGTAGTGCATTGTATTGCAGTGTACTTTGTAAAGTGTTTGGTAATAGACACACTCAAAGAGTGCACTGCCCAGTGCAGCCAATTAGCACATGGCATTGGTCACTCCTGTAGCCCATTAGCTAATCAGAGGGAGCATATCTTCTCAGAGCTGGAAAGCAGCAGGAGGAAGATAGATTGGACAGAAGGCTACGAGGATCTCACCAGTAAGACTGAAGGTCAAAAAGCCCAAACGGGAGGAATCTTTAGTTGAGTTTGACCCCATCTCCCCTTACCCCATACCTATTTATTAAAGGACACTTTTTTTTAAAGTACTACTGTCTCCTGTTGCTGAATCTTGCTTCCAGGTCCCCCGGGTTGCCCATATAGCTAAGGTGTGGGCCGCACGGTGGTGTAGTGGCTAGCACTGATGCTTTACAGCAAGAGGGTCTGGGGTTCAAATCCTGGTCTGGGCGGGGTTCAGATACTGGTCAGGCAGATCCTTCTGTGTGGAGTTGGCATATTCTCCTTGTGTCAGTGTGGGTTCTCTCCGGGTTCTCTGGCTTCCTCCCACAGTCCATAGGCATGTAGGTTATTGGACTGGTGTCCAGGGTGTACCCTGAGTTCACCCTTAATAGTTGAGATTGGCACCAGCGCCCCATGACCCTAATGAGGATAAGCAGTTTGGATGATGGATGGATGGATGGAGCTAAGGCCTCTCTCTCGTCTCACCTGTGAGAGGGAGTTGAGCAGGTACAGGACTCCTCTCTCCTTTACAGAGCCTGTGTAATGCAGGTGCTCCTTCTTCAGGTAGATCTCCATCCCGTACTGTTTGGACAGTCTGGAGTACTGCGCACATGCACAAAAGCAGCATTTTAAGACAGTGGGTTAAAAACAACTATGTTAATTTAGCAAACTGAGATTATTCACCAAATGGTTTCTTTAAAAATCTAAAATTAATTCATGTTTGTCAGCGTATGACAATATCTTTAGATGTTCTTATGGACTAAATCATTATATAGCTCCATAAGAATATTGTCTGTACTTTATCTTAGGTATTTAATTGTTCACCAGTGATTTAACGATAGTCCAATTTGTCTATTCCTTATAGCCCTTAGATTGTTTTTAGAAAATGGGTTTCTGAGAAAGCAGGTACTGTCATGCCATGTTTTCATACCGTGCAGGGTGTCTTCTGTATCCCTGTTTGGATCCTGAAGGCCGCGGCGCTGATGTCCTCAAAGCGAAGATACTCAACAAGAGGCCTGGGGACAACCCGGAACTCGCTGACACGTCTGGTTTTGGGGGGTTCAATGAGCATGATCTCGGGACCCCCCACCACCACCTTGGTGCCAAGGACCCTCACATCCCCGTTGAAAAGCTCCTCCTCACCAAAGTCCTTCAGCCGCTCTGGTTCTATGAGAGTGGATCTGCGGCACACGGTGCCGTTGCTGACAGGGCCGCATTTGGAAGGCCCGCCGGGCTGACTGGGGCCCAGACGCAGCTCATCTCTGGGAGAGAAGATAACAAACGAACATTAGGGAAACTGACCTGCTCACTTTGTGCCTGAGAAGCTGAGATTAATTTTGCACAATTTATGTTGTCAGAAATCAATCCCAGATGACAAACAATTCAAACAAACTATCAAGTTGATGTATTTGTTTTATACAAAGCATTCGATCTGTATAAAACAAATACATACTTGACATAGCCCATAGCTCAACCAACATAGTATACCATATTAGTCTATATTTTAAATTTTGTTCCTCCATTTCAGAAGCCACTGAGGTTTTCTCGATCCAAATACAGTTGAAAGCAGAAGTTGATGTGAAATGTCTTCCAGGGTGGTGCATTCAGGTGTTTTAGGGAAGTTCCAACTCCCTGACTACTATGGCATACTTTGGTTTGCAGCTTATGGCCTATGTTAAGTATTTGCTCTGTATAAAACAAATACAAAGACTTAATTCAGTAGAAAGAACCTTCCTTTCTGATCAAAGTGTTATTATACAGAGAACTTATTCATTGTACAGTATATAATGTATTTCAAAACTAATTTACAATTGCCGAATCAGAGAAGAAAGTAGTGATGTCTCTGTGTGCCCTTGAGCCAAAAATATCAGTGAAACGCTGTCTTGAGAAAACACTTTTTGACAATGACATCTCGTGTCATCAGTATATGTTCAGGTAGAACTGTTAACTTGCCTCCCCACACAATAGATTCACCTAATTCACATTAGACACTGAAACTATGATTAGGTTCTCACTGTTAGAGCTCCCAGTCCTACCTTTTGAGCCCCAAAGTGACCCGCACGGGCATGGGGCTCAAAAGGTTTGGGTTGGGACTGATCTTTTCTGACCTGACTAAATTTAAAACAAACAGACCCTGGTATGATGGTATTCTACATGAAATATGTACCATCATTAAATGCACACACGCACACACACACAGTCATACAATCCTTCAGTCTGAATGGATTGACCTTTCATGTCACCCCTGCTTCCACCCACTGTGACTGATTACATCTAGAAGTCAAGCTATGATTTATTCGGTTATTTAGCTCTTCTTTTTAAAAAATGCATAAACGATTAAAGTGTCAAAAAAGGGACAAAGGCAGAACAGTTTTATTTATAACAGCTCAGTTAAATGGCCATTGAATACTACTCAATTAGCACAAGTAATTTACGAAGAATATTACACCCTTCATAGATTATAACCATGTAAAAGCAAATCATATTAAGTTTGAATAAGGTTGTGTAGTGTCAATTTGCCAGTCTGTTTCAGAATTGCAATTTTTGGGAAGTTTGCTGCATCATAACAGTCCAGATACAGCTGAGTAACTGAAAAAGTGTAATTAAAAAGAATAATACAATGAAAGGTGCTTTAGCTGCAGTAGCTTTTAGTAATACCAGGAGGCCACCAGGTGGAGTAGTTCTCTCAACAAACATGTGAATCAGCCACACTGCAGAGAACATCCTAGTCTATTTATATTCCAATGATCTGCCACAAACAACAAGGTAACCTTTCACCTCATCTTGGGGGTCCATTACTGCCCTGTCTCAGTCCTTTTTTTGACCGTTTTGTGGGTGCTTTTAATACAACTGGGAATAAAAAAGAGTCAGAGGCTGCATCTGTGATAAGTGCTTTAGTTTAAAAGCAGAGTTAAAATTACAGCATCCAAGAGGGCAGAAGAGCAACATAGCAGCAAGTATCATGCCTCAAAACACGTCCTTCATAAGGATGGAGAGCTTCAAGGGTTAAAAAAAAATAGGCTCTTTTAATTAAAATTCATAACAAAAAAAAAAAAGTGACAGAAACGTTTCAGCCCTCTCAGCGTCTTAATGTCCCTTTAATGCCCTAAGTGGCTGTTTACCGTTACCTTTTTCTCATAAGAGGAGAAAATGTCTCTTAGCACTATATGACCTTGGTTAGAAGTGAAATTCTGCATATTTCCGTCGGACTCTTGCATTCTTTATCTGGTTTGTTTTAGCCAAGCAGCATCAGAAGATCCTCACACCAAAGTACTTAAAAGAGATGTACTTTAATTTTCTTTAGTCTGTCAAACATGATTGAAGACATGTCTGTCCAAAGTCTTTCCAACGCATTAAATACTTGCATTAAATTCCTTGTTGGCAACCCCCTGTAACACCTATTTGTGCCATTATTTATATATTGCACAATTGTACTAAAAGGGCCTATCTCTTTGACTTCCTTCTGTTTCATCTAAATCTATGAAAATGACCTTGGGAGAATAAGGTAGAAGGACCAAGCCAGTCTACAAGGGCTTGGAAGAGCTAAGGAGGAGGAAAGAGAAGATGGGGAAATGGAAGACACGGAGGCCATTTCTGCTGGGGATCTGTATGTAGCAGGAGATGGTTTGCGGAAAACCATCTTAAGAGAAAGATATTAAAAAACGTGAGTTGGGGATAGCAGCAGTCAAACACAGATTTGAAAGGCATTGAAAGTGTTGATTTTCTCTTGTGAGGAGAAGGTGGCAGAGAAAGAGATTAGAGCTCTGAGGGTGTGTCTCTAAGGGTAGCAAATTAAGTGAGTGAGGAGCGGGAATGGGGATAACTAAAGAAACGTCTTTGAGGCCGTCTCTGAACTCTGTCACTATGGGACCGATTTGGGTAGGGGAGGGGTCTGTAGGGTCTATGTTTTGTAATCTCCCACCTCTGCCAGAAGGGGTCATTCTCCTCGCTGTCTTTAAGTGCAGGCCTCGGTGAGTACAAACGCTCAAGTCGCTCGCTCAAGTAGCTCGAGTAGAATAATTGGGCAGCAAAGTTCATCCTGGTTGAAGCACTGTCCTCCCACAGTCCAATGAGGCTCCGAATCCGAATCCCTCTTCTCCTACGGCTGCTGTGGTGTGTCCGAGGGATAAGAGGACACTGGCTAGAGATTCTCCCACGGTGTAATGTCCCCTGCCCCAGGTCCCTCCCTCTTTCCTTGCCCTGGGGCTATTTCAGAAAGGATTACCCAGGGACACATGGTGGCTCTGCTGTGTCTCTACAGTGGCCTGGATCCTCCCAGGGCTCTATTCCTGGTCCCAGACTGGGATTACTACCCCATTCTATGACGTAGTGCTAATCAGACAGTCTAAGGAGATAGATACAGTCTTAAGGTTTATCTCGGGAGCAGGGCTCAACCACACAGAGAAAAGGACAATGGATGGGAAATCGGAAATGAAAGAAACTGGGGTGTGGTTGCTGAAAAGGAAAGAGATGCAGTTTTGTGAACGGAGAATAAGGATCAAATAATTGTCCCTGCAAAATTTGTGAAAAGGAACCATGACTAACTTTCATATGATATGCTGCAGAAAATCAAGGCATTAAGCAGTACGTGATTAACTGTGGAGAGATTCAGGCTACCAGGAAGGCAGATAACAGAGACAGAAAGTGGAGAAGAGGTAAATTGGCTGCTGCCAACACTCAGCAGGTGGTCCAAATCCTATTCAACTCAGATCAGATGTCCAAGATGTACCTCAAATCTGAAATGAACAGCGACAGTGTTCATTGGAGCCTGTCTAGTATTCACTGGACAGGCTCCTTCCAGATAATGTGTGCTGTCGCTCAAATCACAACAGAAATGTGTACAATCAGAGATAATTCCTCCAGCCGGCTTGGCTCAATCAGAAATCCGAAACGTTTAATTGCCAAGTAAGTTTGTACAAACGAGTAATTTGTCCTGGCGGAAGGTGCATCATAAAAATAATAACAACAACAACAACAACAGCAGCAGCCACAACAAAGAACATTTAACTATACAAGTGGAAGTATAAAAAATTGGATAAAAACAAGTAGGTAATAAGTAAATAAGTAAAGATGCAGTAAATATGCAGTAAATAAGTAAGGATGCAGTAAAAATAAAAAATAAAGGGATAAAATGATCAATAATAATAATAATAATAATAATAATAATAGAGTCAGTCAGTGGGGGACCCGGGCTCTATTGATGAGCCCGACTGCTGCTGGGAAAAAACTGCTTGTGTGGTGGGAGGTCTTGGTCCTAATGGACCTCAGCCTCCTGCAAGAGGGAAGGGACTCGAAGAGTTTATGTCCAGGGTGAGTGGGGTCGGCCACAATCTTCCCTGGAGGGACGGCAGATTGCAGCCAATTTTGGCAGAGCGGATGATGCGCTGCAGCCTAGCCTTGTCCTTGGTAGTGGCTGAAGCGTACCAGACGGTGATGGAGGGGCACAGAATGGACTCAATTATGGCAGTGTAGAAGTGCACCATCATTGTCTTTGGCAGGTTGAATTTCTTCAGCTGCCTCAGGAAGAACATCCTCTGCTGGGCCTTCTTGGTGATGGAGCTGATGTTCAGCTCCCACTTGAGGTCCTGGGAAATGATGGAGCCCAGGAAGCAGAAGGACTCCACACCCTGCATAACGGGGCGTTATGCATTGTGAGATGGACGGGTGGGGCTGCGCTCTTCCTGTAATCCAGAGCCATCTCCACTGTCTTCAGAGCGTTGAGCTCCAGGTTGTTCTGGCTGCTCCAGGTCACCAGGTGGTCAGTCTCCCACCTGTAGGCGGACTCATCCCCACCGGAGATCAGTCCAATGAGGGTGGTGTTGTCCGTGAACTTCAGGAGCTTGACGGACTGGTGACTGGAGGTGCAGCTGTTGGTGTACAGCGAGAATAGCAGAGGGGAAAGAAAGCAGCCTTGAGGGGAACCGGTGCTGGTAGTCCTGGAACCAGAGACGTGTTTCCCCAGCTTCACATGCCGCTTCCTGTCAGACAGGAAGTCTGTGATCCACCTCCAGGTGGAGTCTGGCACGTGCAGCTGGGAGAGCATGTCCTGCAGCAGGGACAGGATGATGGTGTTGGAAGCAGAGCTGAAGTTCACAAACAGGATCCTGGCGTAGGTTCCTGGGGAGTCCAGATGCTGGAGGATGTAGTGGAGGGCCATGTTGACTGCATGGTCTGCAGACCTGTTGGCTCTGTAGGCACACTGCAGGGGGTCCAGCAGTGGGTCGGTGATGGCCTTGTGGTGGGACAGGACCAGGCGCTCAAAAGACTTCATGACCACAGAGGTCAGGGCGACGGGCCTGTAGTCAGTCAGTGCGTTTACATGCTGGTAATAATTCGAATCTTGCTTTAGTCGGACTATGCTCTCTTTCGGGGCAACTGCTGTTATCCGAATATACATGGCAGTGAATAAATCGAATCATTGGCCGAATGCATGTCATATCCGATACGCTAGGTGGCGCTGTTTTCATTACATGTAGTGGTGATACAGCCATCTCCGCTTGACCTCTTCACTCTTCATAATGGAGAGAACCCCGCTAGCTTCGGTGGTTGTCGGGGAGCTAGCAGCAGCGCTAGCTGGCTACATCAGGGAGCTAGCAGAGACACCCACCGAAGGTACCTTCGGCTCGTAACCCGACTTTTACGTTTGTTTGTTTCTGCCGGCCGTGACAACTTATCGTCTCTTTCGACTTCCGGGTCACGACCTGGGAGGGAGGGAGGGAGGAGGCGGCGGGATCTTGAGCATGCGCACAAACGCATTGTCCAGTTCCGATCCGATTCAGCGTTTACATGCAGCGTTATTCGAATTATCAATCGAATCGAATCGAGTTATCCAGGGGTGTTAATCGGATCGTAGTCGGACCGCAGTTATTCGAATAAAGGTGTTTACATGAACTGGATAATTCGATTTTAGTCGGACTAAGCCAGTTATTCGAATCCATGTAACCGCACTGATTGAGTCCTGTGATCCTGGGTTTTTTGAGGACGGGAATGATGGTGGAGGCCTTGAAGCAGGCCGGGACGTGGCATGTCTCCAGGGAGGTGTTGAAAATGTCAGTGAACACCAGAGACAGCTGATCAGCACAGTGCTTCAGGGTGAAGGGGGAGACAGAGTCCGGGCCCGCTGCTTTGCGGGGGTTCTGCTTTTTGAACAGCCTGTTGACGTCTCTCTCCAGAATAGAAAGAGTCGTCACTGGGGAGGGTGGTGGTGGATGGGGGGCGGGGGGAGAGGGTGGGTCCAGAGGTGTGAGCCCCTGATGGGCTGGGGGTTTGTGGCTGGATGATGGGCCTGTGGGGGATGGCGTCAGGACTGCTCCATTGTCTTTCAAAGCGGCAGTAGAAGTCGTTCAGCTCATCTGCCAGGCGGAGGTCATTCATAGGTTGTGGGTGGTTTTAGGCTTGTCGTTGGTGATCTGCCTGAGACCTCTCCAGACAGAAGCAGAGTCACTTGCTGAGAGCTGATGTTGCAGTTTCTCAGAGTACAGTCGTTTAGCATCCCTCACCGCCTTGTTAAACCTGTATTTTGACTCTGTGAACAAGTCCTTGTCCCCACTCCTAAACGCCTGGTCCTTTTGCAGGCGTAGCGTTCTGAGTTCTGCTGTGAACCAGGGTTTGTCATTGTTGTAACTCGCTGATGTATGAAGTTACAGCCTCTGTGTATTCATCCAGACTGTTAGTAGCAGTCTTGAAAACATCCCAGTCAGTGCAGTCCAAGCACGCCTGAAGATCCTCCATAGCCTCATTGGTCCACCTCTTAAATTTCCTCACCACAGGTTTGCAGAGTTTTAGTTTCTGCCTGTATGAGGGAATCAGGTGAACCATGGCGTGGTCAGAGTTTCCCAGTGCAGCACGAGGGACTGCGCGATAAGCCCTGCTGATGGTGGTGCAGCAGTGGTCCAGAATGCTCCTCTCTCCAGTAGGGCATTTAATTAATTGTCTGTATTTAGGGAGTTCGTGGCTGAGGTTTCCTTTGTTAAAGTCCCCCAAGACAATAACTATGGAGTCCAGGTAGGTCCGCTCCACACACCGTATCTACTTGGCGAGTGTCCGCTGTGCTTCCTGCACGTTGCTCTGTGGTGGCATGTAAACACCGGCCAGGATGAATGAAGCAAACTCACTGCGAACAGTTTGCAGTGGATGATGAGGGAATCCAGGTCCGGCGAACAGTGCTGTAGAATCACTGTTATGTCGTTGCACCAGCTGTTGTTGGAGTAAAAGCATATTCCTCCACCATTCGCCTTGCCGGAGAGCTCCATGTCGCGGTCCGCTCGGAACAGCTGGAAGCCAGACAGCTGGAACGTGGAGTCCGGAATGGATCCACAGAGCCAGATCTCCGTGAAGCACAAAACTGTATTTAAAGGTAAAGCTGAACGTAGTGAATGAAGTGAACTTACAACCTCAGCATGGTAGAGAGAGTGTTGAGTGAATTGTCGGCCACAGTGAAAGAAATTTTCCTTGTTTTCCTTGTGACAGTCTTAAATCTAACCACATCTGCTCAAGAACATTTTATCAACATGCCCATGTAAACTGACCTGACAATTAAATTTGGGTCATATGTATCATATTAAGGCTACTGCCTTTTAGAACAGATCCAAAGACTTTGTACACGTCGTGCAACCTAGTTTATTTTAAGAACGGTATCGTGACCCCCTCTCCTCCCCACCCAGGGTGCTGGAAAGGAGGCTCCGACCACTTTTCGAACCTCGGATTCAAGAGGAGCAGTGCGGATTCCGTCCCGGTCGTGGAACAGTGGACCAGTGGACCAGCTCTTTACCCTTGCGGGACTACTGGAGGGGTCTTGGGAGTTTGCCCAACCAGTCTACATGTGCTCTGTGGACCTGGAGAAGGCTTTCGACCGGGTCCCTCGGGGGGTTTTGTGGGGGGTGCTGCGGGAATATGGGGTGCCGGATCCGTTGGCACGGGCTATCCGGTCTCTGTACGCCTGCAGTAGGAGTTGTATCCGTATTCTCGGTATTAAGTCAGATACATTTCCGGTGGGTGTTGGCCTCCACCAGGGTTGCCCTTTATCACCGGTCCTGTTCGTGACTTTCATGGACAGGATTTCCAGGCGCAGCCAGGGGGCGGAGGAAATCTGGTTCGGGGGCTTAGGGATCGCCTCTCTGCTGTTTGCAGATGATGTGGTCCTGTTTGCCTCCTCGGACCGTGACCTCCGGCATTCGCTGGGGCGTTTTGCAGCCGAGTGTGAAGCGGCAGGGATGAGAGTTAGCGCCTCCAAATCCGAGGCCATGGTTCTCTGCCGGAAACCGGTGGATTGCTCCCTCCAGGTGGGGACAACATGCCTGCCCCAAGCGAAGGAGTTCAAGTACCTTGGTGTGAAAATAACCCGCAGTCTTGCCTCTCTTCATCCAGCCAACTTTAACCCGTTGGTTGAAAATATGAAAAATGACTTTGTTAGTGACAGGTAATAAGTAAATAAGTAAAGATGCAGGTAGTGACAGTGACAGGTGACAGGTAGTGACATGCCTCTGTCACTACCTATCAGGATGCAGTCTATAAAAATGAATGTATTCCCAAAATTCCTGTACTTGTTTAGATACTTACCAATATTCTTGCCAAAATCTTTTTTTCAGTCTATTGACAAAATTATTTTAAACTTTGTCTGGGCAGGAAAGTCGCCTTGAGTAAGCCAGGTCTTTCTCCAACGCCCGAGGGATATAGGTGGCCTGGCTCCACCTAATTACATTGTTTACTATTGGGCAACTAACATTAAAAAAATATCATTTTGGATTAATGCGCCGAAGACTGACTGGTGTCTTTTGGAGGCGTATTCCTGCTGTTCTTCCTCTCTTCCTGCATTGGTATACTCATCTCTTCCCATAAAACTGTCATTAAGTCTTTTTTTTTTATAGAACATGTTTTGGCCCAGTCATCAACCAATAAACCAGTAACACACCTGCTATACATTAGTTGTTTCTTAACTAATCTTAAAATATTCAAATAGCCCTTGTGGTTGAGGAGATAACTCAAGTTTAGTATGGGGATGCAAACCTTCGCAATTTTCGTGAAAACGCGTCTCCTGTTTACATGAACCTTTTACAATTAGGGTCACCCCTAAACTAACACCAAAGAGGCAGGTGGGCAGAAAATATTTGTTCCTGGTCTTCTTGTAATACACTGGGTCTGACCACTGAACAAACCTGGAAGCAGTCCTTTCAGTCAAGCTGTTATTTCTGTAAGTACAGCAGATTGACAATAGGATTCAAGGTAAACCAAAGGTCAACTCATGACCCGTTCTAAAAGCAAACCGTGGAGCTTTGTTTCGTTTGATGGAGTCACAGACTTCACGTACACAACACACTTCTCACTCAAATTAAATTTAGCTCCTTTAAAAGTGTCAGAAAGACATTGTCAGCCAGGGACCAGACAATTGCGGGCCGCTGAACTCTTCTTGGTAACAACTAACTTGGCCTAACTTGGTTCAGTGAGGCCCATGTTCTGGTGTTCTGGCCCAAGATACCTGTTTATCTTGATGAACTGATGGTCTCCTCTTCATGCTTGTGTGGACATTCAATCATCAAAACAACTGGCAGTCATTGCATTGACCGAAACGAATAGACAGACGGAAACTGGACAGGAATAGACAGAGACAAGGTGATCCGCCTCTAGCAGTCTGTCACACCACAGATCAGTGTGATGCCGGCGGCCCACTGGATGCCATGACCCTCTGGCTACACCACCAGATTGAAGGGTTATAAGATGAACTTTGACACACCTTAACATTTGATATCATGCTCGATATTCTCTCGTTTCTACTACGCATTCATATGACTTTAATATATTTGGTGAAAGTTCTTGTGGAAAAACACATTTGATCATGTCAGTGATACATTTTGAGTTTAATTTGTTTTTAATACGCTTAGTCAAGTGGCAACTTGTTAACACAAGAGCTATGAGAATTAGAATTGAAATGAGAGTAAAAGTATTATATGCTTCTTGACAAACTGTCTTAATAAGGATAATTTTATTTAGAAAAAAATGAAAAGCAAATAGCAAATAGAAATAACGACAATTATGTGACATTAATACCCCACATTTTAAATTAAATGTATATCTCAGAATTATTGATATATGTATTGCCTTTTTCTTTTTTGGTATGTATTTTTTGGTAGGACCTAACAATGCAGCACGTCAGTGTATTACTTTTTTGTGTTATTATTATTATTATTATGATTGTAAACCATTTGAATTACCTTTTATTTTGTATTATTTTCTTTTTTAGTGTGACTTCATAATGTCTCAACAATTCCTGAATTAAATGTGAGTCAAATCGTCACCAGCATTTTAAATTCGCTCATGTATCAAAATATACATATATATTCTTATGTGAATAAGATGTGAATAATAATATGTTTAGTCACATAAACATATTATTATTATAATATGATTATTATGTCCTAGGCCTGTACCTATTCTGGTTTTTAGGTACTGACAGAACGACTTAGCTCACTTTTCCTCCAGTTCGGTTTTCTGCTGCTTAACATTCTGCTGCTTAACAAGCTAAAGAGGCCAGACAAGAGAGCAGAAACAGCCCGGCTTAATGAAGATAACCGAGGTTACAACGTCACAGTCTTGTCTGTGTGTGTTAAGTCACACAGACAGAGCGAGATGGAGAGAGAGAGAGAGAGAGAGAAAGAGAGAGAGAGAGAGAGAGAGAGAGAGAGAGAGAGAGAGACAGACAGACAGAGAGAGAGAGAGAGAGAGAGAGAGACGTCAATTTGGTGAGAATAATCAATCTCAGTCCCCTCCCCAGTGCTCTCCTCCCGCCCCTTTCCAGATACTTAGCTTTTTTATTCTGTATCTAATGTTTTCATTAAGAAACTGGCCGCAACCAAAGCAACAAGGGAAACATAGGAGAGCAAAAGAGAGTAAGAAAGCAAGATAGCAAGAAAGTGAGTGCAGGGCAGAGAGCTAGAGTTGCGTAGGTGAGCTGTTTGTGTCTTCCTTCTGCACTCTTTGTTGCCAGCCGCTCGCCAGGTTTCACCATGACCTGCCCGTCCACCTCTTTAATTGGACTAATCCTCCTCCTGATTGGATACGCTGTGGCAGGTAGGGATGCAGCTGTGTGTAGTCAGGAGGGCGGAGGGGTCGCAGGTCAGATAAGGGCCACAAGGTGACACAGCCACTAAAACAGTGTGTTGATTTACAGAAAGATTTATGGAATGCAGTGGAAATATATCATCTGATGATATATTTCCCCTTTATGTCCTTTATATCCTTTATGTCTACGTTGCTTTACATTTTGATATATATATGCATATAACAGATGTAAGTAGATGGCTGGGTGAAAAATAATACAAGCCTTAACTGACATCATGGGCGTTCATACGCATACAAGTCTGTGTGTGTTCAGGGGCTGCCAGAACATCTGTTATTAATTTTAGCGCAGCTTTGGCTACACTTAATCCAATATTTTGTCAGCATAGTTTCTAACAAGCACTCTCTTTCCTTTGCCCATTTAGTTCGTCTGCCTGCTTCTAACAAGTGGGCTTAGTTTTTTTTTCCCCAGTGGAAATTCACAAAAATGGTGGCTAACCCTCCACAGCCAAATCTATGAGTGACGGCTTCAAGTGTGAATTGCACTGACTTTATACCCCAAAAATGGCCAACTACTGGAAGCACACAGATTGCTGCATACTTGCCGTATGCAGCAATCAGGGGGCTCACACTAACAGTGCATTTGATCTCGTTAAAAAGCTACATTTTCGGTCACTATGTCAGATAAGGGCAGGTTATGGCTCTCTCTTGATGTCAAAAAGGTTAGATTTGAGTTAGAAACAAACCTTGTGTTGTGTTGTAATTCTGATCCCAGATTAAATCTTTTGCCATCAAAATATGTTTTTTCTTCATGAAATGGTCTGAAAATACAGGGGGTTGTTTAATACTATGCGCTTCGTGATAATAATGCATTTGAAGTAATTTGATTGATTTATGGGTGATTTATTGAATTTAATATCATCTGTTGCTTGTGGTCAAATAGACCCACAGGACAAAGATCAGGACAAGATCAAACATCTTTGATCTTGGCTGTTTGATGTGTGGGGTCACGCAATGGTTATGACAACAACAGCCACAACCAAAAACAGGTATTTTCTCACAGGTGTAGAGAGAGACAGGTAGCACAAAGAGGAGGCCGGCACAAGGAGGCTTGTGAGCTAACTTTTAACCTTGTTGTGGAAAAGAGTGACCAGGAGGAATGCTTAACATTATGAGGAGGAAGAATCAACTGATGAGGAGGATTCAGTGTCAGAGATAAGGAAAATAATGATGAGGTGATAGATCCAACATTCAGATCACATGCTACTTCTTCCTCAGAAGAAGCCCCCACATCACCCGCTGCACAAATGTAAGGCGGGTATGAAGTTAAGGAACATGATGAACATGGTGATGAAGTAGTGAAGGAACATGATGAAGAGGAAGAATAAACAAATGAGGAAGAATCGAAAGAAGAGGACCCCCATGAACAATTTTTCCAGTCTAAGGATGAAATATTCATGTGGTCTTTCATCCCTCCCAGTGACAGGGAGAGAGAGCCGAGCCACCATGAACCAACCACATATTTAAGGTCTCGTATTTACGACACAAAGTCCTCTCTTGACCTGTTCCTGCCCACGTCTATCAAAAAGGTGGTGCTGAACATGACAAACAAGCAGGGGTAACAAGTGGAGCAAGATGGATCCAATGGACCTGCATACATATGTGGGTTGTTTGTTTTTCGCTGGCAGTTAAGAAGCTACAGCTAGTTTATGGCATGCCGAGTGCTGCATGACACTCAAGATGTTTCATAAAATCTCAAAAGTGATTTGATTTGATGATAAAGACATGAGAGACACTGTGCACGAGACGAACGTGCTCCCTCTGGAGACATTTGACAAGTGGGTGTCTCTCCTGCCATGCATGGACGATTTAGGCACCAATGTGACAGTGGATGAGCGCCTGGTCCCTTTTAGAGGTTACCGTCCATTCAAAGAGTACATCCCAAGAAAACTTGAACACTACATTATTGACGATACAGTCCTTTAAAGGCCTCTCGTCCTGTATTGCTTAAATATGTCCATGCTGGATCTGACCCTGTCGACTAAAAAAGCATGCATAGAAATTAAAATACAGCATTAGCATGACTGCATCCAGCTCGCCAAGCCTTCCTCATTTATCAGTCCATACAGCTTTCATTTCAAGTCGGTCTGTTGTCTTATAAGTTCAGGTGGCTGATCTGGAACCAATTGTTTTATCAGGAGTTTCTCCGCTCAAGTTCTTCTCTCAAACGGGTCTTGTAGGAGAGATTTGATCTTGTTAGGGTTAAGTCTTCTTGCAAGAGTTGCGCTCGTGCTGGGATGTTCCATTGTCATCTCGTTAAAATGTCGCTGCGAGATAAGAGAAGCCGAGGAGAACACACGAGATGCGAACGAGACACGAGCCCTGACGAGCACAGAGACACGGGAATGCACTTTGGGGTTAAATGAGAATAGCCCCTCCAGAAGTCTTTTTTAGGGCGCTGATTGGATAAATTGTACGCCACTCATTTATTTCTTTAATCAGTAATTGGCTAAACTGTGTATTAGCCCCATCTTCTTTGGGCAGAATTGATCTAGCCTCACAAAGTGCATTAGCAGCAGGAACGTGCATGTGAGCAGCTGAGAGGTGCCCTAGCAGAGGCGCAGATATCGTATTTTACAAATATAACTGGGTATATTTCATAGCTTAACAACACAACTATTGACAATTTGTATAATTTATTAATATTATAATCTTTTTTTTGTGGTGGCTCAAGGTTGGTGGGGCCAAGCCCTCTATGTGCCGGCCACCACTGGGGACGAAGGATGCGGTCGAATAGTCAAATAATCACCTCCTAACGTCTAACCCTAAGCACTTTTCCTTGACCTCTGTGGAAATGTCACAGGGTCAAGGAAAGATGGGAAGGAGAATTCATGAGGAGTTAGGAAAAGACCACCGCAGTGTTTAGATAAGCCGACTCCACTTTCACTAAGCGACGTAGTTCTGACGCGACGGCAGGCAATGTTAGTGACGTCAGTTTGTCTGCAGCGGTGAAACTACAACGTTGTAGTCCATCTCCACCACAATAAGCATCTTAAATACTTCGTCTGTGTTCTTACAGTGTTGTGTCATGCAGACGATTAAACAACCCAGTTCATATGTTACTTTATTAACGAGGTTGGAATAGAAATGAACGAAGGAATATGAAAGTGAAACTAAGGGATTTTACAGTGAGTACAAAGCTACTAAACTGTTTCTGTTCAGTTTCAAACCTGCTGAATTAAATACGTTATCCCACTAACGATGTGTGTCATATGTGCGTCTCATATCCATTTATGTTATGTTTTATATGCAGATTATAATCTGATCATAAAAATATGCAGACAACAGTTTATGAAACACCACACAACTTAATAGTGCTTTGTTGTAATGTAACAAAATAGTTGATTAAAAAGATGATAATCATAACCATGAGTCAGGCTGAAGAGCTCGACCAGTTTAACTCTTTCATTAATGCTTCTGTAACTAAAGTAAAATAAAAGAATGAGAGCTGAAGCTGCAGTTCAAGAGGGAATATCATATACAGCAGTTTTATCACTTTACCGCCATGTTCAGCAACAGCAACATAACGCTCATAGTTTTCTAGCCGGTTTAACAGATTATTGAAAGTATTTACAAGTTACGCTACTTATTATTTAAATGATCCGCTTTTGTCGGTCATGATCGTTTGTTCTCGTGAACGGCTGAATGAAACGTAACTTTAAATGTTGCCGCCGCAAGGGATTGTGGGTCGGCATTATCTCCTTTCCTTTCGTTAAGGAAGGTCCAGCGGTTCCTAAGCTAAAGGAGCTAAGTTAGGAGGCATGAAGCATGAAGCTCCTTTCCCTTGCGTTTAGAGAATTCGACCGGCACTTTTCATGACGGCCACTGAGGGTCATTTCCCTCAGTTAGGAAGGTTCCTAACCAAAAAGAACTATTCGACCGCAGCCGAAGTGTCTTTTTCCTGGTAGTAGTTCTGGGGGATCAGTCCGTGCGACCGAAGTTCTTCACCTCCTGGCATCTCAATATCTCACTCCACCACAAAAAATAGTCCCTCTTCAAAAAACAGTCTCACAATCCTACCATATGTTATTTTGGTTTCTGCCTCAATTTTAAAACCATTCTCTCCTGAATCATCATACAGTAATACAAAACATGCAGTGGCCTTCTTAATGCATTGCTCCATTGTCTGTGATCTCGCGGGAATGGTTAAGTCCTCAAAAAAGTATTCACCCACAGTTACTGCCGCCCTCGCGTACAAAGAGAAAAGTGCTGTATTTTGTGCGTGTTAGTTTTAAACAGTCTCAGTCACCGGACATAAGGTCCTCTCATTCGTTAGTAACTTCCCCCCACACAAATAGTCCCCAGTCTCTGCACATCGGCCCTGCGCTTTCGGAGGGGGCGGAGTGTCTTTTTCCCCTCGGAAAGAAAGTATTTACGGTCACCACGAGATCAGTTAGTGCGACCAAATTTCTTCACTTCTTGGCACCTCAATGTTTCAATATGCCACAAAGAAATCCCTCTTCTCACAATCCTACCACATACATCCATTTTGTTCTGCCTCCATTTTAAAACCAGACACTCATGAATCCTTATACAGTCATACAAAACATACAGTGACCTTAATCCATCCATTTACACATCCTTTATGATATTCTTCATAATATCCTGTATTCATTATCATATTCCTCTCATGCATTGTAATGTACACATTTAACATTTTGTATCATACATGTGCAAGTCCAATTTTGATAAACTAAACTGTTACAATTCTACAAAAATCTACAACAGGTTTGAATCTTCAAAAAAAGTTCATTTGTTACTTACAGTTTTTTAATTTACAGCTGCGGTTGTTCTCCCTAAATTCTCATTCTCATTTTCAAAAAGTTGTCCCTATAGTCACACAAAAACAGGGTGCTGAATACAGTAAAGGTTTCCCTGGAAGTGTTGAGGTGAAAGCTACAAAAAAATGTAAGTGTCAGTTGAAGAGTTTCTTAAAAAAACAAAAGTTTTTCTTTTTGCATTTTATCCATCCTTCGTAATTAAGGAGCTTTGTGCTGCTGTGAAGCACTGGGTTTTCAGTGTCTTGCTCAAGGACACTTCAATATGAAACTTTTGGGAGAAAACAGGGACCCAACCAGCTTCCTTGTTAATCTTTCTTGCCAAATATCAGAATCAGAATCATTTAATTGCCCAGTAAGTTTGTAAGTAAACGAGGAATTTGTCATGGCGGAAGGTGCATCATATCAGTGACTATAACAATAACAACAACAACAGCAACAACAAAGAACATTTAACAACGTGAAAGTATACAAATTTATACAAAGTGAAAGTATACAAATTTATATGAGTTATCTTTCGCACATATATAACTTTATTTGCATTGTTTTAACAAAGTTATTGCACATGTTGTTAGTTTTTGTCAAATGGAGTAATCAGTTTACTTAAAAGGGATTTCAATTTTCTTTAATCTATCAATTATAAAAGCACGCATGGAGGAGTCTCAAACAGTTAAACCATTTTGTTCCAATGTTGTTGGGTCAGAGAGGCCTGAACATTTTTCTTCCTCCAAAGTGGGGCGTGACAGAAAAAGTTTGAGAACCACTGACTTAAACAAACTTCTGATAATTCATCTGTCACTGTCAAACCACAGCAGGGGAGGTCGTCCAAATCCTTTCTACAAAAATTCCGTCATGAAGCACACACTCAGGGCTGGATGGTTAAATGAAGGGAACTTACTGTCCCTTTCATCCAACCATCCCTCCCTCAGGAAGCAGCCAAGAAAGATCTTGGCTGCTTCCTGCATGTACTGAACTTGGCATCGCTTCGGTCGGTTTAATGGAGCTTGTAAAATGTTTCCATGTGATATCTCCATAAAATGGGACTACACTGTGCAGAATAAAACGTGGGAAGCATTTCTGGTCGATAGCTTTAATTGCTTAGGAACGATGTTCAGACTCGGTGGTGGAATAAATGACTCATGAGGATGGTTTGTGACGTGTGTGTGTGTGTGTATGAACACACACGCCACAATCCAAAATATTCGGTAAAACTAATTTAAGGTGCTGAAGATCTGAGGACACGGAAACCTGAACAAAGCCGCTGTCTGTGTTTATTTGAATCAACTTTTTTTTTTACATTTCTGTTTGGGCACTGGCAAGCAGCCACGCGCTGACCTATACCACCAACTTAGTGACATTAATGTCCTGTAACGCCACACATTCTTGGGCATTAGCTGCCGGTGTATGCGCCAACTCCATTTAAATAACGGCGACGGTGCCAGCGTTTATAAATGAATTCAACCATTTGCTGAAGTATAAATGCTTTCAATAAGAACCTGGCCCGGTGCCACTAAGAAGGTGCAGAAAATGGAAGCCCTGCCAGAGAATGCAGGCTTCCCCTCAAAATATTTTGGGAAACAGCTAATTGGAAACATACACTGTGAGGGTAAAGCGGCAGGAACAATGGCTTTACTGTTAAAGTGAATTCACACCAAGAGCATTATGGTGGTTCTACATGTCGTGACTGTTGTACAGATCTATACTTGTTTTTGACTCTTCTGCAGAGTCTTATTGATCTTTTGCGACTCTCCTGCTATTATGAGTACAAAGTTTGCTTAAATAAAACACACATCACATGAACATGTGAGTTTGCAAACAAGCAGAAATTATCCAAAGAGAATTTTTTGTTAGATTTCAAGACTTAACTTCTGTATTACTTTTACATCACTGAAATAGATATTTTAGAGTTGTTTATTCCGAATATGAAGCCACAGTCGGCAACTAGTTAGCTTAGTATAAAGACAAACTGGGAACAGCTTGCCTTTGTCTCGAGTTATTCACCCTCACTGAACCATTTGTGCAGTCCAGTTTATTCCCCTACCAGAACTGCAGTTTAACTGGACTAGCGTTTTTTGTTCCCTTTGGGCAGCGCAAGGCCAGCTGTTTCCCCGTAAATCAATTCAAAGCTAGACTAAGCTAACTGGCTAATTTAACTTGTTTAGAAAGTGATAAAGTATATTTTGCTAAACTATTCCTTTAACATCTAATATTAGAGTGTGTCTATTGCTTCTTTATTGGGCAACACAATTTGGAATATCTGTGTTTTTGGTTAATATGTCGACTGCTTTAAAGACTAGGTTTGAAAGCTCCAATTCTGGTTTCTAATAAATGTTCAAATGTTGGGGTAAACAAATGCAAATTTTTGAAATCATTGCTATCAATAGCTTTTATTGTTGATTTTTGCAAAAATCATACACTGTAAATCACTCTAACATGCATCTTTTCTGTTTACAGGACCTGAGACTGATGTGCGGCCTAGAGCAATGCATTCAAGTGCCTGTCAAGAGCACACAAACCTTCACAATCTTCTAGATGTGGTGGAAAAGGTGCTTGCACAAAACAGTTGATTGTATTATTTGTGGGTGATCACTTTATTATTCGTACCACAACTTATGAATGCATTATTCACATTTCAACCACAATTTCTGTCTGCTGCAGAAAGTGGAGGAGACGGTTGAGAAGTTGGAGGTTGAGATGGCTGCTCTTCTGGATACCATTGATGCCTCAAAATGGCACCCCCTTTTGGACAATGCAAGAAATAAGGTGGTGGATATCCAAGGCAAGGAGAGGGACTCAAGGGGCCTCTTAAACTTGGAAGGAGCCAATCTGTTTCCATAGTCTAATAATAATAACAATAACAATAAGCTTTATTTGTATAACGCCTTTTGCAGACCATGGTCACAAAGCGCTTTAAAATAACAACATAAACAATACACAGTTAAGCAGTAAATATAAATGAAAACATTTTAAAAAGCTTGAAAAATTAAAAAAAATAAAAGTCTAAATGCAAAAAAATAAGTGTTTATGCATTTACTGTGTCCGTTTCAAAATTACGTTTTTTTGTAATCTTTCAAGAGGCACATGGGTCAAGCTTGTCTGTGTTTTTTTTACTCTCAGATTCAGTTCCCCCTTTACTCAGTCAATTTACACCCCTGCTCTCTAGCTCCCTGTACTGTCTGCAGACAAACTATAGTTTGCAAAAAGTTTACTACATATCACTTTGATGCTATAATTAAATAAAAATGACAAAGACACGGCAACACCAAATTTAAGGAGATTTATTTCTTTATCAAAGCAGTTAAAGGAGCATTCTTTTTTTTAAACAGAGCAGTTTCAGTTGGTAAAGTAACAAGGTTTTAAAAAGCACAAGAGCATTATGCTAAGCGGGACCAAGACAAGAAAAACAGTGGCACAAATCACATCTTATTATTGATTTGTTTTTTTTAACAGTACACTGAGTTTCAAATCTGATGTATAAGATATCCAGAGTATGGTACAACCCAAGAACAACTATCAGGAAACGGCGCAACAGGAGACATGCTGTTGCTGGTCAAACACTAGCACAATGCCTAACGGCATTCAGAATTTAACATAAAGAAACAGGTCGGGAGGGTTTGCAAGCGTGGTCCAATTCAGAAATAATCACTGATTAGTATTGTAACTTAAGAGAAAAGCTACACTGAGATGAACAAAACCTGATATTTTTCACTTGGAGATGATTAAGATATAATTACACATCCACTTAAGGCCTATTTTAACTCTGACGGTGTGGCGACTGATTTAATGATTCTTCCAATTAACTGAACCTTTTTTCCA
Organism: Clinocottus analis; assembly: GCF_023055335.1. Lineage (NCBI taxonomy): Eukaryota > Metazoa > Chordata > Actinopteri > Perciformes > Cottidae > Clinocottus > Clinocottus analis. Next base: position 18,592,431 of record NW_027176240.1, on the reverse strand, counting down.
TTTCTTTTTCTCAGGAATGGAGACATTCATTGTTTTTAATAATGCAGCAAAGTCTATGTAGGGGTGAAGTGAAAACCTGCCCCAGTTCCAAATCTTTTTCTTTTGCTGCACAGTCAGTAATGGAACAACTAACAAACAACGAAGCATAACACACAACCGCTGACCTCATTCCACTCATCCAGCAAAGGCAGGAGCCTGTGTACTTGAACAAAGCATTAAAACAACCTACAGATGCAAAAAGTTTACTACATATCTAAAAATACAATGTCGTACATATAGCACTCGGATTAAACAGTTTTGTACAGTTCAAGTTCCGAAAACTCCAGAAACAGTCACGTAGGCCAAGTAATACCCTAATTTGGAACGTGTCTATAATCAGGTGCCCTATTACCAAAAGTTTGTGCATGCACAAATCAGCCAGTAAGGCTTAAGCTCCAGGGTTTGGCAAAAATAGGCATATACTGTAAAGGTACATGCTACAAAAACAAAACAAAAAAAAGTGCAGGACTCAAGACTCAATATATTCAAATCATAATATATTCTGGTAAACTGAAGAGGCCAGTGTATATCCCTTTCAAGAACCTTCTTAATCTAATTGTAGTGTATAGTTGTAAGAAATACCTCGACATTTTGTGAAACGCGCTTTCTAAAAAAGTGAGATGAGAAGATCGTGTCTGTGCTTTAAGTTCGAAGCTGTGGCTTGGAGGCGATTAGCCTAGCTTAGCACAAAAGACTGGAAGCGACCTACAGTACATAGGTCACGTGGCCGACGGAAAGAAGCCAAGCTAGCAGAAAGAAGCCAAGCTATCACTGATGCTAGCAAGCTAATCTGCTGTTACATTGGTGGTAGGAACTATTGTTACCAGTGCTGACTAGGTCACTTGAAATGTAATAATTACATATTGAAAATGTATGTACTTTTGTACTTTACCAACTACTTAAGATCATAAGTAATTAGATAAAACACGTTTTACTTACTCAGCCTTGCTCTATTAAAGTTGCTTTCCAACAACTCCTGCAACAACTAGTTGCACGGAGTTGTGCTAAGCGGGACCAAGACAAGAAAAACAGTGGCACAAATCACATCTTATTATTGATTTGTTTTTTAACAGTACACTGAGTTTCAAATCTGATGTATAAGATATCCAGAGTATGGTACAACCCAAGAACAACCATCAGGAAACGGGACAACAGGAGACATGCTGTTGCTGGTCAAACACTAGCACACTAGCATTGCAGACAGACAGCCCTGCTGTCTGTCTGCAATACTGGCTATTCCTGAATGTGGATTTACTAGTTGCTAACATTAGCTAGCCAGCTAAGAACACACAACATGCTAATAATACAACTTGGGGATATAGCAATTCACATTTGTCCTCTTTTTGTTAGAGGCTAACCAACTTATCAAGTTAGCATACTGTATGTCAACTGAACGCAGAGAGACCACACTGACACAAACCCTATATTGAACTGCCATTAAGCCAGCAAACAAGCCTACATTGTCATTATCATTACAATGGTACAATATATATATATATATATATATATATATATATATATATATATATATATATATATATATATATATATATATATATATATATATATAGACATAGATCACAGCCTATTGTGATCACAATAGGCTGCATATTTTTTCAGAGGTTTTCACTAAACAAATTGAAACAATATGCTGTGAAATGATTGATAAAATGGAACTGTCATCTTGATTTAATAAGATGTATTTGGCTAGTCTTTTACTGGACATGCCTCATAAGACACTAGAACAGAAATACAACAATCAAAAAGTAACTTGTAGGCTACTAAAGGCAATTGTAACTGTGGCTTTGGAAAGAAATGAGAGTTTCACAATATATGTAGCCCAGCAATACTTAGTGCTGGTATCAACATGATGGTATCAATCCGAATTTTGCTTTAGTCGGACTATGCTATCTTTCGGGACAACTGCTATTATCCTAATATACATGGCAGTGAATAAATCGAATCATTGGCTGAAAGCATGTCATATCCCATACGCTAGGTGGCGCTGTTTTCATTACATCTAGTGGTGTTACAGCCATCTCCGCTTGACCTCTTCACTCTTCATAATGGAGAGAACCCCGCTACCTTCGGTGGTTGTCAGGGAGCTAGCGGGTAGCAAAAAGGGAACTAGCAGCAGCGCTAGCTGGCTACAGCAGGGAGCTAGCGGGGACACCCACCGAAGGTAGTATCGGCTTGTAACCCGACTTTTACGTTTGTTTGTCTTTGCCAGCCGGCTCCAGGCAGTGACATCCCAACTTCCGGGTCACGACCTGAAAGGGAGCGAGGAGGGCGGCGGGATCTTGAGCATGCAAAAAGACGCGTAGTCCAGTTCCTAATCTAATTCACCGTTTACATGCCGCGATGTCCGAATTATCAACCGAATTGGATCGAGTTCGCAATATTTCGAACAAAGGTGTTTACATGAAAGGGATAATTAGATTTCAGTCCGATTAAGCCAGTAATTCGAATGCATGTAACCACAGTCACTGTTGTATTAACACAAGACTAAACACAAGAGAGAGCTCTTTTGGTCTTTATTTGAAGCTACGCCATTCACCTTTCTGCACCGACTCTTCACGCACAGACACGGGTGGTATCCTTCTTAAATAAGTCTTGAAAAACCAACAACTCCCCATCTAGCAATTCAGCAAATGGGGAATGTTAAACTATCGTAGCAGTGGCTTAAAATCACTGTATTGAGAGGTAGGTTTACCATAAGAACAAATAGTATGTATAGAGTAACATGTATAATTTAACAAAACACAAATTATAACAACTTTTTAAGATACCTATTTTGCTTCTTTGAATATTTTTTTTTTCCAAGCAATCTGATGCAGCTATAATGCGTGGCTATGATACACTTTTTGTAATAGCCTACCGTTACAAAATGCAAAGAGCATGACAGGAAGAATATGTTCATTTTCTGCCTCAAAATAAACTACGCTCATGGGGTAGGATGCATCTGAAAATTAATTGAAATGACAGCACAGACTAAAACAAACTGCATTACAATATGGTACATTCTAGCACTATGGGTATTATTTATCGTACATTGGGCAAAATATACATCTGACAACGCTGAGTGTATTTCCCCAAATATTTTACTATTATGTTAAGACCCCCCCCCCCCAACGTGAAATAGATACATAATCACAATATGATTGTATAAATGATAGCATTTTCACTCGCGAAAGTAACATTTACTTTACGTTGTGCTAGGGAAAAATAGACACACACTCACATTCAAAGTTTCTTAGAAATGGTTATGCAAATGGTAGAAAAGCTTTGGCATATTTTGCCGACAAGTTGTGCCTGCACACTTGGAAAGAAGAGCAGAACGAAGCAGTGTAAAGCTCCATATGTCTTCGTTTAGTTTGTATGTCAAGTTTGCAGTCCCACATAAAACTGTGGCGAGTTTAAGTTACCTACATTGTATGCTATATCCATGGTTTTCATTGTATTAGGCCTTAGGGTTTTTTAAGGTGAACCTTTGCTACAAGTTTGCAGGTGTTCAGACTAAATCTAACGTTGCCACCTTAAATGCACCACCACCACTGTGGCAGCAATAGACTAGCTCATCTCTACTAAATTGAAGTACCGACAGGGGACAGCTACACATATAAAGTACGGCCCCGAAACAAGCTCTACAACAGGGGTGTCAAACATACGCCAGAGGGTGCCAGTCCGGCCCGCCAGGATGTCTAGTCCAACAGAAGAAAAAAAAATGTATGTATATTTTTTTTTTAGATCAAAATTAGCAGAGCTGGTAATTGAACCTCTGATCCTCTGCTTGTAAGACAGACATACAAACCATTGTTCCACAGTCAAAAATGGATCACATTATGAAAGTGGCGTCATAAATGAGTCACAAAGCGAGGGAATCTGCAGACGAGAGCCTGATGTCTGAATTTTTGGTCTTTATGTTTCTAGTTAATTGTTAAAAACACCTTAAAATAGGGTTTATCATCCAAAAACCTTCACCAATGATTTAAACATAGAGAAATCTTGTCGTTATTTATGCATTTATGCAAGCTGTGAATTTACTGGTCCGGCCCACCGAATATCAAAATGGGCAGCATGTTGCCCCTTCACTAGAATGAGTTTGACACCCTTGCTCCACAGGGAGATGATCTTTGGTCTAACCCAAAGCACTTAAAGAGATGACGACATCTAGAGAAGTAAACAGAACTTTCTAATAGATTCTTAAAAGATGTGACTGTTGGTGATTGGTATTTACAGTATTCCCCAGAGTTTCTGAATGTTCTATGAGTCCACACAGAGCACGGGGAGGGGCTTAAACACTACGTCTTGAGAATTGAGCGACATGCAAAACCTTTCAATCTGATTGTTGTACTGACTTCCCATAAACAGTACCTTATCATACTAAAACATAAAGTTTGGAAAAACAGTTGCTGTCTAACACTTTAAGAGGAAAATCAAACTAACATTTTGGTTATAATTTGATTGACAAATACTGATTATTGTCAGCAGGCACCACTTTGAACAGATTGACAACATGAGCACATACTGTAAATGTGTCTGCAATAGGAGGGATGTGCTCCAGGAAAAACAAGTGTTCTGAATTAGGGCACACACTACATGAAAGAGACCGGGGGGGTTGAGCGGGTTGAGCAGAGCATAAAGTGAGTGCCTGCTGCATGTGCTAAATAATTCAGTCGTCCCCGTCAGTTTTTTAACAGGGAAGGCCGAGAAGGGAAGTGTCTCCACCAAAACCGCCAATGGACCCTGTTGCTTGGGTTGTCATCATGCTCGTGAACGACACCTCCTGGTAACCTTATTTGTCATGCTATATCATGACATTGCATAGAAGTTAGAGCTTACTCTAGAGCGGAGAAATATCTGAAAATCTGCTTCCTATATGCCCTAGCGGAAGGATGCTACAGAAAAAAAGGAAGGAAGTGGTGGGAGACATTTTGGGTCCTGCTGTGCGTCTGCTGTGTTCTCCTCGCCTCCAGGCTAAGACAGAGGGAAGAGGTGGCACAAACACTGCAAACTGGCCAGAGAGACCCGCCGTTGCTATCCTCAAATGCGAGGCGGTGCGGTGCTAGCAGCTGCCGGGAGAGGAGCAGACCGAGCCGCACATGCTCAGTTTGGAGGAGGACTCGGGCTCTGGTTCAGGATTGGGTTCTGGCTCAGGTGTTTCCTCGTTGGTGGCCCCGGCCTCAGCCTCCTCGTCAACGTCCCTGCTGGCATTATCGCCCCCAGCCTCTGACTGATCCTCCTCCTGACGCCTTTTGAACCTTGGACAGATGGAGAAACAGACACAGAAACACATATTTAATCCCACAACCTGCATTAATATGTCATACATACACCATAAAACAAGTTGTAATCTGGAAGGGCAGAAAAATACAGCAGCCTTGAGTCTGTTGCACAATACTAATTTTACACTTTATGCCCTCCATTATGAATAGCAGTAGATCGCAATTAATTAGAGCATAAGGATTAAGAACATAAGGATAAGACTTTTGCCAAATTGAAGGATTTCAGTAACAATTAATTTTTTTTTTTAAAAAGCCAATAATTAAAAGCAATATTCCTCCCTTTACATTGCAGAAATATTCAATGATATACAAGATGATAGGCTGTATTTCTGACGTACTGTGTATATTTACCTATAAAAGATTATTGAGTCACAGCAGGGTGGGCCCCTAAAAACCTTCTACTATCTTTGATTTACATATCAAAGTTAATTCAGACTACTGACGACTCCAGTCATACAGATTGGGCATAATGTGTCATCATCTCCTGTAAGAATATATAACTTCATCTCAACATACTGCATGCTCTATGGTATTGTTTTAATATTGGACATAATATATAATTTGCTGTGCCTCTTCACATACAGCGTTAGCTCAGTGCTCAGCGTTCGTTCATAGCTCAGCTTTAGTTGCCAGCTGCGGTTTAAATGGCGGCGAGCAGTGAGGTAAACGCTTACTTCAAACTCTCAACAACATGCTGAAAGAAAATTTTCTTTTCATAGATCTGACCATTATTTGTTAGAATAACATGGCACTTATACGTTTAAAAAAAAGTAATTGCTGATGTCTAAGAACACAGCAACAAAGTCAACACAGTTCGATTAGACAAGAAGCAAATACCGGGGTCTGTCAAATCTATCTGGAAGATAGACAACATCCACTTTCTTACCATCTTTAATGGTAAGTTTTGGGTTTGTACACTACTGTGTGTAAAACTAACAAAATAATGCAAGTAAGTTTGCGCCACCAAATCCAAGCTGCTACCGTACTTCATTGTAAAAACACGAATGACCCGATTTAGAGACAGCGTTTGCTTTGTCCGTTCTGTGGTATAAACGGCTCCTTCAAAGGATTCGAAAAAAACATAACCATTCTTATGGTACATTACATTAAAGCATAGTTATGGGTGATAAATTTCTGCCAATAAATCCCACCTAACCCACTGGCCCTTTCAGATGAAACTATGTTGCCTTTCAATGAAGGAAACAAGTAGTAAAGATGAAAAAATTCCAATTTTACTGGAACAAAAAATATTTTTATGATGACTTTGTTTCCATGCACCCATAAAGACACTCTGGATTTATTTGTATGATGCTCATACTATTTTGCATTGTGTCAAGGAGGTGGATATGTTTCCCTCTGTATTTTGTTTTTCACTGTGGATGAAAATAGAAAACAGAAAATGTGTTTTAGATGGTCTGCTGCTCTTACTTCTCCCGGTTGAAGATCATGAACTCTTGCTGCACTACTTCAAGGCACTCCTGTAGGTAGTCATTCTCCTGCAGGCAGTCGACAAAACATCATCATCAAAATCAACATCAACCTTGTTATCATTAAAGAACAGCAGAAGAAACTTTGTCAATTCTGAGGTTATTATTTCCTTTTTCTTTCCTTCGTTGGTCATTTCTTTCAGTTTCTCTTTTAAATAATTTATTAATTGTTTGCGGGACATCCCACTAAATTGGATTTTTGTCCCGAAGAAATAGAAGCTTATAAAGCATTTGAGGCCATGACAACCGCAGTGACGGTTTCATAATTTAATAATCTTAGTCCTAACGGAGTACAGGAAAACACACAAAAACACACACACAGACTGGGAGAAAAAAGTGGCCCGGTAGTTCGTGTTTTTTAGTAACATTTGGCTGTACCCATTGGCTGGATGGACAAATGGAATAAAATGATACTGCTATTGTAACACTCCTATTTAGGTATAGGTTGTAGATGAATATGCATAACTCTAGGCTAGTATCAGATGGTTATACAACTACAGAGCTACTATACAGACTACATTAAGTAAAAGGAACCTAAACTTGCTCTGATCTCAGGTGCATTAAAGTCACATGGTAATACAACATGTTGGTGCCATGCTGTCGAATCACGTTCAAAAACGGCTTTGTGGCTGCACAGAAAGAATGAAAAAAATCAATAAAATAAAATAAAATCAAGGCCAAAAGACTTTTTATTCTGAAAAATTACTGGATACATCCATCTGTGCACCTGAGTCTTCTAGTCTTGAAATCTATCAAGAGGCTACGTGATAACGTTGACCCTAAAAGGAAACTTAAATGTACAACTCTGCCGGAGTTCTGGATTAAAATCAAAGCAGAATATCATAAAACACAAAAAGCTCTGAAAATTTGAAAGCAACATGCTAACCATAAGTGTGACTACAGATCACAATCAGTAATGTTGCATGCTGGGTGTGGAAACCATAAGTGTAAGTGCAGATTGCTAGGAGAAGTAGAAGGAGAAGTCAGTTGGTCGGTTGGTCAGTCACTGAGCAGTGATTATTGACTTTAAGTATGAGCGTAATTTAACAAGTTTTGTGAAGCATAGATTGTAATCGGGCCGGCAATGTCAGAAAGACGGCCAGTTGATGATGGAGGTGGGCCGGTCGCAACCCCGTCGGCCCTATGGACAATCCGCCCCTGACACACACACACAAGCTGGATTTATCATGTATTATGTCATTTGTTCACAGAACATTAACACTGTTGCACTGTTTGTCTGTGCATTCTAAATCACTGTCCGATTTGATGTATTTTAGACTCATACATCTCTGTGCACAGGATATCATCACTTACAGACTGAGAATCCTTGCTGTTGTCACGAGACCGGTTCTTGGCCAGTCTCTTCTTCTTCTTGTGCAGGGGACGCGACTCCAGGATCATCTCTTCCAGCTCAAAGGTGGGGTCGCAGTGGAGGCGGCCTTTCTGTTGGGAGGGAGGTGGGTACAGGAGATAATTACAAACACTCACACACAGGGTCATAAATCAGCTGTGGTGTACAAGGAGGCAATGAGTGCATATGTGCACACTGAGCTGAATAGCGCCTATGAACACACTCTCATGCAGGCGGTAATGTACTTTAAGCCTGTGTTTACACATCATGGAGGAATACAATGAAGCAGATGCGGCAGTTTCCTTTGTAATAATTAGTTGCAAGTGTGACACATGCTTGTTACGATCAGCAGACATGGAGGAGTGCTGGTGTGTGCTTCTAAGTTTTGCATCGGGTAGAGTAAGTATTGAACATTTCACCATTTTAAAATATATTTCAAAAGGTACTATTGACATTAGATTTCAACCAGATGTCAGTAACAATTTAAGTTATCCATACATACAAAGAAAACCAAACAAACAAGTTTAGAATTGAAGTAAAGCGTAATAATGTGAAATGACACAGGGACAAACTATTGAACGTGCTAACTGAAATGTATTTAATACTTGGTACAAAAGCCTTCGTTGGTTCAAGACGCCTCCTGTACGGAAAAACTAGTCTCATGCATGAAATTAGTCTCATAAGTGAGATTTTGTAAGCAAAATAGTTACTTACAATGATGACGCTTTTATCCAAAGCAACTTACATTTTTGCTCTATACACTGTAGACGCAGCAACAGTGAGCAATTCAGAGAAGTGTATTGCTCAAGGACGCAATGACCAGGACTAGCATGGCCAGGGCTGGAACCACCAATCCTCTGATTGAAAGATGTGCATGCTAATCACTCAACCAAAGTCGCCATCATATATGCTGAATTATACAATGGGACATTTTGTAACCTTTTTCGTTGTTGGTGTGCCAGAGCATTTTTTTATTGTGGAAAATGTGCCTTACACCTTTCAAAAAAAAGTTAGATTTAGTGTTTTCTTTGAAACAATTGGACCTGCTAATTCCAGGTCTTTCTGGAGCTCTCCACAAGTGGTCCTTGGCACTTGGACAACACTTCTGATAATTATTTTAACTCTTCTGTCAGAAATCTTGGGAGGAGCGCCTAGTCGTGATCGGTTTATGGTGAAATTTTGTTCTTTTCACTTCTATTATGGTCCCAACAATGCTAACTGGAACATTCAGAAGTTTAGAAAGCCTTCTGTAACCAATGTATGAGAATGTTTGCAACAATAAGGTTGAAAGAGCTAAAGATCAGATTTCACACAAGAGGCCCATTGAAGCTTCATAATTTGAAGACTGTGTGGAAGAATGGGCCGAAATAACACCCGAGCAACGCATGAGACTAGTTTCTCCATACAGGAGCCTTAAAGCAACAAAGGTCGGAGAGAAGTATTAATTCATTTAATGAAGCGTGGTCAATACTTTTTCCCTGCACCATTTTATTACAGGTAACTTCCTTTCTGAATGTAATTGTTTAGTTTATTTTGTATCTATGGATTACTTGGGTTGTTACTGACATCTGGTAAAAATTTCAATTTGCACCTTTAAAAATATACACCTCATATACAGCACCTAAAAAACTGAAACCTTTGTTTATTTTCTTTTCATTAAGTGCTGTACTGTATGTTATCGGTGGCCTGAAGGAACGGATCGAATAGGATAATTTTGAGTTATTAGTATTTATTTTTGTTGATCAGCTGTGCGGCGATATGTAAAGGGACCAGAAGGAGGTGACGATGGGGTTTTGTTTTGGAGAGATGCCAATGAACTACGGGACTGTTGAGTGCTGGGGATTAAGTTGTGTTTTGGGGAGGGGTAATTGGTTGTTGCTAATCCTCTGTTTGTTTTGTCACATTTAATTTAGCCTTAATAACAGTCATTGTAACCGATTTCTTGGTCATGTGTTTTTTTTCTTTACTAAACATACCACACCATGTTAATAGCTGATCTGCCCTTGTCCTAAAATTAGCGTAGTGCTTTTCTCCCTTGAGTGATGCGTGAGGGACAATCATTACACACTGCTCAAAAAAATTACAGAGCCACAGACGCCATCATCGTATGTATTTGTTGATATCTGATTGCCTGACACTAACATTAGGAACAAACCCGGCCTCCATCTTCTTCTCCCAGACGGCGTCCCAGTTAATGTCAGCAAGGTAGGGAGATGTCTGCATGTCAGACAGGCTGGAGAAACGATGTTCTGGGTTCACTGTCAGTAGCTGGAAGGAAGGTACACGCGCACGCACACACACACACACACACACACACACACACACACACACACACACACACACACACACACACACACACACACACACGTCACCTTCCAAGACACAGCCAGACTTTTCCCTCTGGGAGGTGAAATTAACTCAACATATTGGTAAATTTCTAATCCTGCCGTTTTTTTCTAAGACCGCCATTGAAAATTCCACATTTGATATATTAGATTTAGTTTTTTAACTATAAACACTGTATAAATTTAGACTGGAGATATTTTTTTATAGAAAATTAAATTCCCTGTTTATAAGCATGCATAAGAATATGGAGCACAAAGTGTTTAAAATTAAATGAATAAAAAAGACATTCTGGATGCTTTTGTAAGGGCACAGTTACAAGCTTGGAATAATACTTCAAAGTGAAGAGCCAATGTTAGTCGTGTGAGCCAGCGCCTGTTGACAAGCGCCACCACAGACACCTCACAAAGCTTTGCAACTTTCTCAGAGGAACATCTTCAGAATAAAATTTTTATATATAACCAATGAGTTGGCCCTGCAAACACTGCCTCTTTTCTTTGAGGCTAAGAAAATCAACAAGCTATTCAGTGAGCTTGCTAGTTAGCCAAAACTTTTAAAAGCTAACAAGTTTCAATCATTATGTCCGTGTTTTGTTTTTATTTACTGCAGGAGGAAGTTGGTCAATTCGTAATTACTTTGATTTTGGTGTTGCTTCAAGCCGACAGGCTAACTGGCAACATTTTGCAGTAGTTTTTTAGAAACTGTTTGTCAGTCTCGTGGTTCTGGACTTCAGACTCCTGTAGCGTTTGCCTGCTGGCAGGAGTGAGAAGAGTTTGTGCTGGGGGTGTGTTGTGTCCTTGATGATGCAGTGTGCTCTCCTGGTTACTCTGGTGGAGTAAATGAGAGGGGGGGAAGGCTGCTCCTGAGATGCCGTTTTTATCACACGGTGGAGTTCCTTCCTGTCCTGTCCAGTTTCCATACCACACTGTGATTGAGTAGGGAATACAGTCCCTGCTGGGCCTTTTTAATGTTCTGCAGTGTGTTATGAGACCAGGTGAGGTCCTCGCTGATCTGCATTATGAGGAATTTAGAGGTCTTTACCCTTTCCACCTCTGTCCTACGTATGCAAAGTGACTGCAGCCATCTAGCTAACAGCATGAAGCTAACCCTGTTTGGAAGACTGAGTATAGCAGAGCAGCTCAACAAAGGATACCGAATTGGCATTCAAAAACACAACGAAGAATTTCGGAAAAACAGACACATTCTCTCAAGAATAATGGACTGTGTCAAGTTTTGTGCTGCATTTGAGTTGGCCCTGCCGATGATGAGAACGAGAACTTGGATAACCCAGAGATATTCCGTGGTTTGGTGGACATTGTTGTCTCACTTGACGGTGCACTGAAAGAGCATCTCGAGAGCGCGACTGTGTTCAAGGGAACATCCAAAATAGTCCAGAATGAATGCTGTCTGTTATGAGGGAACAAATCATAAGTGAAGTTCAAAGTAGCAATTTTCTATCAATCCAAGCAGATGAGACCATGGACATTAGCACACAAACCCAACCTGTGCTTGTGCTTCGCTACATCAATGATGCTAATGTGGAGGAAAGATTCTTTAAGTTCATCCCTCTGCAGTCAGCTACACCAGAGACCATTGCCGTGGCATTTAAAGAACGCCTTGCTGCCATCCTCCAAGGTGAGCAGAAAAGTAAACTCATCTGCCAGTGTAATGAGGGGTGCCACTTCAGGTGATCAGAATAGAATGCAGGATGACTACCCAAATGCCCACTATATCCACTGCTATGTCCATCAGCTCAATCTCATAATGCAACAGACCACTTCTCACATAGTCAAAGTAAAAAAATGTTCCGGCCTGGGTGGATTTGCTGTGTTCTTTTCAAGATCTTCCAAGCTGATCGCTGTCCTTGATGAAACAGTGGCCCATAGACTGCCAACAGCCAGCAATGTCAAGTGTAACTTTCGCAGCCGTTCCGTCAATACTGTGTTTGAGCATAGAAATGACCTCATTGAATGCTTTGGAAGAATTCAAGCATTAGGTGGCTTTGATGACAAGACCAGCCAAGAAGCAGGAGGCCACATCAGGCTACTGGAGGACCCTGAATTCAACTTCTTCCTTTAAATGTTTCATCGGATAATGCCACATGTAGACATCCTCTATGCCAAGCTCCAGAAGAGAAACATAGATTCAGTCAATATAAATAGATGCATCCAGCAGTTCCAAGAGGACACACAAAAAATCAGGTAATTTCATTATTGTTATTATTCTGTAAGTTTAGTCATTACATCCTTCTTTTACATCAACCATAGTAATAAGATAAATATGATTTTGAAATTATTATTATTTTTACTTACAGAGATTCAATCAATGCAATGGTGGTGGAGCAAAGCAGTGGCTCTAAGCAGCCGAGGAAGTGCCGGGCTATGAAGGAAGATAAGCTTGGAAGGATTGCTGCAGAGGTGAGTGTCAAAATCAGCAGATGCCTGTGTTAGAGTTTAACGTTTTATCTTTCCCACAGCAGAACACATGTTGGACATTGCTAGATTTGGGTGGATATATAACTTAATCTAAAATACCAATTCAACCCCCAACAAGTTAGTTTGTGTGTGTGTGTGTGTGTGTGTGTGTGTGTGTGTGTGTGTGTGTGTGTGTGTGTGTGTGTGTGTGTGTGTCATAGCTCCAGGCTAGAGCATCAACGTGGCTCCTAGCCTTTTGTCTAAATTGATAAGCTATCAAGACATACAAAACATAGTGTTTTGTCAACTCTGATTGTTGGCTTTTGTCTGCAGTATGAAGCCTATTTGTAGTAGATATTTCCTCACAACTTATCTCTCGGTCTCTCTCTATATATTTATCTGTGAGTTTGTGACACCATACTTGAGCTCAAAAACAACCTCATTAGTGTCACCTTACTGCAGGGCCCCCAGTTTGAATGCTACGTCAATGTACATTGAAGGCCTATCCAACGCTCAATGGACGTAAGCTGAAGACAGAACTTAGCCTCATCTATGGCACAGAGGAATTTCGGTCCTGTTGTGGTGCTTTGGATCTTTTTTCAGTTGTTCATGGAAAATAATCTATCTGAGGAATTTTCAGAGACACAAACACTGCTGAAAATCATCATCACAACTCCCATGACCACTGCTGAGGCTGAGAGGTGTTTTTCAACACTGAAAATGGTTAAAACTTTCTCAGGAACACCACTCAGGAGGGACTGAATGCCTTAGCCATGCTCTCAATGGAAAAAAAGGCTTGTCACAGACATAATTGACGTCAACCAGAGAGTTAACTGCCAACTTGAAAGAGAGAGGGCTAAATTAAAGAAGTGGGGCCTACTCTGTCAAACACACAATGTGAAGTCAAACGTGGAATTTAGATTATATTAAAATATATATGTGTGTATATATTAAAAAGAGGGAAATGTGGAGGTAAGAAAGTAATATGTATTAATGAAGAAATAATGTGGAGATAAATAAGTAGACTAGATAATAAACAGAAATTAGAAACATTATTGCCGAAACCTGAAAAGGGGGCGTAGCTATCGGCACCGGAAGTAGCTGCGGGGAAGATTAGAAATCTGACAGAGTGAGAAGCCAAGAATAACAGACACATCTGCAGACACGGAGAGGCAGCCGGTAAGAGAGAGACACTTTGTTGGTGATGGCCACCATATAGACTGACGTGTGCGCTGGAACGCGCGGCGCACCTCCGCAGCGCATCTACGTGTGGCAGCGTTAATTGTTTGTTAACATGTTGGTGGAGGCACAGCTGATGCGGTGAAATGTCGCTTGTGTGTGGGTTGATAGCGCGGGTGTTTTGATTTCATACGGAAAGGGTGCTTTCTGAAATGTGGCTTTTTTCTGTTTTATTTAAGGTTTTTCACCCTTAGTTGCTGAAGGGAGCTTTGCTAAATGGGAGCTTTTTTTTCAGTGAAATGGAAATTATCAACTTCATGAACTAAATCTCAAAAATAAAAGGAGATAAAAAAGAGAAAAGTTGTTTTTTCATTGGAGTGAAGTCCAGTTAAAAATCCGAGTGGATGGGTCAATCCCTTTCAAGTGGGGAAATGCGCTAAACAGCTGACAGAACTTGACACACAATGTAAAATGTGATGCATCTCTTTCTGAATCTATTCTGCTCTAAACCTCTTTTATGTAAGGGTGTGGGAACCTCATTTATTCTGTAAACTTCTGAAACTCAACCCAATGTTTCTTAAACCATTCTGCTCTGAACCTCTCATGCCCAAAGTTAGTTTGTTGATAGTTGTCACTGTACAGTGTTGAGCGCTGTGTCTTCTTGAAATAAAGCTTTGTTTTTCAGAATATTCTACTCAAAACCTCTTTTCTTCTCATTGTGGAGTGCGATTTAAACCGCCCGTCCAACTGCGCCTGTGCCTCCCCCCCCCCCAAAAAAGTGTTACCAGCCGCCACTGGCTGCACCCTCTTCCTCCTTGGGTCGATAATCATCTTCTTGGTCTTATTTGCGGTCAAAGAGAGATTATTATCCCGACACCAGACCACAAGATCGTCCAACTCTCTTCTGTACGCAGTCATCATCATCATCACAGTTCTTGTGACAGATGTGCAGTTGTCAACTCTGACTGATTGGGGTCTGCCTTATAGAAAGTTCAGCATCCAGTTGCAGAGAGCAGGTGTCAGACTAAGACTGCATAACAATACTTGCTTTGACGTCAGACTATGAGTGTTGGACAGAGTTTGTGTGGTATGACAGTATTGAACACTGAGATGAAATCTATGAAAACCAGTCTTGCCTAGATGTCCTTGCCCTTTAAGTGCGTGAAAGTTGTGTAGATGACGTTGTTAACTGCATCATCAGTGGACTGGATCTGGCGATACGCAAACTTTAGCGGGTCCTGTGTGCACTTTGTTGTCAAGAGTCCTCCCTGTGGGTTGGTGTTGAGGACCTCGAAGTGGGCATAGAACTCATTCAGCTAATCTGGAAGTGAAGTTTGGCTGGTTGTGACCCCGCTGCTTCTCTTTTCCTGTGATGTGTTGCAGGCCCTGCCACATGGGTCAGGAATTTGCGGTGGAGTAGAATCACTGCAGCTTCTGTCTGTATCGTCTCTTGGATTTACTCAGGTCGTATTTGGCCTTCTTGCGTTGCGAGGCGAATGCAGAGGAGCGGGCATGTAGCATGGTCCGAACTTCACAGTTAATCTAGGGTTTTTGATTGGGGTAAATCCTGCCGTGCTTTGTGGGCACAATGTTCTTTACACATGTGCTGATATAGCCCGTTACACTGGACGTTTATTCCTCTAAGTCCACAGTCATTCCTCAGAGCAGCAGTTCTAAACATGCCCCAGTTTGTACTCCAAAGCCGTCCTGAACCATTTCAGTTTCTTCATTCCACACCTTAACAGTTTTACTTACTGGAGGGGCTTGCTTGAATCGTTGGCTGTATACTAGGTAGTGGAACGCTGAGATGTGATTGGACTGTCCAAAGTGTGGCTGGGGCACAGCCATGCAGGCCCCCTTTATGTCGCTGTACACATGGTCCAGGATGTTATTGTCCCTTGTCAGAAAGTTCATTTGTTAATGGTATTTTAGGAGGACACTCTTGAGGTTGCGATGGTTGTACTCGCCGACTACAGAAAACAGCATCCGGGTGTCCAGTCTCTTGTTTACTGATGACGTCATGCAGCAGCCCCAATGGCGTTGTGGAGTCCACTCGTGGCGAGATGTAAACTGCAAATATAAACACTGCACTGAACTCCTTTAGCAAGAAGAAGGGTCTACATTTCACCACGAACAGTTCAACACTAGCCAAGCAGTGTCTTTCAACCACCTGTACGTCCGAGCACCACCTGTTGCTCACGTAGAGACACGCTGAGTTGTAGTCCTAGTTCTCAGCTCATCCATTTTGTTTTTGAGAGCGCGAACATTAACTAACAACAGGCTAAGTAGTGGTGGCCGAGTAGCCCTAGCCTTTAGCCTAGCATGTAGCCTCCCTCTCTTGTCAAAATTCTGTCTTTTCCGCTCTCTCTGTCGTCTTTGCTGGGCACCCACGGCCGGTACTGTGTTTGTCAAGGTCTCGGCGTATCCAAATATGAATGTTCGTGGGGACAGTGAGCTCAAGGGGAGCTTTTCCGATCTCCAGAAAAGCTTAATTTTGATGATTAAGCTTAATTGATCAGCAGCAAAGCAAAAGAGACCGTCCAGAGCGCTCCGTCCAGGACACTCAGACACGGAGCCCATGTACGCACTCATGCTCACAATTTAACGACTTTTCCCAGCGAGCGACGCGACAGACGCGTTTGAGGCGACACGAACAGAGAGTTTGCCGCGGGGCTAACAGAGCGTTGGGTAGCGACAGGTTGTCCATGATTTCAGCTTGCTCCGACTGCATTATTATTAGCAATTTACATGGACAATATTATGACTCCAACCCACACTTATGATTTCCGTTCCAATGCAGATAACACAATTTTGTATGTACATGGCTCTTCTCCACCCTGTCAATATATCAGTAGGCTTTTGTCTTTCTACAGACATCCTCAAACCTTTACTGAATGCTGACAAAATGTATTTTATTCTCAAGAACCCATAATTCTATTTTAGAATGTATCTTTCTTTTATCTGTGCGTGAGAAAATGCAACAAAAAAAGTCCAACGCGATGACTACAAATTGTTGTTTTGACAAACAGTTCAAAATTCACAGAACACAAACAAATGTACTATTACAAAGAAACAAATCCTCTCAAATGTCCATTTTTTGCTTAAATTTTTACTTTTACAATTTCTGATATTTGGAGTATAATAAGTTTGTTTTAGTCATCTAACAACATGCATATTTCTCAAATTAAAAAGATATTTCGACGAACATCTCTGATTGTATTCATTTAATCCAAGCAGTTCAACTTAATCTAAGAGACATTCACTACTTGTATTGGTGATGGAAAACGTCCTAATCACCTATCTCTCAGTGGGAAGAGATTTCCAAGTTTTAATTATGACATGAATCAAACTATTGAATGGTAACCTAATGTGTCCGGCTCACCTTCCTCAAGAGGGAAACCAGGTCCTTGGGCCAGGCCGGGCTGTACTGGACACTGACTGTACTGAAGAGCTGAATCAGGGACTCCACAGAGTTACTGGCGTGGATGTCATAGGGCCTCTGGTGTGATAACAGGATGACAAGGAAAAAGGTGGAAGGGATGAATAGAGCCATGTTCAGTTTTGCAACCTAACAAGAGGAAAACTTTCCATGATGCCTTACCCATCCACGCAGCACTTCAAAAATCGTCACCCCTAGTGACCACCAGTCTACTTCAAAGGCGTAACCTGTTCCCCCACTTACAAAAGACTGGAAGATCTCTGGGGCTGAAAGCACAAACAGAAAACCACTTCTGGATCAGTAAAAAGCTTTTCCAACCGCTGCCTGCACATGTGGTTTAAAAAATCAAAAGCTACAAAAGTGCTCCTTTGCAAAATGTCAACAGAAACTGTTCAGATTCCTTGTGCAGCCTTATCACAAGACAAAATGGGACATTTTTGTCTCAGCTTTTACACAAATAGTCACGAGGTGTGTCATTTCTTTTCATTTAATTTAAACGAGTGCCTCTTTAGTGATGATGAGCGAGCAAAAATATGTTTAGAAAATCAGCAGTATCTTGTTTGAATACAGGATCTACTAGAAGCTTACCTCATGCTTACAGTCTATTGTAAAGGTGAATCAATTCTTGTAAAGGTACATACATTCTCCTATTCAAAGAATACAACAGCTTTATTCTTTTAACCTTTCTTTTGTCCTATTGGGACATTAATTTGTACAAAGTAGTCAGATGTGATGTCAGGGTTGACGAGGTGTTACCCATGTAGGGCTTGGTTCCAGCCAAGGCTGTGGCTCTCTCTCCATCCTTTATTATTGTTGCTATGTTGAAATCCGTCAGGTGAGCATGACCTGAGAAAAAGCAACCACAAAATCAATCAAGACTAAATCTATGAGAACTTATATAAAAATATTTTATGAAATGAACATATTGGTATTTGTAAAGACATGTCTCTGAACACATAGGAAATAATACATTTCATATCATATCTAAATATATATGTATATTAAGGCTGGGCAAAGTTGAAATAAATTAACTGATTAATCGCATGGTTTTTCTGCCATTAATTGCATTATGCGCCAAATTCAATAACTATGTAAAAACTAGTGTATTGTGCGCTTTTATTTTAAAGTAATGTTATCAGAACAATATATCAGGCACTTTGGAACAACAGCAAGTTAACATATATATATATATATATATATATATATATATATATATATATATATATATATATATATATATATATATATTTATAAATAAATCTTTTTTCTTTTTTTCTGAACAGGTACTAGAGAAACATTTGTATTTTATCAGGGAACAACATAAACAGTGTGTTCAGTTGTAAGGGTCCCTGTTATGGACAAGCCACTCCATCTTTTGTCCATGTTCAGTTTGTTCCTTACCTTAAATATGCATATTAAAGATGATAAATAATTGCTGATCTGTATATAAAAGCAATAAGTGCCTTTGATGATTTCCAGCTCAGTTCATTTTTTTTACTCAGTGACAAAAGTCCAGTCTGTGTTGCGCTTGAACAAGTGCACTAAACATCTTCTGAGCAGGCCTCCTCATGTGTGGAAAGTTCTCCTCTTTGAGAGAAGAGTAAAGATCTATCCAAGTGATACTGACTTGCGGGGTCAGGAGTTTTGCGGATGCATGTTTAATTTTTAATCTGGACGTGGAGACTGCAGCGCAAGGCTCCTTTGAGACTACTCACCGTCTGTGAGAGTTTTGTGAGGTGGAGCACCCACTGAGGACAGAAACTGCATAACAATATGTGCTTTGATGTCAGGCTAATGTCGGCAAGTCAGCAACAGTGACTGTAGGTGAAGCTACGGAAGCACCTTCAAAGTAAAGGCAGTGTTGTTGTATAGTATTTATAAGGTGTATCTCATTCATATGTTTTTAATTTATGATTTACCTCACGCGGGCCGGAATGCAGAGCCGTAAGATGCCCAGGTCTGAACTATGCTGTATGGGAGAGATTTAAAGTGCACCACCTGTGTGATAAGACCCTGACAATGCCAAAAAAAGAAAGAGCTATCAACGCATGGTAAAATAATTAACGCTATTAAGCATTGCTGTGTTAAAACGGGCTTTAATGCGTTTCAATGCATTTCAATGCATTTTAATTTGTTTTGTTTAACTTGTTCCTAGTGTTTGTTGGGAAGCTAAACAAAGAGAGACTTAGGGCCCAAAGGTATGTAGGTATGAATACAGTCTTGGCAACAATTTATGTGTCAGGGATAGAACTTTAGTTATGTTTGTTTAAATTACACCACCAAACTGCCTTCTGGGTAAAACCCACCCACACAGGAAGAGACAAAAAGTCTCCTGTGCGACTGAGTGGCCGGGCTATACCCAGCATGCATTTTCACAGTGTAATTTGTTTTTAAACCATGAGTTAAGATCTATCCATGAGACATAAGTACCTCCGACCATGCCCAATTCATACCATATAGAAAGGCAGTCAAATCTCTTGCCATCAGGTGGCATGTTTTGATGTAGTTTGACAGATGTGCTGACAATGAAAATATGGTCACTGATCCCATGCAGGTGAAACCACACAAAAAAAACAGGCATTTCCAAAGAATTTCAAAATTACTCTATTTATATGGTGCAAAAGGTGGAGGGTGGTCTTCCCAAGTATTAATTGGTGGGGTTTCACCAATAAAGAGTTCTGGGATCTGCTCTGAACAGTAGTTTTAAATTACAAAAGAGATGTACTTTAATACAGTAGAGGTTACTTTAGTAGGATACATTAATAAACTAAAATAATACAGTGATGTTGATCGGGAAATGACATACACAGATAGAAGAAATATACATTCTAAAATAGAATTACGGGTTCTTGAGAATAAAATACATTTTGTCAGCATTCAGTAAAGGTTTGAGGATGTTTGAAGAACATTAAAAGCATACTGTTATATTGACACAGCTTAAGGTGGATTGTGTCATCCGCATAGAAATGGATATCATAAGTCTGTGTTGGAGTCATAATATTGTTCATGTAGATTTAAATTATAATGGTCCAATCCCAAAACTAAAATAAGCCCCTTTGATTATCAAAATGGAGGTTGTTTTGAGACCATGTGTACAGATTGGCTGTCTTGTATCAGACATGTAATAATGAAACAAGCTCTGAGAAAGATACTTTAGCCTGCATTTTTCCATCCTATGTAGGTTAGCTACATAGGATGAGTATTATTTTATGTGCTGCACAAACAAAGTTAAACAAACACAAAGCAAGCAGTTCACGTCCTTACCTTGCTCATCCAAGAGGACATTGTCCGGCTTCACATCTCTAAAGGAGAAAATAGGAGACACACTAATCACCATTTACCATGTAAAACATGTTAATACCGTAAAACAACCTCGTATTAGGTCAAAAACAAGGCAAACAGGTCCGGTGGCTCAATAGTATTCATATAGTTTCATTAAAAACTGTGATGAGAATATTACTAGTGGGCTGCATCAAGATATAGGTGGTGCTAATTGCCCAGGTACCTTTAAACTATTGTAGACACGAGACAGCACAATAAGATGACGTAATTGAGTGGAGGATGCAGATTTTGTATTTTAATTTTAATAATCCTTTATTAATCCCACAGTGGGTAAATTATTCCAATCCTTAGTAATTCAGGAGCAGTGGGCTGCTGCGAAGCTCTCAGGGAGAAACTGAGGTTTCAGTGTTCTGCTCCAGGACACTTCTTCGACAGACAAACTATATTATACATAGAAACTATACAATATACTACAGGGATCTGTGATTTCTGGACGACTACTCCTCATGAGCTACTTGAGAACTTCAAATTTTACAAAAGTACACGGACATAAAACGTCATTAATACATACATGGCGAAAGCCTGTACTTTCGTGAAAATGTTTACGTTATGCCAGTGGCGGCTGGTGGATTTTTTTTGGTGTAGGGCTAGCCAATTAATTTCAGCAAACATCCAGGTATGATTCAATTCAAAAAAGGTATCATGCATTACTACTTTGCAGTTAAATATTTAACATTTATTCAAACACTTTTAGTGCCTTTTTACAAAGGCACTAAAACGATAATTATGTTTAGTTCCTAAACATAATTATCAAAAATGCATAATGTAAAGGCTGCGGTTAGCTCCCGCCTTATGCACCCTCTGATCCTGGGAACCCATTGGCCCGGGTTTAATAAGTTAATGGGGCAGGCAGCGGGGGTGCGTTTACGGCAGACAGGGTCATGCGATATATGCGCTGTGTTCAGCGGGGACGCGAGGTTGTCCGACACTGCAGACGGGGAGGGAGAGGAGGAACCGGCGGAGACCCCTGTGGAGGCTTCACCGGCTCCCCAGTTCCACTCCATGGAGGATTTTCAGCTTAAGCAGTCTCTTGACAATACTCTGCGCGTGGCCTTTGACCAAGTGATACGGGTTGATGGTCAGCTGCTGCGCCCCGACACAGTGCAGTCATATCCGCACTTCGCATTGATTAGGGACAGGCTGTACCGGGTGAGTTGTGATATTCAGACAGGGCAGGAAAACACCAAGTTGTTGGTGCCAAAAAGCCACCGGGAAATGATTTTCCAGGCGGCTCACTATAACCCGATGGCTGGTCACATGGGATATGAAAAACGCTAGACCGGATAATGACCCGATTTTATTGACCGGGCATCCGGGGGGAGGTGCGCCGTTGGCGCACGTCCTGCCCGGAATGCCAATTGGTAAATCAACCGGCCATTCCGAGGGCGCCTTTGCATCCTCTGCCATTAATCGAGGTTCCGTTCGAGCGAATCGGCATGGACCTCATCGGGCCATTTCACCGGAGCGCACGCGAATATCGCTTTGTGTTAGTCCTGGTGGATTACGCAACACGATATCCGGAGATGGTGCCATTGCACAACATTTCTGCAAAGAGCGTTGCCTAGGCTCAGTTTCAGGTCATCTCCCGAGTCGGGATCCCGAAAGAGATTCTGACTGACTAGGGCACGTTGTTCATGTCACGTACACTAAGAGAACTTTACGGGTTAATGGGCATTAAATATATTCGAACCAGTGTGTACAACCCACAGACCGACGGTCAGGTGGAGCGTCTGAATAAGACTTTGAAGTGCACTAGGGCACGTTGTTCATGTCACGTACACTAAGAGAACTTTACGGGTTAATGGGCATTAAATATATTCGAACCAGTGTGTACAACCCACAGACCGACGGTCAGGTGGAGCGTCTGAATAAGACTTTGAAGTGCATGATTCGTAAATTTATTAGTGAAGACGAATGTAATTGGGATAAATGGCTGGAATTTCTGTTGTTTGCAGTGCGGGAGGTTCCCTCGGCCTCCACAGGATTTTCTCCCTTTGAACTGCTGTTTGGCACGACAGTACGTGAGGTGCTCGACCTGATAAAAGAAAACTGGAGGGGAAGGGCTGAGCACCAGTAAAAATGAAATCCAATACGTCCTGGACCTCCGAGCAAAACTCCACACACTGGGTCGGATGTCACGTGGGAATTTGCTCCAGCACCAGGAGCAGCAAAAACGGCTGTACGACAGAGGAGCCAGGCTGAGACAATTCTCACCGGGAGAAAAGGTACTTGTATTACTTCCTACTTCCAGCTCTAAACTCCTCGCCAAGTGGCAAGGGCCCTTTGTGGTCACACGGCGAGTGGGGGATGTCGACTATGAGGTGGTGCGTTCTGACAGGGGCGGAGCTACACAGATCTACCACCTCAACCTCCTAAAAGCATGGAGAGAGGCGGAGTCTGTTGTCCGCGATTTCTAAGAGAGAGGAGGAGGGGCCTGAAGTTCTAAAATCCACCAATCCGGCCTAGCTCCATTGAGAAGGCCATCTCTCCGGGACCCAGAGAACAGACGTTGCCCAGTTGCGAGCACAGTTTGCTGAGATGGGCCGCTCGTCACCGCCATCCTCCCGGTGCTGAATCAAACTGCTGCCGGTCACCCGGAAGGAGCGCTGATAGCGGCTTCATTCAGGTTGTTGTGGGACTATGGATACGATTATGAACCCAGAGACCGAGAGATGATGTTCACACGTTTCAATGACAAGTATAAAGCAGATCCAGTGGTTATTTCATTTATAGTCTACAACGGAAAAGATTGCTCTTTTCAAGGAGAAAAGCAGCGGAGATAAGCCACGTCCCCTTTGTGACGCCGCGATTAGTCCTGCAGCTTTTGGTGAGAACACACTTCTTCTTGACCTGCGTCAAAAAAAATCTTAACACACGTCAAGAATTTTTTTAACGAGTTTGGTGTGATCGCACCATTAGACGGGCAGGCGGTGGAGGTATGTGGGGGTGTGGTTTAAACTCAGCTGCGGAGGGGAAGTGGACGAGCAACTCAGGGAACAGGTGATGAGATTGAGGGTGATCATACGCAGCTGGGTGCAATTGTCTGTTTGTGTGTGCAACGACGTAGTCGTCTGGTATCGAGGGCAAAATAAAGCTCATTACCAACCAAAGCTAATTGTGTGGCTGTCTTTGTAGTGCCCAATACGCCCGTGGTAACGAGACCTGTTACATATATTTCTATCAGGTAGATTATATCTCGGGTAAAATATGTAACGTTAGTGATGGTGTTGCTATTTTTAACATTAGTGACAAAGTTTATTTCACACTAAAATATTTAATTACTTTTATTTGCCTTAAAATTATACTGGAAGAATATTGAGTGGAAGAGATAATGTTGCGATTTTCAGTTGCTGAGAGCAACATTGTTATCGCTAGTCACGATATGCAGAGATCGTTAGGTTCCGTATCAACATTCTGCTGCTAATGGCATACTGAATCGTTCATTTAGTACACAGTCCACACTGATTTAAATCATATACTATGGGACTGCATACCACACACTCGAACGTGATGAAAATATGGCTTTTTAAAAAAAAAAAAAAAAAATTTAATACTTTTTATTTATAGATGTTTTTCAGGTAACATAGAATGCAACAAAACATTATAAATGACAAAAAATAAAATAAAATACATATTTAGATAAATGAAGAGAATGAAAACAATAGGGGTCAACAATCGCTCTTTACGCTATTTAGGTCCATTCTTTTCTAGCCACTTAACCCCTTTAATGCTATCCTTTTCTCACAGCACCTTTAGAAAAGGAGTCACTTTTTCCATATTGTATATTTCCTCAACAATGTCCAGCCACTGACCTTTGTTTGAGGAGGGGGGTGGGGCGCTTTTAATCCAGCTCCTTGTGATGGCCTTTTTAACTGCCAGTATCAAGACTTTATATAGATAGTTGTCTTTCTTATGTATTAGATTACCAGGTATTAGTCCCAGATAAACAGTCTGTGTGTTCCTGGGGAGCTTATAAATTAAGATCTCCTCCAGAGTCTGAATGACTTTGTCCCAGTATGTTTGAAGTTTTGGGCATGTCCAAAAAATGTGTGAGTGGTTGGCATTTATCTGCCCATACTCTCTCCAGCATGGCTGCTCTTTACCTAATTGTAATTGTTTGAGTGTGGTGTAATAAAAAAGCAGATTTAGTTCTTTCAACTAAATTCCCTCCATTTTCTAGAACTAGTGGAAGTCTGTTGCGTTGTACACATGGAATGACAATCACTATTTGACAATTTGATGTTCACTTCCCATTTCAGTTTTACATATAGTGTGTTACATATAGTGTGTTACCTCCGTTTATAGTTACTTCAGTTTATAGTTTTACATATAGTGTGTTATTTTCGTTTATAGTTACTTCCATTTATAGTTTTACATATAGTGTGTTACTTCCGTTTGAAAGTCATGGTTTTCCCCATAGAGTAGTAAGATGCCAGTTACATCGCAAATTTACCCAAGGACCAACTTGAGAATTTAATATTTACCAGAGAAAGAGATAAATGAGTGGGAAAACAATTACCAGAAGCCATAAGGGGGAATAAAAAATGCCCAAATCTCAAGATAAAGCAAAAGCTTGCAACATTGAAACAGATCACGGGAAAATGAAACAGCTGATCCCGGTGACGTAATCAGGGCGATAAGAGCTAAAAACTGATCTCAAAGGGGACAACGACTGCCTGTGACAGGAAATTAATCACATGGGATAAGGAATCAACATCAAACTTGACCACCTGTTGTCGGAAATACAGAGTCTGTCCGACCGAGTTGGAGAGGCGAAGACCCGGGTAGAACAGGTAAAGGGATGGGCGGTGGAGGTGACAGGATAAGAGCGCTTTGCACCTGCCTCTGCACCGCTCTGCACCTGCCCTTCCTCCCTCTCTGCGTGGCAGAGGGAGAGTAGGGAAACTCCGTACAACACTTCATCGGGAAACTCCTCAAAAGTGAGCTGCCAATACCACAAAACTTGGACCTCAGAATACAGCGGCCTCATAGATCAAGGGCGCAGAAACCCCGTCTCGAAGCCCCTCAGAGACCTATCACTATCAACTTCCAGGAGTTCACAACTAAAGACATGGTACTGAGAGAAGCTTGGAAAAAGGGAGGAATCCAACTGAGTACCAGAACTCTCTACTTTGACCACAATTATGCGACTGAGATCGTCAAGAATCGCAGGGAATACAATGGAATAAGAAAGGAGAAGGGGATTCGCTTCCAAGCACCATACACAAATATCCGGATCCACTGGGATACGGGAACCCGAACATATGTCAGTGCACAAGAAGCACAGCGGGAGCTGAAGAGATGCGGATTCTCCGTGGAGGAGCTGGAGACTACCGAAGAAGAGAGCGACCTGGAAACACGGCTCCGCAAACTTCTGGGGAGGCAGCAGGTATCGGGTCACTAAGAGAAAGGTCCAGCCATGTCACAGAAAGCGAGGGATAAACTCCAGGAGTTCCATAGGGGACCCCCTGAGCAAACATGAATGAGCTCTCAAGCCTTACGACCCGGTATGACTGCTACAATTGTGAGACTCTAACTTGACTACACTTGATTTGTATCTTGGCTTTATACTGATCATTATATAATAAAAGTGTATGTTTTTTTTTTTAATGTTTTTTTTATTTTTAATAAATGAAGATCAGACAGGCTTTATAAAAGGTCGGCAAACACAGGATAATGTTAGACGAACCCTACATATTACAGAACAGGCTAATACACCACAAATAAGTGCAGCTCTGGTCAGCCTCGATGCTGAAAAGGCATTCGATAGTCAGTTGGTCTTTTCTGTATAAAGTGCTAGAAAGGTGAGGTTTTAACAATCAAATCATTAGGTGCGTACAATCTTTATATAGAGACCCAACCACTAGAATTAAGATCAATGGCCACCTGTCTGGTAGTTTTAAGCTGTCTAGAGGCACTTGCCAGGGTTGCTGCCTTAGCCCCTCCCTCTTTGCAAAATTCATAGCCTCTGGCTCAAGCCATTAGACAAAACAAAGAGGTGAAAACAATCATTATATCAAAGGAGGAACATATAATAGGACTCTTCGCAGATGACACTTACTTGATACTCACCTCCAAAATCCCAACTTTTCAATTCCAAAACTTATGACAATTTTAGCTGGCTGTGGTCGGATGTCAGGCTATAAACTGAACATCTCAAAAACACAAGTACTCTCTTTTAATTACACTCCAAGTGAGGCAATTAGGCAGAAATATAAACTGCAGTGGGAAGCAAAATCATTAAAATATCTGGCAGAACGGAGGTTGATTACCAAATCTCAGAGAAATATTATTAAGCGACCCAATTGAGATATATTGTCTATTGGTGCTTCCCGGAGTATCAAGTAGGATGGAAACATATTGAATTAAATCTGAGCCAATCACAATCCCAGGCCAGACTAGGAGGAAAAGATTACCATGACCAAAAGGGAGATAATTTCATTTTAGATGAAACATTGGATATCTGGAAGGAGATAGTCAAGAAATAAAAATTGGAAGGAGACGGTAAGCTTTTGATCTGGCCCTCTATGACCCCTTGGTTTAGACCTGGACAGATAGATAGTACTTTAGTTCGCTGGAGAGAAAAAGGAATAACTGCAGTATGGACTCATATAGAGGGAAACACTAAAACTTTTGAAAAACTCAAAAGAGAATTGAATTTAGGAAACAGAGACCTTTTCAGAAATTTACAGGTAAGACACTTCTACAATACAGAAATTGAAAAAAAGGAATATCAGCAGAAGGTATTGAATTGATCGAAGTGTTGACAAGTGCCTACAAACAAACCCCCTCAAAGTTGGTCTCCAAACTGTACAGTAGTTTATGAAAATATGGCTTTAAATGTTTCTTTTTTGCATTCATTTGAATTGGGTAAGAGTCTCATCAATGGTGCATAAACATTTGAAGACACGCTATTTTCAGTCTCTACATGGTCTTTATATCAGTGTACTTTTAGGTCCCACCCTTCATGATTTATTCAGATGTAAAAATATGTGTTGTGTTGAAATTTGCAGCGTATTTTTTTACCCAACTTATTTTACTTCTGCAAATTAAATGTGCATAAAATCTTGGTTAGTAAAAGTGTTTCAGATTCAGGGTGTTTGCCAAAAGCCTAATTTGTTCCTATAAATAACGAAAATACTGCAACAGTGTCTTCAAATCCTGAGGTAGGAAAAGCTCCAAATAGCAGTGTACAGTATGTGTGTTTATGAAGTCTGGAGGAGGTGTTTGTAGGCTTGTGCGTGTGTGAACTACTGTACATGTTAGTTCAACAGTGGGAGAACACTTTAATTTCCTGCATTTCAAACAGACCATCATCAATCCCCCTGGAGGCTCTTGCAGGTTTGTCTGCACATGCTTATTACACTGAGCAACCCGAGCAACGGAAGGACACATCCAGGCGGGCGCACATCCCAGACCCTCCAAGCCCTCCACAGGCAATTAACAGAGCACAGCTTATTTAATTATGCTGTGCGTCACGCTGGTGTGGAGAATACACACACGATCCACAGAGAGCATCGACACTTCCCGCAGGATACATTTGCTCTCATGTGCTAGCTATGCTATGCTAAACTGATGCTAACATTCTTGGAGGAGAGTGGCGGTGGTGGTAGTGGTGGTCTGATCCAGCACTACAAGGCTCGAGGTAAATGCTTTTCATGTTCATAGGAGCAAGGCTGATTTGGGTGCCAGCTACAGAACGATGTCATTTTGTTTGATGCACAAAAATTCACCTAACGTTTTACTTATTTCGCAGCAAGCCCGGAAATACAGATCCAACATGAAACGACATGAAAGTCAATTCTCATTTTGTATAGGAACAGCTTACATATGTTGAGTGTATGATGAAGACAATGCAGCTTGGTGGTTTGTGCAGAGAGGGGGAAAAGGTACTCTCCACTTTTACTTCTCTTCAGACCAGTTTTACCTCCATGGATATGCCGGCAGCTGACTGTTGCTAGGAGACTGGAGACCCTCTCTTCCTTCAATTGGTGCAACAAAATAATTGTATAGTATTCTCCTGTCAAAAACTTACTGGGTGGAACAAAATTGTAGAGCTGGGGGACGGCCATGGATACCAGGGATTGGATTATGGCTCCGAGAACGGACACAATTGTGTCAAAGGCAGAACAGTCGATGTCAAGGTTGGTGGAAAAACATTTGGATAAAAAAAAGCATAGCCATAAGCAGCACCTGTCACCTAATATGTACTGCAGTTCTGAAGTCTAGTCTTTACCAACTAGACTGGGAAAAACACTGTTGTGTTCGTGAAATGTGGAAGAGTGACGAACCATTTGAAATTATAATCACACACGCTTGTGATGTAACATCATCCATATGGAACACTAGAGAAATATGAACTGACAGGGGACTCGCATGCAGCTTCACACAAACAAACAGCTTCCTACTGAAACAGCTAAAAGGGACTATGTAGGATGAAATGCATGATTATTATGATGTCTGACGTGTGTATTACTTTGCTTGAGGAATCCTTTTGTTACATACACTTATTGGTGTTCTTGTTCGATGAGAAGATTGACACCACTAACTATCAATGAGTCTTAATGGAGTCTCGTGGTTGCAATGAGGTTGCCAGACAACCAGTGTAATGCTTAGACCGGAGAAATAGTTCAGCAACAAGTTCAAGTTTTTGTTTCTACACTTTTGTTTCCAAACTTTTGAGAGAGAGAAGACATGTCATTTGTAAGCAATGTATATATTTACCCACCATCCCTCAAAGACATGACCGTCAATCAGGACTCTTCAATGCACTTTGATCAAATCATCAAATGGGTTATTGAGTTCTAGAGGTGCTGGTGGGTATATATTTTTTACCTTTGAGTAAAAGAGTGACAGGCGAGCTGGTTCCTGACGTTATGCTAAACTCAGCCGATTGTCTCTGGCTTCAACTTTTTAGTTAACCTAAAGACATATTGGTTTCCTCTTTTAACTCTCAGCCAAAAAGTAAGTTTTTCAGTTTTTGCTTTACTTTTTTAAATTTTCACTAATCGTCATCATTCTGTCAAACACTTTAATAAACAATATTTGCAGGAATAGTACAGATGCTACACTGTCACAAAAACAGACACACACTCACACAGTTGGGTTTTAATGACTTTTGGGGACATTACAGTGACTTCCATTCATTATCTGGAGAGTTACACTAATCCTAACCATAAACGCTACCAACCTAATCCTAACTTTTACCTTAATCTTAATACAAACCGAACCATAACCTTAACTTCATCCGAATTTTACCCTCATCTGAAGCCAAGTCTCCACCCAAAGATGTAATGATTTACAATATAGGGATGTGAATTGTGTTCCCCATTTTGTCTCCAACAAGAAGGTGAGTTTTCACAATGGTAGTGTGTTCTGAGATTTCTCCACAAGTCGGATAGAACCCAAACACACACACGCCAACAGCACACAGTTGTTTGAACCAAGAAATACAGCCCAAATGAGATTTTGAACAACGTTCAAACTGTTCTTCAGCCATCTGTGGCTCTAAATTTGCAGTCAGCAGGATCTGTGTCTTTCACCTACTGGACCGCAAAGACGAATACTGTTACACTCAGTTTATTTATTTACACAAAGAGATCGACATCGCGTCCCACCCTGGTTGAAGATGATGGATGGTAACAATTACGAGAACAAATATTACAGCTATTTTTATACATGGAAAGTAATGGAAGTAAAAACAGGGATACCCAAGTGCCAAGATAAGGCAATACCTGCAGCCCACACTAACACTTAACTAAAAAGCCTACAGACAGAGGGCTTACATAAGGCTTTCTTTGCTTGTTTAGTCTGTTTTTCAGTCTAATTTTTCAGCTTCCAGTTAGAACATAACAGACACAGTTATCCTTACACTGTAATCGGGAAAGCCTGAACACAACAGCAGGTTAAAAATTGTGCAAAAATAATCTAAATAAAATACAGAGGTCACCTGAGCCAAAACAAAAACATGACTAACCCTCTCTACTATCCTTTCTGACACTGGACATCACTGTGCACTCCTCTGGAAGAATAATCTAAGGTCATCTGGAGACATGTCCTAACCGTTGAGATCAAAGTGGAAGCAGGGGAGATTAGTCCAGAGATGATAAAAGTGGGTGTATAACGCTCTTGCGTGAGCCACAAAGAAAAGAAAAGACCCTTGACGTTTCTCTTGAATTTGTTTTTGGAGTTCCAGCCTCGAGAATAAACTATTACATTAATAAATCACCAATTATAATACTGCTGGAGAAACAGAACACAATGGAAGAAACCTCTTGAATACTTAAACTTAGAGACAGATAATATTCAGAGTTCTTTCGATGTGAAAAAAAAAGAGTCTGTAAACATTTTAAATGCTGATGTCCAAATGTTTCGAAGCAAATGAATGAATGAAAACAGGAAAGACCAGGGAAAAATGTGTTTTTTTTAAAATATATATCCACAAAAAGGCATGGAAGATGTACAGGACCTTGAATTGAGTGAGTACCTATGAATGATGTGCTGGTTCTGCAGGTAGTCAAGTGCCAGTGTCATCTCACAGAGGTAGAGTTTGACAGCGTCCTCGCTGAACT
Source organism: Clinocottus analis (assembly GCF_023055335.1). Taxonomy (NCBI): domain Eukaryota; kingdom Metazoa; phylum Chordata; class Actinopteri; order Perciformes; family Cottidae; genus Clinocottus; species Clinocottus analis. The sequence continues at coordinate 18,560,981 of NW_027176240.1, read as the reverse complement.
GGACGCTCTGCTGCAGGTGATAGCGAAGATCTCCTCCCAGCAGGAGGTCCACCACCATGAACATATCCTCCTCATCCTGGAAGGAGTACCTGGGACCAGAGGGTGGGACGATGGGTGGTTGGGGGAAGAGAGAAAGTACACAGCACTCACTTACTGGTGGAAAGAAAACACACACTGTGCGAACACAGGAAGGACTGAGCACACAAACACATGTACAGGGGCTTGTGTGGAAGCAGTGCGCAAAGTACGTAACGTGCAAAGGTTATCAGCAGAGACGCATGTTTGTAGAAACAAGGACAAAAGCCATGCCTATGAGAAACTACAGGAAAACATGATATATTCATGTGTCCGGCTCTATCTCGTACCTAAATCCCTTTGTATCAGCAACCTTACTGCATAATGCAACCCTAACTCCTATGCACTGTCTCCTGCCCCTCTTCTCTACCTGAGACTTTTAGCTGGTCTTTGCAGATTAAAGTACATGGGGACATTGTCGTGATTGTTATAGTCTTCAACCAATCAGATCTTTAGTTTGACATGCTGGGCATATTCTTTGACGTGTCAGCGCCTGCGAGGCGGCCGAGAAGTACATCATCATTAACATGTGCTGTGATTGGTCAGTGGGCCAGTGTGACCATTAACATGCGCTTTGATTGGTCAGTGGACCAGCGTGACTTGTGTCAAGAGAAAGCTACTGAGCTGCGAGTAGAACTCAGTAAGAGTAAGAACAGTTCAGGCTCAATGGCTGAAAGAGGAGGAAAAACAGCAGATTTACTGACAACGCTTTTGTCACAGAGGGTTATGGGCACATTATCGACTGCCACTATTGAGCGGAGATTTTCAGCCCTAAAACGGGTGGCTCAACTGTCCTCACTGACATGCATGGCCATAGAGAAGGACTTGGTACTGGAACTGAAGCGTACTGATAAACTATACAACCGTGTCATTTAACTGTTTAACAAGAAAGGATGGACTTTGTTTTCAAGTGAACAGCGGCTGGTGTGTGAACTGCTGTTTGTGTTACTGTTTTTACATCTGCAGTCGTATTTATTCATATACAAGCCACAGCGCTGTAGAGGTGGTGGGGGAGGCAGGGGTTCCCTCACCGTCAGCTGTCCTTCTGATCATGGCTCGTTCTTTTGAGTGTGTGGTTTTTCACAATGACAGTTTTGTAGTATTGTTTTGTCAGATTTTGTTATTACTAAATTCTTGTTGATGTGAACTACATGTGTTGTCCATTAATGACATAGCATCCTGTCATGCACATATTTATGTCTACGATATCAGACCACAGTTAGAAAATACAAGGCCTGCCACTGTTTTAAGGTATGTCAGTGCGTTTACATGATGGTATTAATTCAAATTTTGCTTTAGTCGGACTATGCTCTCTTTCTGGGCAACTGCCATTATCCTAATATACACGGCAGTGAATAAATCGAATCATTGGCCGAAATCATGTCATATCCGATACGATAGGTTGCGCTGTTTTCATTACATCTAGTGATGATACAGCCATCTCCGCTTGACCGCTTAACTCTTCATAATGGAGAGAACCCCGCTACCTTCGGTGGTTGTCGGGGACTAGCGGAGAGCAAACAGGGAACTAGCAGCAGCGCTAGCTGGCTAAAGCAGGGAGCTAGTGGAGACACCCACCGAAGGTAGTATCGTCTTATAACCCGACTTTTATGTTTGTTTGTTTCTGCCGGCCGGCTCCCGGCAGTGACAACTTATTGTCTCTTTCGACTTCCGGGTCACGACCTGGGAGGGAGGGAGAGATGGAAGGAGCGGCGGGATCTTGAGCAGGCGCAAATGTGCGTAGTCCAGTTCCTAATCCGATTCACCATCTACATGCCGCGATGCCCGAATTTTCAACCGAGTCAGCTTGAGTTATCTAGGGCTGTTAATCGCATCGTAGTCGGACCGCAATCATTCGAACAAAGGTGTTTACATGAAAGGGATAATTCGATTTCAGTCCAATTAAGCCAGTAATTCAAATGCATGTAACCACACTGAATCTATGCTTAAGATGGTTTCGGCATGAGCGTACACTTCCTAGAAGGTTTTAATGGAAGGTTTAATGGTTTCAAAGGTTGCCCAATGGAGGGTAAAAAAAAAACAATAAATAAAAGGTGAAATGAGAAGAAAGTGGTTAACGAATTGAATTTTGAAAAAAGCCTATTTTTGCATGAAGTGACTTAATTCGAGGCCGCTTGTGGTGCGCTAAACTTTTTTGTCAATCATGCTTACTAATCATGCACAGCCTTTCAGTGATCTGGGTGAACACTCCACAATTTCTGCAAGAGACACACATTAAGCCACACGGGTGAACAAATCGTTTTGTTGGAACAGAATCAAATTTCTTATCAAAGAAAAAAGGCAGAATAATATCTTAATAGGTCCCCCGTGTCAATTTGCAGAGAGGGAAAACAAACCCAGCCTTATTTGTTTATTCTATCAAACTCGGTTTTATGGTGGTTGCTGCTGAACCAATTAATTATTTTCCCATTAAAGCTTCGATACTGTGCTCATATTACTTATTTTTATAGCCCTGAGTTCCCTTTGTGTCTTCAGGCTTGGCCCTGAACACTGGGACATTCTGATTAGACCTATTCAGGTGCAATTTCCTGCCTCTCTATAAGTAAGAAATGGGGCCTGGGTTTGCTGTTGAGAGAAAATCATTCTACCTCTTCCACGGATTGGTGGTTCTGCCACAAAAGAAAAGAAAAAAAAACATTTGCTGATCTGTTGTGTCAGTTTTCTTATTCTAAAACACAGAACAGACTGATGAAAGGACCTTAACTTCCATGTGATGGGATGGATATTGGCTGGAAAGTACGCTCTACTGACTCGAACATCTGGCTTGTATTACCATCAAAAGGTTTTCCGAACAAGACTCCCATTATTCCTACAACTCATTACACACCCTGCCACCATTATGGCAAAACAGTCCTGTGAGAATGCACTCAATAGGAAATGACAGGCACAGTAAACCAACCTGCCCCGACTCTTCAAAGATCAGCCTCACTATTAAAACAGAGCAGCCTTAGCAGATGGCCGGCCCCGGGGTCTTGTTGCAGTTGGCAGGGATTCCTCAGTGTCACCTTTTTATCACCTCATTGTTACAGACTGATTCACAGTATTCAGTTGACAGATGAGCTTCCTCTGAGGTGGCACTCGCTATCTCAGACAAAACAGTTTTCCCAATCCCCTGCCGAAAAATCTGGACTCACAGGAGAAAGACCGCAATGACTCCGTCTAATTGTCAGTTTTTTCCCTGCCTTTGCCGAGGTGACAAGGTGGTGTCAGATATGTATGGGGGGACAGAAAATAACTTAAGAATAAATCAATAAATGCATGAATAAATACAGGAATAAATAAATGCTTAAATAAATGTATAAATAGATACAGGAATAGATGAATAAATGCTTGAATAAATGTATAAACAAATAAAAAAATACAGTAACATATAAATGTAAGTTGTACATAAACAGGACACCATTAAATACATATATTTCTACATTTCTGTATTTCTTCATTTATTTATGTCTGTATTTATGTGTCCACACGTATTTCTTATTTATTTATGCCTGTATTTATGTGTCACTATATGCAAATGACCTGGGGCGATCTAAACCTCACTGTTAAACAGGATTGGTCAACTTGGGGGCCAGACAGAAGCAACTAATTCCTACCACATGGCCCCTGTAGATAAAGTCAGAAATCTGTCTATGCTAGCAGCCCTGGTCTGGCTGCAGACCTGCAGCCAGACCAGGGCCCTGTTTTTCGTACCTGGTTTACTGAGTTAGCTGGATAATTTTTAGGATAAGATGACTCATGTCATGCTTTTCGTTTTTTCGAAGCAAGTTTAGAAAAATCACCATCGCAATCGAAATCCCTTATCCCTCGTATGGTTTAGTGCTTTTTGTCCCACCATACAAAAAGCAGCTCCCTTCCTCATTGATGAAGGAGCAATATTAGTTATTTTAGTTTTCTAGGGAGAGAGTTCTTCCAGATCGCCAAGATCCGTTCTCACATTAGGATGACTTCTTGTACAAGCGCGATCAATTCTGCCGACACGGCACAGCTGAGCGTTGGCCGTCTCACATAATGTACACATACTGTATGCAGACTGGATCACAGATTGTACTGTTTTGTACAGTGTTTGCGATGCGGAGAACATCTTGAAAGCCGCTGCATGCCGTGCCGTTTATTTAGCGCTTAAGAAATTTATGGATGTGTTGAAAGCACTCATAATTATATGGCAGTGTTATAAGTAAACCATACATGTCATTATTGTTGAACGTGATTACGGTGGACTCATGATGAGAAGAATACAAAGAATTACAGACAATGTAGTTTCACGATGAATAATACATACATATTGATCTGCCCATACACATATTCAAACTCCGAGTTACATGGTAATCTACACACATACAAGAATATACATATATATATAGTACATGATACGCACATACAGTACATATATCCTCATAAGTATATATTAATTGGTATACTACTGACATCAGGCACATTCAAATAAATATAATCTGATTGATTTGGGTGACGAGGCACATAAAATTAGCCTATACATTTCCCCAACACTGACACATTTACTTGTCTATTATTTTGCAATGCTTATGTGACTCAAGCTAGACCAGCGGAGGTGACGTCATGCTGCTTTCACAACAGGAAGTGTTGCTAATATTCGCTATGCTTTGAATGTGAACGCACAATGAGACGTTGCCATCATTATGGGCTTAAATGGATCTTATGTAGCCATGATCATCTTCTACTCGTCGTCGGAAAAATAGGGCTCTGCCGGCAGACCTGCTGTGGTATGTGGCCCCCTATAGGGCCCTGCTGGCAGACCTGCTGTGGTATGTGGCCCCCTATATCCAGCAAAAACTGAACAATGTCCTTATCAACGTGGTTCTCTAAACTGTCTGCTAAAGGTCGCAATTGATTTGAAATGGCTTGTAACAACAATGGCCGCGTTTCCCAGATTCGTTAAGACGCTCTTAAGCGCTAAGAGCGTCTTAGGAGCGTCTTAGGAGCGTCTTAGGAGCGTCTTAGGAGCGCTGTGAAAGAAGGACGTGTTTCCCAGAGTCGTTCTTAGCTTAAGACGCTCTTTCACTAAGAATGAAACGTAAGATCAGTCTGACCCACTCTTAGCAGCCTTCTTAGCGACTAAACACTCACTGCAGCCGCGTCAGGTAAAGTTATATCTGACACTCAAAGGAATAATAAAACCATGCGTCATGATGAATGTGCGCCCACAGCTGCAGAACACTGACGCAAGAATAATAATAGCATAAGAAGAAAAATAACAATATAAAAATAAAGAATTGTCCATGTGTTCCAGTAACTACATAAATCAATTTAATTATCATTACTATCACTCATTACATTTTCACACACATTCGGCATCTGCATATGAGTTTACATTAGCTATAAAAACAGTAACAACTCTGTGGTATTCCATAGATATCAGGGAAACTGACAGGTGTAACTGAACTCGGCTCCAAGAGAGACACCACGGCTGCAATACAGCATAATGTTAAGAGATGTTAAGAAGGCAGTTAAGAATGCGTCTGAGAAACACTCGTATCTTAGCGCTCCTTCTTAGCCGAACCTTCTTTCGAGCCTTCTTAAGTCCTTAAGAACGATCGAATCTGGGCAACGCAGCCAATGCCAAGTGCTAACGATGACTTCTGCTAACAGTTAGCTGAGCTTGCCAACTTCAACATGTGCAAGTCAGAAGTAGAGAGTGTAACATATTAAGTGCGATCACACTCCTGTGACCAATCATGCTTTAGACAGAGGTTTGGACCACCCCAGCTTATTTGCATATAACGACACAGAAATACAGACATAGATAAATAAAGGAATACAGCAATGTAGAAATATTTTTAATTAATAATGTCTTGTTTATGTATAACTTATTTTTATATATTTGATCATAAAAATCTAAAATTCCTGTAGATGCTTTTCATATTCATGTCTAGTGAAGTTCAGATTATGTTAGCAAGGTCAGTACAACACAGCTATGCTGCTGTAGTTGTGTCTAGAAATGTCTGGTTCTCAAGGGAACTTTAGTCACACGCTTGCACTTCTCAACACCCATACCTGTTTATCAGTACATTGACATAAGAGAGAAGCAGACTGGACATTGCACGTCTCTTTCTGTGAGAAAAGATGAGAACACAGGACTCTCCTTCTCCTGACAGGATAGAGCGAATCAGATGTTAGGACGAGGGGAGATGAACCTGTGACGATAAACTGTGTATGAAAAGGCTCCACTTCCGTTTATGGGGGAGTTGTTCTTTTGCCTACCTGAAAGTTGGTTGTTCAACTCATTGCTTTTGCAACTGCAATGCTTGTTACTTTACCTGTGATTGAGAAAATAAATTACGGAAAAAAGAGAAGTTGTCGAATTGAATTCTTCTGGAGGCTACACCAGGCTTCCAATATTGATACACGCTAACATATTCCTGTATTTATTTATTTACACATTTATTCCTGTATTTATTTATACATTTATTTAAGCATTCATTTTGTATTTATTTATTTATTCCTGTATTTATTCATACATTTATTTTATTTTTTATACTTAAGTTATTTTCTGTTGTCCATAAATATCTGACACCTCCTTGTCACCTCAGCAAAGGGGGGGGGGGGAGAATTGACAATCGGACCGAGCGACTGCGGTCTTTCTCCCCTCAGTCCAGATTTTTTGGCAGCAGATTGGGAAGACCAAGTCCAGTTTTGTATGAGATACATATTCCTGTATTTATTTATCCCTGTATTTTTTCCCAGAGCAAATGAAAGCCATGCCGCTGACAGGCCTTACCACCTCTAAGACTCCCACCAAGCATACGATGGGAACAGTTTGCTCCAAAACAGCCCGCAGTAAAGTCCAGCAGTCTTACCAGTTTGCCGTGAGTGGAAAACTTAAAGGGTGGCATCCAAGAGGCATTCTGATCAGAGGCCTGAACCACCTCAGCTCAGTCCCTCTCAAGGAGATGAGCAAAGGCCCTCCTCACTCTATCCCTAATGCTGAGCCCAGCCACCCTACAACTGAAATAACATTTTGGCCGCTTGTATCTGCAATCTCATTCTAGTAGTGACCCAAAGCTCATGACCATATGTGAGGGTCATAACATAGATGAACATGTAAATCAAGAGCTTTACCTTTTGACTTAGCTCCCTCTTCACCACAACAGTCCACTACAAGGCCTGTCAATCTCATGCTCTATTTTATCCTCATTCGTGAACAAGATTTAGAGATACTTGAACTTCCTCGCTTGGGGCAGTGATTAATTCCGAACCTGTAGTCCACCGTTTTTCTGGCAGAGAAACATGGCCTCAGACCTGGAGGTACCGACACCTCAGTGAATGCTGAAGCTCACGGAGGTCATCTGAAGCCAAGTATGCAGCCGGTTTTCCTTTATGCCTCCTCGGGTCAGCATAGTTAATATCGTTCCTTCTGATTGTGGCTTGTTCTCTCGAATGATACCATGCATCATTCCGTGTGCTTGCTCATTAGTTTCACTCTAACATATGATACAAAATGAAGCCTTGAGTTGAGTCTAATAACCAATACTCCTTTCAGTTCTGTTTGTTTCCACCAGCTCCTGAGAAAAATATTTGGTTCTTAGGCTGCTAAATGCTTCATTATGTTCACCAGATTTCTATGTGTGCCGTTTGCTGAAAGGTAACATGCAGTGGGTTTTCCAGAAGTTTTTTTGGAATAGGTTATACAATTTCTGCTCTGTAGAGTTGAAAGGATATTTTCATGTAATCTCATGTTTTGCCAATTGTTTATATTAAATATTGACTAGCACAGCTCTTCTATAGCTATGGAATAGAGCTGCAAACACACTGGAACACAAATGGGTTATAGGTTAAAATAATGTTTACCATAAGTCTTATTTCATGGGCTGCTTCTCATACTGAGATATTAGCACAATTTATTGTGTGGTGCTTTGCATTGAGAACAGGAATTGCTGGTCGAACCCTTGACCGTGATTGAATACCAGTTCTCTAGCGCCTGAGGGAACCTATTACTGTTGAAAACCGGGAGGAAGCTGTGTGGAAATGCCAGGACAGGACTAGGCTGTGACAGTCACAGCAACTAAGAGAGGAAGGTTAGCCGGCTGGAATAAGTACAAGGACAGGCTGAAACAATCAGGCCACAATGACAAATGAGCGCAGGGAGGAGAGGAAAAGCAAAATAGGAGAACAGTTTTGAGGGGGAAAAAAAACAGAGAAACAAAAGCTTGTGCGTCTGTCGGCTCCAGTTGGTCTGCAACATTTCAATGGCCTACATAAAGTTGATGATAGAGATAGGCTGGCTGGAATTGGCTGCACAGCTCAATCACACCGGCATGCTCCTCCGAGGATTCTGGCAACAATGGTGTGAGTGAACACTGCCGTCTCCTCTCGCAGCAGACTTAAAGTACCTCCACTGGCCTGCTTTCACAAGGTGCACTTTCAAAAGCCATGTCCTACAAAAAAATAGTTTTTTGTAGGACATGGCTGGTTAAAGTCCTTCAAGGCTGCAAATCCAGGGCAAAATATTCTGGGATGCACAATGCTATGTTAACAGACTCCTGTGCTTTTGAAAATTATCCCATTTTTTATGAGGATGATTTAAGGCTTAGCCCCCTAACAGGGTTTGTTATAACTGCTGACTAGCCATGTAGAGGCTAATATGTTACTTAGTCTCCTAAAGCCTTGTTCCATGCAGGCCTGAAATCAATATTCCTACTGCAGGCTAAACAGGACACGCCACATCCATCCTCACCACTCCGTTTGCCTCCTGTCTGACTCTGATGAAGAGATGGACTGTAAGAGAAAAGCCATATACCACTCCTCACTCAGCTGTTAACACCCTTCACTCTGCACCATGTTGACAGCCCCCCCTCCATCACCAGCCTGACATAGAATGTAAATATCTGTCTATATCATATTATCCACCACTGCACTGCACCTGAACTGCTTCTTTTGCACTCTGGATAGATGCAAACTACATTTCATTGTCACAGTACTTGTACTCTGTGCACTGACAATAAAGTTGAATCTGAATCTGACTCACCACAGTTTTGGCTTTGAAACATTTAAAATCCTTTAAGACGATCCCAAGGGACTGTGTTTAAAGCTTGAACTCGTTGATGACAGCTGCTGCAACAATCCCAGCTACCCTCGTCGCTCTGCGCCTTGTTTGTGTCCGACATTACTGTGGAAGTGTCCATTTGGCCATGATTCACTGCTGCTTTGCGGGGCCTCTGGGAGAACGGCGATGTGATTTCAAAGTGATCTGTTGTGGTGTATTGCCTAAGGCGAAACCTGGCTTTTGTAATAATGTACTATAGTCCATAGACCAGAGGATCGCAGTCTTTGCTAGGCCCAAATGCTGGTTATAACCCTTTTCTGGGTAGAAGAGACATGACCCCTTGCAGTTCGAGGGTTTCAAACACACGCGAGGGAAAGAAGTCCCCTAACAAAGTCTAACAAGAATTTGTGTGGATTTGGTTTCTTCTTCCTCCAAGGTAATCCATTCAGTTTACCGTTGACTCGTACACATCATATCTATGCAGCGAGGGAATGGTCGCACCAATTATTGTGGACTGCAAACTTGACGTCCGCCCAGCTTAAGCCAGCCTTTAACCGGCTGATGGGGTTTCAGTGTGGGCTTTCACAAGGTTGCTTCCCAGTGAATTTTCTCCGAAGCTACAGATGGAGCTGTTTAAAAGCACAGCAGAATTCAATCTTAATAAAAGCAAAACCCTGCTTCTGATTATAAAGTGTGTCTTTGTGTATAATTAAGCGATGGAGAAGACCTTATTCTGGACATCTCTTATTTTTTTGACAAAACAAATCAATGCCAAACACTTCCATAGCACTGTCTTGTGCAACCTACCCCCCACCCCTTTCTCTCTGTGAATGCAAATATCATTACTTCCTCTGACAGCTGTTTGGTGTGTTTTCCCGCACTCTCTCTGACTCTGAGTGTCTCTTTGGCTCCCTCCTGGCACTCTATCAATGAAAAACCACTCCTATGATGCTTCAAAGGTGGCGTTTCTTGTGACTGCATCTTTTTGTTGTAGTTTGTTTTTGAGAATAGGCTGTTCCGAGAAATCACAGCTGGTCGATCGCACACCCATTAATAATACGCTGAGGTGCCAAATTGCAGAGTGCCAGAAATCATAATGATCTGTTTGACAGGCCTATGGATACTGGCAACTCTCCAATCTGCAGGGAATTGGTTAAACAACATACCAACGCGCTGAACCAATTAGGTACCTCGTTGTTATACAGTAAGGGGAGACGAAGGAAAGATGAAGCGGCGCTCTCATTACTGTCTCAAGCAGCAGCTAAATGAAGCAGACAGCTTATGCGATGCATACAGGTGCAACACATAGCAATGCTGTCATGTACAGACGCTCACAGACGCTATATATATATATATATATATATGTATATATATATATATGTATATATATATATATATATATATATATATGTATATATATATATATATATGTATATATATATATATATATATATATATATATATATAGATATATATGTATATCTATATATATATGTATATATATATATATAAAATCAATTATGCATTTTTGTGCAGCAAGAAAGCTCAATGTGGGAAGGCTTTATTTTAAGGATGACATCCAAACTGTATTTTTGTTTCCTCTGGTTAGCACATTGAGGGGGATAAAAAAATATGGTATTTAAGACGCACATTGTCACTCTCTCTGGTGGCTTTGGGTGAGTATGGCAATACTATCACAAACATGCCATCAACACAGCTGCTCAAGTTCTAGGTCCATGCGGCCAGCAACGACAGATTGACATTATAACAGCTGCATCCAGGCACTTTCACACAGCTGTTTTGTATGACGGCCTCCCTCTCTTGTCACATAATTGGACGGCAATGCAACACCTCACTATGATGCCATGTTTGTAGTGCAGATTTGACAGCTTCCCTACGCTTTGCAAGAGGGCCAGCCATATGCTAGCAGGGTTCTGATGGGGGAGGGAGAACACGACTGTTAAGAAAAGGCGGTGAAAGGCTATTTAAAATCAACAGCAACATCTTTATCAAGAAACAATGTCTTTGCATTGGCATTGTTAATATTAGGCCAATAAACTGTAATAACCTGTCCATAAGTAGAAAATGTGCTTATTTGCTCACTCTGGCACATTTACTATGAGGTGGAGACTGAAATGTTGATATAAGTGCACTGTTCCTGGTAAATTAATACATATTCTACATTCCTCACAATAAACGGTTGTCGCTGAAATTGCTTTCCACCAATGGATTTGTCACTATAAACCATCGAGAGTTTGTACAGACGATTATCAAGTGTAACCAAGGCCAACTTCAACTCTGTGAGCACTAGCAAAATCCAATCTCCCTCTGTTGTATTGGAGGAAATGCAGAAATCTCCAATTAAATGGAAGGCCCTCCGTGGAGCATCTTTGTCAAGCATAGAGAGGAGGTGAGAGTTGTGAAAGTTTTCATTCTCACGTAACCACAATGATACAGTTCCGCATCTTTGTCATTAATGGAATTTTAAATAAGTGCTGGATAGTGTAGAGTATGAGAGAGGGTGAGCAGCGTAACACATGGGGATCTAGAACACAGAAGGCGTTGGCAGCTATATACTCCTGCAGGGAATTATACTATAAAAAAAATACACAGGTTACTACTGTACACTCATTAAAATGCCCTCATTTGGTCCTAGCACAGTGGCTTGTCCAGCAGGCAATATCCCGCAGATTAAACCTAAACCTTACACAAGAGCTTGACATTGTCTTGGTTCATCTACTCCAGCTATCTGCACATAATCAATCCATCACGGAATGCAAGAAAAAACAAATATTCCTCCAGCTATTGCTCGGAGAGGACAGGCATATGCAATATCATTCTACCAATTACAGAGGAGTAAAGTGCTTTGTGTAATATGCCGTGAATGCCATGCCAGGTCCCCAATTACATTTAGAAATGTGTCCCACTTGGAGATGAGCGTTGAATAATGAAAGCAGCCTCTATTCACCCACATATAAGACTCAAGGGAAGGTCATTTCGAGCCACAGCAATTATCAAATGTATGCTTCACGGGCCCAGAGTTAGAATTAATATCCCAAAGTATCTCCACAATGTAAATAATTGGAAAATTGTCCTCAAGCCTTAATGAATCAAATAATTTGAAGGTTTTCCACAAAGTGCCACATGCGGAACATAAAGTGCATGCAACACTAATAATAATGCTCGCCAAAGCGTCCATTGACTTTTGGGCCGCAGTAGATTTTAGAGCAGACATGCACTTGTTTATACAAGAAATAAAATGCACAGACAGACACAGCAGGCAACAGACACAGGCTGCGCAGACCACATACAAAGTGTAAAAACATAGGATAGTCACCAGAGATTTACTAAAAAAACATGTTCAATTTCCTGTAGGATCTCAAGCTCTCTAAAGACGTTTCGGACCTCATCTCTTTCTATGCACTGCTGTTTGTTCATGTACTTCATGGCGTACATTTTCTCGGTGTCCCTCTTTTGCACAATGCATACCTGCAAAGGAGGACAGAAGGGAAAAAAATAGCAGGAGAAAGAGACAAATGAGCATATTAGATAAACGTATATTTAGACAGTGTGTTCAAAATCTTCAAGTGAGTTTTTGATTACAATAACGACATGGTGCTAATTGCAGCACTGTATTGGCAGGGTAAGACATTACATCACAGCTAAGGTGTCTGTGCCAAGTTTCGGCTCAACAAATGCGACCACGCTGTTATACAAATGAATGTTTTCAAAATAGCACACGGCATCTTTCAGCTGTTGATCAATGTGATCGTTGAGCTACATGACCTGTACCCGATACATTAAACCATGCTGACGCACTAAGCAATTTCAATGAACTTCATTCAAGTTTGTGTGGCAGAAACCAACTTTCAAGCAAGTCACCTCGTTATTTATTCATCCCAAGTTTTGTGGTTTTGCCAGGAACTGGCAGTAAAAAGGTCAGGAGCAGGACGGACGATGCAGAGGTCAGAGTTATTACTGTAACATTACTGTGGCAACTACAGTCATTAAATGGATCATATGTCTGCTGAAAAATCCTTGCCCTGCAGACAAATAAGGAAATACATCTTCACTCATTCTTGTTATTTTTGTGTCACCAAAGACCAGATACTTTTAATAAAAAATAATTTTCCCAAAAGAGCAAATGTGGAGTAAGAGGTAAAGTAAGAATATCAGGGTGAGATAATCAGAGGCAGATTAGAGGGGCTTATGTCTTCCCCATCCTCCCGTTATTGTCGACTGCAGCGTTCTAGAGGGGCCAAGAGGGGCCTTGCCCGTTCTGGCCCCATAGCTGTTGGGAACGCATGTCAGTTCGGCCAAATGTACAGGGTTATTGCAGCTACAATGTGAGTGCTTTATGGCCAGTTTGGAGAGGAGGCACTAAATGAAGTAACCCAGCAGTTTCCAAACTCAAGAATGCCGCGGCCCAATTTGAAATCTGAAAATCTTCTGCAGCCCATCCGGAGGGTGCGGGGGGGGGAGACAAACGACAAACAGGCACCGCCGAACAGCTGTGTGGCGAGAGGGCGGGAGTTAAGACCAAAATGAGTGACAGTCACGCTCAATGCGTGACACTTGAGAACCCTGCAACTCTGATCAAAACATAAACTATGGATTATTAAATCACTTCAAGTGATGAAAAATGTATTAACCGACAATGTATGTTTTGTATATCATTTTCTCCGGAGCTCATATATATTTACTTTAATACTACAAGACGGCACCCCATTTCACATCATTTTTTTCACGTCAGTTAACTGTACTGGTCATACAGAAATGTTTTATAAACTCAAACGTATGTCAGTGTCAGCTAAAGCTGACAACCCGACTTAGAGAAGTTGACTCAACATTTGTATTAAAATTAAGTTGGAAAAAAATCAGAATCTATCCTTCAATGTGGCTTCTCAGCAACCTCCCATGGGTGGTTAGATCAAATTGCATGAGTATGGAGCAGGGATACCACCAATGCTCTCTACCGTGTTTATCGTAATATCTAAATGGGCCGGAGGGAAAACGCACATTTATAGTGGCTTCAAATAGAGAATGACTAACAATACACAAAAATAGTGTTGGGTCTTCATTTCTTTAACCTGATTTCTTCAATAGCATTGGGGGGAAGCATGCTTTCCTCAATCAAGGAAAGGGATCAAACTAAAGTTAAATTTCTGATGGAGACGGGCGATTGCTGACAAAATGCTTGAGTATGAAAGTATCACGAGGCAGCAGGAAACAACATTACTCGTCGTTGTCCATGCATTCATTATCTGAACCGCTTATCCGCATTAGGGTCGCGGGGGTTTGCCTTGCAAACCCAAATCCAACAAAAAACGGAGCAGAAATGCTACCGTTAGCCTCACCACTGATAGCCTCAACGCTTATAGCCTCAGCGCTGATAGCCTCAACACTGATAGCATTAACGCTAATAGCATTACCGACAGACTTCCATTACAATATAAAAACAATTTTTTGACATAACCTTTAACGTCTTCCTTATGTGGTAAGCTAATAGTTAGCCAGACATACTACTGTATCGGTTACTACTCACGTTACATCAGAACAGATAATCACTGTTTAATCCATTCCTTACACTTTCGTAAGTATCAATAAATATGTATATGTATTGCTATCAATATGATTGTCATTTTAGTCACTGCATACTTTTAATGTCCAATGGCTTAAATGCTGATACAGAGGCCTTCCCATAGAAAAAATATGATTCCGTGGGTAGAGCCTAATATACTTTAATATAAAAGGGTAGAAATATCAGCAGAAAATGTTGCATATTGGCAGTTAAAATTCTATAATTTTGTTATTGATTTTCAAGTCTCACTATCAATTTAACCATACCACATCCTTTTTAGCCCTCGGTATGATAAAGCACAGCCCTCCCTTTTTCCATCTCCCTCATTGAGCTCAGCACAGACCAAGTTTCTCGTCGCTTTCAGCTAAGTCAGTCTGTCCTATCTGCACTGTGCTGGAAGATAGACCGAACAAATTCCTTTAAATTCTGCAAACAAGGATCTAAAAGGTGATCTCCCACATTTCAGCCTTCCGCTGTTAAGGCAAAAAAGTCTCTTTCCCATATGCACCTTAACCCATTTATGTGTCTGCATCGTCTGGGAACAAGAAACAGAGCAGGAGCCACAGACTGGCTCAGGACCTATTTTGGAAATCTTATGTATGGCTCTGTTGGGAGCAAAAGCAGTATCATTCTTTAATAAAGCATGCCGAAAATCTCTTACATACAACCAAGTGAGCCAATCACAAGAGACCACCACTATGCACTAGTGGCGGCCCGTGGATTTTCTACCTGCGAATTCAGTATACACTATAACAAAAAAAAATTGATTTAAAAATCATAAAATAGCTATAACTTTGTGATTTTGTTTAGGCCAGCACAGAAGGCTTAGCAGGCGCTGACGACCCATCATTGTTGTGCACACTCCATGTAATGTCAAAATACCTTGCGCACGTAAGAAACAGCCACGTTGTGTATCAGAATCAGAAACAAGGAATTTGTTCTGGTGGAAGGTGCATCATAACAACAACAACAACAAAGAACATTTAACTATACAAGTGTAAGTATAGAAATTTGGATAAAAACAAGTAAGTAATAAGTCGATAGTAAAGATGCAGTAAATATGCAGTAAATGAAAAAAACTTGAGGAAATGTTTTATACAACGCCTACGATTAACAGATGAAAACCACAACATCTGGACACCTCTAAAATGCTGCACACACAATACAGCACTCAGAAGACCTCACATTTATTTTCTATTCCTGCTGTAGAACACATTCCCTACGAAATATGATCTGTGGCGTTGAGGGCACTACCGAGGAGAGTGTTTAAATAAAATAGTCCCCCGCTTGCAACTCCAAAACTTTGTGACCGAATGGAATATGAGAAGTTACATGTTGGATTATCTATTTATAGCCAGCCTGTAGTCACAAGGTACAGCGATAAATGGTAGGAAGTCAATCTAAAATCCTACGCCCTCATTTAGAAAATAGAAATGATAATGTTAACAATTGTTTTCAGTTGTGGCAATTTTCATTCAGCATCATCCTTCAGTTTCATTCTTTCTTCACCTTTACATTTTTTATGTGGCTTCGTCCAAATACATGTGCCCTCTATGGTGGCTGTTGAGGCTCTTGCCCCCAGATCTATGGGTTTCAAATCTGAGGAAATTGCAACTGCATGTTACCAATCTCTGCACCCTGACCAATCAGACATCCAGTGCAAGCATGCAGGCGCTGGCACGTCAAGGAATATGCCCAGTATGTCAAACTAAAGATCTGATTGGTTGAAGTCCATGACAATCACGACATCGTCCCCATGTACTTTAATGGGTCTCGGGCGATCTTCTTCCATAAAGACATAGGAGGTGAAATCTGATTGAATGAAAGCTCTCCTTAAAAAAAGCCTCAAGACAGCTGTGCAATGAGAAAATGAATTATTTCACAAGTAGCCAGTTAACACTAGTGAAAACCAATGCACATATTCAGCATTCATGAGCAGATGTGAGTTTATAGAGTTGAGCATTTGACTGAATTGATTGCGTAACATTAGATAGCTTGGAGCTCTATGCCCGTTGCTTTGCTATGTGAAAGGACTTATAGTTGCCTGTATTACCCAAGATGAATATAGCTTTACACATGAACCGGTGTTGCAAGTTTATTGCAGGAACTCTAAAGAGAATTGACAGAGGTGGAAAGAGAAAGTATTCAGGACAGCAGCCAGCCAACCAGTGAATCTATGTAACGGAAATATTTCATTGCTCTGTGATTTACTGCAAATACCCCTCAAAACTCTGTGCATGTCCCTTAGTTCCAGTTTACCTCAGGAAGTTTGTTTACTGTATATAGATAAACTTTTGAATGGATTTATGTTATTCCTGATCATGCTGCGTTGATCATAATCTCTGTAGCTAAGTATAGCATATTGCATTACATCCAGCTATATTTAGATTTTTCTTTATTGAGGAATAGGGATTGTGGCAGCTGTGCAGAGTTCAAAACCCAGAGGTTCACAACCAATCAGATACCACGCTGTCAGTCATCTCCGACCAGCTCCATCTTATCTAGAATCCTCAGGAGCCGGTCAGCGGAGTGAAATGACGACTTTTGAAAAAGATGTATTAATATATTCATTGAGCATATTAGCAATTCAATGCATTAGACCCGTTTTGTATGAAGCAGAAGAAAGTAACAATTTTGAGGCGAAGGCTGTGAGGCAGAATGTTTCGCAAGCTATTTGCATATGAATAGAGACATTTTCACCTGGATTGTGCATAGGGAAAGAGCTCGCTAAAGAACTGGCATATTCACCAGAGCAGGCTCTGGATTTTCTAGCCTCCAGCCAGCACGACTTATACAATAAAATAGGACCGCTGTCCACAGAACAACTTGGCCTCAAATATATGACTAAATAAGCTTATAATCTGAAGTATTTATTAAATATGCAAGATATGAGATCAGTTATCAGCTGTAACCGTCTCATGAGACAGGCACAAAAAGAAGTACGACAGTAAGCAATTCAGTGCATCTCAAAACATACTAAACATTCTGAGCTCTACGGCACAGAATATCAGGCTTAAGACACACAAGCTTAAGTCTTTTCACGGGATTTATTGAGAAATTATAAAATATCACCAGTTTTATCCATCACTGTGCTGCCCTCACTTGCTCAGCATTCTAATTCAAATGGGGACTGAATGTACATCAGTGTCTTTGATACTTTCGAAATTGTCTATAGGGCATTTATACAACACAAAGAAGATGCCTGTCTGTATATCTCTCCCTCTTTCTCTTCATTAAAACGTCAGTAAATAGCTGGACAAGGCTTTGAAATTAGGGATTTTGTGAGTTTTTTATTTGTTTATTTTTTTTAGGAAACGTCAGACAACTTGCAACGTAATGTTTTTTTAGAGGCACTAATGTTGTGGTTAATTTAACACCAAACACCATCATTACCTGTTTGTCTGATGCTGTGGCTCAGAGAAGAAGTAGCTCAGCTACTCAGGTATAGTGCATGAGCACTATACCTAAAACGCATCCGAGATTGGAGGCCATTCCGTTCCGTGGGAGGGAAGGAGAGAGGGGCGCGGCAGGGCTTGCAAGCGCCGCGGAGCATGTTGGGGCGAAATTCTCAACTCAAATATATGCCCCGTCAGATATCAAAACACATTTGGGGGGAATTGATGACAGAGAGAGTCATTTTTATTCTTAAATACTGATGAATGAAGGAAAAAGTGTGCTCTAGGAGAAGGGTCACTCAGGGCGAAAGGGCAGGTGCTTGAGTACCACTAGGAATCTATCTGTGTATGTGTCTGTCCTTCAGTATTCATTTAATAACTGAGGGATTTCTAACGCTTGAGTATTATACTGGCAGAGTTATGAAAGAAGACGAGGTGTGGAAAATATTGCAACAGACTGACAGGCCTGTATGCAAGAGCCTCAAACTATGCTCAAAATAAAATGCGAGGAAGTTCATTACGAGCCGATAATAATGTGTGTCATCCATCACGGAGGAGATATTGAATCCAACCTATCACTACAATCTTACATTTATCTATACCGGGTTAGAGTGAAGTGCTTGTTGAAGGTCACTTTGAAACGATAAATAATAGCAACCTCATATATAGCAAAAGCAAATGATTTGGTTTGGTTGTTGTATTATCATAATATAGTTTTTGTATTAAAAATATGATGACTTACTGCTATCTGGCTTTTTTAGTTGAACCAACTTGCACCGGCATTTGTTATCATACTGGTGTTGCGCACTTGGACACAGGAAGAGGTGTGCAGGTTTTTAAGAATTGATTTTACTGACAGCACTGAAAATATAGAAAGGCACTCTGATCAGTCCCACACTGCATACTGGATGCTATTCTAGTCCACTACTGATTTAAATGTCTTCTTATACATATCAATTTATACGATCACACTAACAACTTCATTCACACTGGCGCCATTTTACACATTCACACAGGCCAGGTGGTTATTTTGGTAGTTACTGCGGTCGCTAGCTAGCTAACTAAGCTAAGTGATTCATTATATTCCAGACACGTCATAACATTAAACTTACAAACTGACATACATTCATATTTGCCTTCCTAACACTTATGCCCATGTCGCCACTTTCACCCACCTAAAAAATACAGAAAGACACTGATCAGCCTTGTACTGCATACTCCCTTACAGATAAACAAACACATGCCAGGTGAACAAACAAAACAATTACAATCAATAAAAATAATAAACAAATATGTGGGAGTGTCCATGTCCGGTTCCTTTTATAGTGTCCGATGTTAATGTGGGCCCCACACTGGCATTATTCCGGAATCAGAACTGTTTAATTGCCAAGTAAATTGGTACAAACGAGGAATTTGTCCTGGTGGAAGGTGCGGGTTGGTGCATCATAACAACAACAAAGAACATTTAACTATACAAGAGAAAGTATAAAAATGTTGTTGTTTGATTTGCGCGTTCGCATGGAGCTCATTTGCACTCTCTCAGTTATGACATTAATTTGCCTTCATAAATTTCCCACAGACGATCTTCGTCATAAAATCATAACTCAATCACCTGTGTTTAGTATTTATAGCACCATGATATCATTGGTCACAATTAGAACACAATTGAGAGATCAAAATGGTGACACAAGGTCCTGGGACAAACTCTCTTACCACCTTCGTGTGGTATCAAGTGTTGTATTGCTAGCTTCTCTCAGTCCTTGTGTGCCCGGCATCTGGGAGGGTAAATCTCACTGAATAAAAACAAAAGCACAAACTTACTTTCTGCCGCTCTAAATATTAAATACGTTTGGAAATAGTGATCTAGGCAGTGGCGGCTGGTGGATTCTTTTTTGGGTAGGGCCAGACAATTAATTTCAGCAAACATCAAGGTATTATTCAATGCAATAAAGGTATGAGGCATTACTACTTTGAAGTTAAATATTTAACATTTATTCCAACACTTTGACATAAGGACATCTTGTTACAAAGGCACTAAAACGATAATTATGTTTGGGTACTACTAGTTTGCATTAATAGCGTGCACTCGTGCGTATGCACACAGAGACAGACGTGCACACAAAGAGACAGGGCATGCTGAAGCTCACAGGTGGGGGATCATGTCTGCCATCTTTAACTAACCTTGTGCTAGTACCATTACTGTTTATAATTAGGGCTGGGCAAAGTTAAAAAAACAACTGATTAATCGTATGATTTTTCTGCGATTAATCGCATTATGCGCCAGATTCAATAATATAGTAAAAACTAGTGTATTGCAGGTTTTATTTTAAAGTAATGTTATCAGAACAATATAACAGGCACTCTGGAGCAACAGCAAGTTAACATACATACATATATAGAACAGGTACTGTTCAGTAGTAAGGGTCTCTGTGAGGGACAAACCACTCCTTCTTTGGTCCATGTTCAGTCTGTTGCTTACATTAAAGATGCATGCTAAAGACCAGCAACTGATTAACTCTATACAAAAGCAATAAGTGCTTTTCATATTTTTTAGTTCAGTTTTCCTTCCTCAGTAGGAAAAGTGTGTTGGCTTGAACAAGTGCACTGAACATCTTGTAATGTGAGGAAAGTTCTCCTCTTTGAGATAAGAGTAAAGATCCAGAAGTAATCCTGATTTAAAGTGCTCTGCAATAGTGGATCAGATTAACTTTTAATTTAGATGTGGAGCCTGCCGGTAGACTGCTGCTTTTACTGCTGCGACGCTGCTCTTTGCAGCAGCGCTGCTTGATGAGAACAGAAGCTACATAACAATACGTGCTTTAACTCAGTCGGCGAGGCTACGGAAACGCCCGCACGTCTTCAAAGTAAAAGCAGTGCTGTAGTAATGCGTTCAAGGCGTTTATATTATTTACTTATATTTTATGTTTGATTGACCTCAAGCAGGCAGGAATGGGAGAGCCGTAAGACGCCCATGTCTGAACTACGCCACCTGGAGAGATCTAAAGCGATAAGCCCCTCCCAATGCAGAAAAAAAGGCAAAAAAACAACAACATGCAGTTAATGCATGATCATATAGTTAACACCGTTAAAGGATTACCTTCAAAATAAAAGCATCTCATCTCACGCGAAACCAGATAGTTTCGCTTAATGCAGGTAAAACATTTACATGATGTTTATGAATGCTGTCTGTGAACCTCTGGACAAGTCTTTTAATAAAGACAGGGTCAATATGTCTCTTTTGCAGCTTGTTGAATAGCATGTCCACATTTGGGGATGCGTGCTGCATGATGATAATCAGCTAATGCACGTAGCAGTGGATGCTAGTGAGCTGACTGCAGCCCTGTTGTAAGCTTGGGCAATATGTCTGTCTGTTTGTCCATGTGGGAGAATGGTGCTCAGCCTCTCTTTGAGCGCTGTAGCGACGGTTGCATTCTGGATGCCAACTTTTTAAAGAACCTTGGCGTGAGATTTTGTTGGGGAGGGGGCGGACAAAAACAAATATGCTCTCTCACCTCAAGTTCTTCTCTCAAACAGGTCTTGGAAGAGAGATTTTATCTTGTTTGGGTTGAATCTTCTTACAAGAGTAGCGCTCCATTGTCGTCTCGTTAAAATCTCGCCGCGAGAGAAGAGAAGCCGGCGAGATCACGCGAGATGCGAACGAGACACAAGCCCTGACGAGAACAGAGACACAAGAATGCGCTCTGGGTTAAAATAGAAATAGCACCTCTGGAAGTCTTTTTTACGGCACAGATTGGATGAATTGTACGTCACTCATTTATTTCTTTAATTAGTGATTGGCTAAACTGCGTATTAGACCCGTCTTCTTTGGGCAGAATTGATCTAGCCTCACGACGTGCACGAGCAGCAGAGACGTGCATGTGAGCAGCTGGGAGGTGCACTAGCAGAGTAGAGAAGCAGGAAAAGCAGATATTTAGTGCAGATATCCTATTTTAGAAATATTACTGGGTATATTCCATAGCTCAACAACACAAATAGTGAAAATGTGTATAATGTATTTATTATATGTATATATTTTCTTATAATTAATAATGTCAATCTTTTTTTTTTTTGGTGGCTCAAGTTGGGTGGGGCCAAGCCCCGTTGCCCTCTATGGGCCGGCCGCCACTGGATCTAGGTCTGCGGCCCGGAACTCTGCCTCAGCCTCTTTGCCATCCACTCAGACCTTCCTCTGCTTAATTCTGATGTCCCTCCCTCCTCGAACAAATGCAAGCTCTAAATGCTTATGAGCTGACAGTATCGCTGTTAGATCTCAGGGATGGCAGCATACCTTTTACCTTACCCCAAACCCCTCCACTGCCGTGCTATAGTTATCAGTCCTATAAATTGTTGTCAGTGGGTCTAAAGCTCCTGTGACAACGTGGCTTGCAGAGAGAAGAAAAATAGTGGGGTGTTAAATCTAGTGCTCAGTTAGGAAGATGCAGATGCAGAAGACGACTGCTTCAGGGGACAATGGGGGTGGGGGGAGACATAGGGGGGCATCTTGTGTCTCCTCTAGAGTTCAGCAGAAATATACTGTACGTTAAGTGCTGACATTCATCATTCTCTCAGATTAACTTTTCACCTTGTGTTTTGCTGTCAGCGAATGACAATTGAAAAATAGTTTTTCAGGGTAGCCCGAAAACATGCACGCTGACACACAAACTCTTGCCAGTGCTGCAATTGGTTGAGAGACTTTGAGAGAGTGAGAGAGAGAGAGGATGGCGAGGCGAATGTGCCTTCAGGGTCTGATGAACCTGTCATCTGGGGAGAAGACAGAATATTTTGCTCTTTCATTCGGTTCATTCCGCTGGATGTCTTCTGCTTCTGCGGCAGCTGCCTTCGGCCTCCCAGGAAAAATAAAGTGTTTACTGAGTTTGGCCATCCCTTTTTTGCACAGCTCCGGGATGCCCCATTACAGCAGTAACAAGCACAGTCATGGATCAGACTTCTCAGAGGCTTGAGCAAAGGGAGGCTTTTTAGTGCATCAGATAGTGTGAGAATCCCCTTGTACAGATGAGTGCAAGCATTGTGGAACATGACAGTTCACATCAGGACCTTGCATAGACAATCCTCTGACAGCCTGAGTGTGCTTCAGTCTTTTGAAGCAGCCGCCACAGAAAGTCAGGCAACATTATCCAGGGTCGTGGTGTCACCGAGGTAAAAAGACAAAATGACCCCATGTGTAAACATTTTAAATACAATTCAGATACATTAACTCATGTTACTTACTGATGAAATACCAATTAACCCCCCCGGAATGTTTAATCTGTACTACTCAAAATATGGAACTTAATGTTATCAGATTCATGTAGGTCAGGTATTTCCATCGTCAATTCGGTCAATTAAATCAATTTCTTTATTTGGTTTCTAAAATATCAGAAAATATTTTTGAAATCCCAATTGTTATTTCTCAAAGCACAAAGTGATATATTCAAAGCCCCAGTGAATTGAACTTGACAAAAAATTTAAAATATCTCTCTGGGCGGGTGAAGCACAACAGAACTGTCAGGTGGGTGCTGGAGGACAGATGGAGTACGGTAGGAGGCAGGAGGCAGTGAACCGAACGAAGGATTGTGAGAATGTAAAATTGTGTAAGATGTTGTGTTTGTGTGACCCGGAGACTCACAAGGATTGGCGATAGTAGCTCTAAGGCAAGGAAAAAAAGGAACGGTGGGCTCAAGGAGAGTGGGAGGAGCAGAAAGCAGAGTCTGGGTCCGGCAGGTTTAAAAGTTTTCTCCGGAAAATTAAGCATGAGAGGGGAGTGAAATTGAAGGATTTCTTCTCTAAAGAGGAGAAGTTCTTGGAGTCTGCTCGGCTTCACATGCGCAGCAAAGTACGAGGAGGCCTTACTGAAACAGAGGGTTACAGGGTAAAAAAACTAGTGGAGGAGGACAACAGGATGCTGCAGGAGTACAGCAGAGGAGGTATATATATATATTTGGGCTGGGCAAGTTAACGCGTTAAAAAATTTCTCCTTGGAGATTAATAAAGTACTTTTCATTCATTCATTCATTAATATTGCGTTAACTTTTCAATCAATTAACAGCGTTAATTATTTGATCATGCATTAACTGCATTTTTTTATTTGAAAAAAGTATATTTCTTTTTTGGGTTTTAAGTTTAAAGGCGATAATTTAGGTCCCCCCTTGCGCTTCCGTAGCATTATACTATTTGCTGAGTTGAGCCAGACGCAAAAGCACGTATTGTTCTGTAGTTTCTGTCCTTAACGAGCACCGCGTGAGCGAGTCGCCTCTCAAAGCTTCACAAGTGGTCACCGGCAGCTCGTGCTGCAAACTCCGCGTCCCCGGATTGAACATAAATGGCGAATGCGCAAAGCCGCTGCTGATACCTGTCAGCTGTCCTTCACATCTCCACCTCATCCAACCAGACGTCAGTGCACTTGTTCAAGCCAACACAGACTGGACTTTTCTTCCTGAGGAAGAAAAACTGAACTGAAACATGAAAAGCACTTATTGCTTTTGTATGAAGTGGATCAATTGCTGGTCTTTAACATACATATTTAAGGTAAGCAACAGACTGAACATGGACCAAAGAAGGAGTGGTTTGTCCCTCATAGGGACACTTACTACTGAACAGTACCTGTTCAGAAAAAAAGTTAATTAATCACGATTAATCGCATTTAATTTTAATCTCAGATTAATCTCAGTGATCAGTTAATTTTTCTCAACTTTGCCCAGCCCTAATATATAAAAAGAAGAATACTCACCTCTTTAGTGAGTATTCAAAATATGAATATTCACTGAAGTAACTTAGTTATTAGTTAGGTAATTTGAGTCTTTTTAGAAAAAAAAAACACATTTTATTTTATTTTACTATTTGGGTTGTCATTAACCTGCTAAAAAACCTACCTATTTTTAGGCCTCTGCTTGGAAAATTGAAAATTTGAAAATTGCATACCCAAACTAAAAAGGGTGTATCTCTGCAACCACTAGGGTTACTTAAATAATGTTGGCGTTATAATAAAAGGCTACACATGTGAGATATTGTTCAGGTGATTTATTGCTGCATCTAACTCTAACCCAAATCATAGCACAATATGTGATCATTCTCTCTGCAAAGAGTGACTTTGATAACGTGAAGCAGAACAGTGGGGTTTTCGTGCAGAAAATTCAGACGGGGGCCCATTCGGGCTAGTTGAATGCTATTTGAATTGTCTCCCTGAGCAGTTGTTATATAAAACAGTAAAACATAGGTTGTTTTATTTATTTTTTTTAAGTAAAAGCCCGACACTGCTGTATTTTGATTGGTTGTGGTGATGGTGGGTCCCACAGCAAGACGAGTTGAGAACCACAGCTCTAAGGAGTTTGTTTCCCGTGGAGCACTGAATGGAGAGAAGAGAGAAAAGAAAAGACAACAAAGGGTTCCTCATATCCTACCCTTCCCCCGGACGTCAGTACCTTTCCGATATGATGAGGGTGTCACAACGTCTCTCGCTGTCTTTTCCACCCCTCGCTGTATCCTCTCCTTCTCTCTTCCACTCCCACTTATTTTTCCAGCGTTCCGTCTGTCTTTCTACTTCCATCACAATCCTAATGAGGGCTCATCCCACTGATGTGCACACTACAGAGAATGAAGATGTCGAAACCCACCAGCTGAGCCCCTGCACTACCTTTGACCTAACCCATTTCTCTCTCCATTCACCTCCTCTCTCCTGGGGAAAAGGTAGTGGCGTGAAGAGGCGAGAGAGAGAGAGAGAGGGAGAGAGAGAGAGAGAGAGAGAGAGAGAGAAAGAAATAGAGAAAGAGAGAGAGAGAGAGAGAGAGAGAGAGAGACCCTTCACCGCCCCCCAGCGAAGAACAGATGCGCCAAAACAGTATCAGGAAGAGTAAAGCTTTTAACAATAGTAATGCCATCTTTACTGTAGAGGCCATAAAACACACTTGAATTGGATTGTGAGAGGAACAGTGGGGGATTGACAGAGTTACTAGGCCTAATATATTAAAAGTAGAGGGGGAGAGAGAGAGAGAGAGAGAGAGTCAAGGTTCTGCAGTTGCTGTTTTTTAAATGACTGTCTTAATCAGGGACCCCATTTACATCACTTTGCATAAGTGACAGGTGAATTTATTGTCCTTTTACAATGGCTGACTTTTGCACCTATCCATATAATACTGAATCATCCTCGGAAGAATACAAATGATTTTCACACACTTGAGGTGATGATGAATCCCCAGGAGCAGCATATGAAATTTGATTTGATCAGATATAGGTATCTGTGCTGGTGTAGACAGGGAAATGGAGTGAGACACTCGGCAAAAAAGAACAAGCAATGCTTAGTGCAACTTTCCATTTTCCTGGCAGATTTTGTTTGATTCATAAGACATGAGTCTTGAGTTGGAATGAAATCTGTGCATGTACCTGTCACGAGAGGCCATCTAGCGAGAGTGTTTTTCGAGACATGTTTGAATCGCAACATGACCTGCCTCAGACACCATCAGTTCTCAGACAGGTTAAGTTATTATGACAGCCAAAAACAAGGTGCACTTGTATTTTGAATCCCTCGGAGTCCGATGCATGGGGTGGGATAATCAGTACAACTTGTTTAAATGTACCTAAAGACTTTGTAATAACAACAATCTCCCAAGATTAGTGAATGTCACACTATGAGATGGGTCGAAAAAAAAGAAGTCTGCAATCATAGTGTTGGCTTTTGTAGAATTGTAATAGTCTGGGGTTTAAATATTGGACTTACACATGTATAATAAATAATTATTTGAGGGTTATGATAATTAATAAGGGATATTATTATGGAAATATGTAACTGTATGCATAAAAAGGTCACTGTATGTTTCTATAATCATCTATATTATGATTATAGAGTAAATGGATTTTGAATAGTCTGCATGCGTTAGAATTGTGTTACAGTAGTCACCAACCTTTTTAAGCCCAAGATCCCTGACCTCTGCCTCGGTGACAGGCAAGATCTACCTATTGTGGCGTTAAGAGAAATAGACTGTCCAGACTGTACTTACAACTTGAAGTTTTTACCTTAACCTTATTGTAATAAAAAACATAAAAAGGAAATTGTTCATCTGCACACAATGTGAAGAGAAAACACATGTGCAGTGAATAGGCTGGGTAAACTACCAATATGAATGTTGAGACAAACATTAGAACTCTCCAATTATTGCATTTATGGTAATTTCAGTTTCTCACCAGAGATGAGCTCACTTTCATATAAGAGACTGCAAATCCCACAATGCACCACAAGCAGGCCAGGGCAGGCTGCTCATATACTTTGTTTTTGAACACCTGTAAGATGAAGGGCTCAGAAAACATTTCAGCCCAGAAGAAGCATCAACTCGTGGTACAACCAGAGAAGCCACTGGTATGATTAATTTGTTGTATTTAAGTTGTTTATGGGAATACAGAATATAATTATTAGTATGTACATTTGTTGGTTCACTTTTTTCTTTTGGTTTGAAGGTTTTTAACCCGATGGACCAGCCAGCACAAAATAAAGAAGAATAAATAAAAGCTGAGTTTGAAAAGAGTTGTATTGTGCGTCCTTTGGAGTACCAAGCCGCTCTGGGGGAATGCAATTTTTAAGAGACAGGGTTGTCAGAAGTCATGTGACTCAAATCAGTGTGATGGCTGTGAGTGCCTTGAAATTCATCTCATTCATCTCTAGGCTACGGCCCAAAGTAGCCGGCACATGATATTAAATAAACAAAAGTGGAGTAGAATGGCCACATCACCGTTCTGAAACGGTATCTGCGGTGAAGTTAGGTCTCGGCCGGCGCTCGCTTTCCGCTTTGATTATTTTAATCAGTCTTAGGTTGCTTTCACGCTAGTTGTGGAGTCGGTCGATTGTACACATGTCTCTTCATATGCATGCCCTTATATGGAGCTGGTGGGGCGTTTCTGTAATGCAAATCCAGGTGCATGTGAAATCCTCATTCGGGGGCGCATGACTGTGTAAAAAAACATTTTCAGGCGTTTTGAGTCAGGCGATCTTTTCTGACTTTGGTCTTTCTAAGTTTGGTAAAAAAAAACATTCCAGAAGATACTTCTGAAAATGTTCGAGAATAAGGCCAAATGTGTTTCTGAATTGTTTTTTATTTTATTTTGGAGAGCGACAGGGAAAGTCTCCGAGATCGACGGGTTAGCGACCACCGCTTTAAAAAAAAATTTAAAAAGCTTTTTTTCCAGTTTTTCTTTTTCGCTGACGTCGAGGAGACAGTTAACTGCTTGTGGTTTCGGCCGGGATTTTGAGAGCCTTGATCAAGTATTGTATCTGTCAAATTTCATCATCTCTTTTTATTAAATATTTGTATTATAACTTACTGATTCCGGTACTTCTTTCCTCACCACCGCCTGGGATTCTTGGGCATACTCTTCAATAAATTGTATATGAACAACACATTTCTGCTTCTTCAAATATAAAGTCAAAATATACCAGATACGGGCGCTGTTATCTTGCGCATTTGGAGTTGAGAGCCTGCGCCAGTAACGGAAAGAGACAAAAACTAACCAGAATATCTATTTTAATACATTTACGATCACAAAGTAGGGCTTTGTGAACAGCGGTAACAAGGTGGAGTCGTGAGCCCAGTATGTGAAGTGTTGGATAAACACTAGCTATTGGCACTACTTTAGAGGGACCGGCAGCAGTTTGATTCAACACCGGCAGGACGGCGGTGACGAGCGGAACATCTCAACGCTGATTGGCTGACGCAACTATGACTCACGCGTTTTTGCTGCCGGAGTTGGGAAATTTCAACTGGTGCTGCCCGCTGGAAGATACGCATCTATGCAGCTTCTACACAGTTGCACATTGACTTTGCATGTAATCTCGACGCTCGTCGAACACACCATAAGGGGCCGATCACAGAAAACATTGTTTTCCTATGGCCTTTCATGCACACATTTTAAACGCTGCACGCCGCGTTTTTCTAGGGTTTTTTCGGCGTGCTTAAACGTTAAAATATTCTCAACTTTTAAGTGCAAGGCGCGGAGTCGTACAGTTCATCACTGTCACACTAAGCAAAGTCAGCCAATAGGATCAAGCAAGAGGCGGGCATTATTCCTTCCTGTTTTTGTGTGGTATGAACAGAAAATGGCAACCTCTGACAAGACCCTAATATTAGCGTTATTTAATTACGAAAAGCTTTACAATTCAAGATCGAAACACAACTGTACTGCTCAAAAGATACTTGAACTGACTCCTGCTTAGCCGAAAGTACAACTGAAAGCACTCGTCATTGAGACACAATTCGAGGAACAAATACTCCTTCCTTTTTTTCTTTTTAAAAAAAAAAATATCGTGAACTCAAAAACTCCTCTTTTTTTTTCCAATTTGCATACCGTGCCAGGCGGTCCACGGAGGATGCAATTTGCTCTGCCCTCCACCCAGCCCTCACCCACCTGGACAAAAAAAGACTCATGAGAGAATGTTCATTGACTTTAGTTCAGCATTTAACACCATGATTCCACAACAGCTCATCTACAAACTTGACCAGCTGGGTTTCAACACCTTGCTGTGGAACTGGCTGCTAGGCTTCCTCAGAGAGAGGCCACGCCACAAGCAGTATGTGTCGGCAACAAAGCCTCGAGTAGCATCACACCGAGTACAGGGGCCCCTCAGAGCTGTGTGTTCAGTCCACTGCTCTTCACCTTGCTGACACGCGTATGCAAATCACCTACAGCACTAATCACATGGTCAAGTTTGCGGACGACACAACTCTGATAGGTCTCATCACAAAAGATAATGAGACCCACTATAGCAGGGGTGGGCAAAGTACGACCCGTTGGACGTTTTAATCTTGCCTGCCAAGTATTATAATTAAAAAAAATGTTTAAAAGAATTGGGGGACTTTTTTTTTTTTTTACTTTTAATGATTAATAATATTATGCATTATTCTGTCAAACAGGCAGCACATTTCCATGGATGTCAACAGGCAGTAAGATTTAATTTTCACAGCTACAACCTGGGTCCTACTGAGTGGAGCTACTTAGCTGTCAGGGATAGGAACTTCAGTCATGGTTTCACATTTATAAATTATACCACAGAACTGCATGCTGGGAACTCCTGTCAAACTCAGTCAGGGAGAGTTCATAAATGAGTTCAGGCTATTGGTCTGGCCCTCAACAATATTTTCTGTACCTCGTGTGGCCCCCTGGGAAAAATAATTGCCCACCCCTGCACTATAGAAAGGAAGTCAACCTTCTGATCACATGGTGTGTCAGACAGAAGAGAAACACAATTTACAATCTTCTGTATGTTTGCACGAATGGAAGAATTGACAAATAAAGCTGACAAATAAAACTGACTTTGACTATAAATCAAACCAAGAGTGAGATCAATTAGTTAACCTTTTGAGCCCCATGACCTACCAAAACCTGCTGCACCCATTATCAGACAAGGAAAAGATTTTTTTTTTAAAAAGGTCAAGTGACGTTTCCTACGGGATCTCAGTAACCACAACGTTGATTAGCTTCATTTAAATGATTAAAATCCGAACAGAGAAGAACAAAAATTATTGTTAAGTTTATGTAATTACATAAATCCATAACCTCAAAAACCTTGCAGTCACTTTTTCCGCGCAAACGTAAATGAACTATGAACTATAGTGCAGCCAGCCTCCAGATGTACAACACTTACATGAGGTGCATGGCACTGAAAAGTGAATTATTATTTATTTAAACTTTTATGCACATCTAAAAAGGGCATTTTGAGGGCAACGGATTTGCAGCGATGCTTCTCTGTGTGATCAGGGCCTAAGGTTTGCCACACAACCCGCACAATGTCAACTTTTGTCTGGGGCAGTCCAAAATAAATCAAACAGTGTAATGAGGGACTTTAAGATGAGTTGCATGCTAATGAAAACATCCTGGGACAGAAAATGTCTGCCACTTTGAGCTGTACTGCTATTGTGAGATTTATGAAGTCTCGCCAGCGGAAAGGTGGCATAGAGCTAAGCTCTAGTGTTGAAAGACCAAAGACAGGAAAAGCGGTAGAGAAAGATACATATCCTACCTAGTACTGTATGTAAAGCAAAAAGGAGAGATCTCAAGAGAAACAACGATCCAGTGTCGACTAGGTTTATAGAAGGCTTTTGGAGGTTTCCTCTGCGTTTCCTCACACAGCCAGTTCTTTTACAAATGAGACACACGCGCGGAAAATGTACCGCAGACCAAAGGGCCTATTTTGTTGGAGCACCTACACATGCTGGAATACACAGATCATGTTTCACGGTGCTCTGTGCTGTCTTTTATTCTTTACATTTCTCTAAAACACACACCAATGGTTTTATGTCGTGCTTTTGTTTTATACTTTCAGATTAATATGGATCATCACAGCAAATATTAGTATAACAGTACGATGAGGCAAAGCGTAAAATAATAAATGTTCTTTTATTTAAATTATAGTTTTGTCTTGCTTCTGTGCCAAGTCGTGGTTCATCCATCTTCTCCCTTAAATTCGTGCTTACACACACCAACAAGGCCTGCGTGTGTGTTGAGTGGAGAGCTAAAGACTCATCAGACTCAGTATTCAGGAATAGCAAGAGCGCTAAGTATTTTGTGGCCACAGTGGGAGAAAAAACACAGACGGTATGACCTCCAATTAGGACAAACTTTATATAGATGTCTCTCTGAGCACCAGGCCGACTTTGCAGGCGCGCACTTGTCTGCAATAAAGTGTGAGCGAACACGACCATGATGCAGATAATTGGAAGCTAGCTCTCGGACCGAGCCGCGCCTCTTCAGCATCTTTCTGAGCTAGGAGAACAGCTCATCTCAAGCTCTCTACGTCTGAATTTTAAAACTAAAAAACATGAATGAACATTAATTTCCATGTTGCGTTCATTCCAAATGTAATGTAAATAATCTAGTGTACAAAAAAACATTGCATGCAGGCCAACTAGCCTATTTCCAAGCTTACTGCATTTTCCCCTTTAATATCATTAGGGGAAGTGGCAGCAGATTGAAGGAACAGAGCAATAAGTAAGACATCTACATAAATTCACATGGTAATGTATTCAGCATCGGGCAACGGCTTCCCATTTAATGGAGGGACATGTTTTGGGGAGAAAAAAAGATTGTCTTTTGAGAAGAGCAAAGCAGAAAGTGTTTGCAAAGACACCACAGTAATAAACAAATATTAGCCGTGATATTTGAGATTCAAAATTAAGATAAACTATGCCATCTCTGGAGCCTGACTGTGTGTCAATGCAAACGTGCCCCGAATTCCTTTCTGAAGTCTCATACATGCATTAAATAGGAAGACAAAAGGTTTTTTTTTAATCAAAAAAATTACAATATTGGCACCTGGAACAAACTTGAAAAGGGCGGCTGCAATTTGCTTCCACAATATGACACACACACACACACACACACACACACACACACACACACACACAATTACCTTTCCAAAGCTCCCTTTCCCGATGGCTCGTAATATCTGGAAGTGGTCAAAGTTCACTGTGAGGAAAAAGAGAGAGAGAAAGAGTAAAGAAATCTGTAAATATGTGGGTGTTCACATCTACATCTCCTGAACAATGAAGGAATTGCATTCCCTCGTTTTATGGGAGAGAAAGTAATTGAGAAAGTTAACTAAAAATTAAAGAGTTTTAATGGTTAGTTGCAAATCCTTTTGCAGTTGATAACTGTCTGAAGTTTACCTCTCACACACCATCTCGCCCTGGTCAGGCCCATGCTGCAAGTATTTTCATACTTTCTTTCATATTTGATGCTTTTTATGTTGTTGTTGTTTTTGGCCTGGTCAACGGCAACACATGCTAAGTTGCACTGAGGTAAGGTGACTGACTTGGCCGGTCTGTATGGAGCAATTGGCCTATAATTAAAAAAATCTTTGGTTGGCTTGTTGCAAGATATTACTTTCCATCTGCATCATGAAAAATAACAAGTTTGAGAGTCTTCTCGAGGCTGATGCTGCAAAATGTTAAAAGACAACACATTTATTATTCAAAACATTACTACCGTCCATGATTACAGCGTTGCGCAAAATGATGCTAGCTAAAACAGTAATGACATTTAGAAAGTGAGGAGGAGAAAGACTGAATCCTGCCAATCCAGAGGAGAACAGGGCGAAAGAGAGGCTTACAACCTACAAGCAGGTGAAAGAGAGGCCTAGAGGAAAAGTCAGGGGATTGCCACAGAATAGGATTCATCCTCTCGAGATCTTGAATGTCCGACAAAGAATTGCACGGCAATCCATTTAATAATTATATTGATATTTTAGTCTGAACTAAAGTTGTGAGCCAATAATTGCCAGAGCAACACTTCACTGCTCAACCATACTCAACAGAGTTGAACATTAGTTAAGCTGAAAATCAGTGCTTTGACCTTATAGTCTCCGCGATCAGATCAATGGGATTCTCGAGCCAAAACAATGGAAATGTATTATTGGTTTACTCATTTAAAAATTAAATAAATTGGCAAAACGCCAAGATTCGGTGTGTCAAATAAGCGTAACCTGTCAACATAACGTAAACAGTTCCATGAAAGTACAGGCATTTTGCCATGTCCTTTAAATTATGTTTTATGTAAAGTTATCATGTTCATTGGGCGAGTGTTCATCCTCAAACCACAAGGTAGCCGGTTCGAGCCTTGTTCTCCCCATAGTTTGGATCTCGAAGTGTCGTTGAGCAAGACACATAAAATGCAGAGAGTATTTTCCTTGCTGTGGAATTAAAAAATGATTATTAAAAAAAATACAAATGTAAGAATTATTTTTGGATTTGATTTTTCTGATCAAGCCTGCTGCACAGTTCTTTCCTCTCATAACTTATCAGGGATCTGTTGAAGTAATTAAGTTTGGCTTCAGCCACATATGGCTGCAAGCACACTTCACGTTCTCCTGCGGGCTTACTGGTTATATTTCTTCTTATAGCCAAAACTTTGGGCCGTATCTCCTCATGCAGCGTTGCCAGCACATACATCATCAAAACACATCAAAACGTACAACTTGCATTGTGAATTGTGAGGAATGACTTATCTAAGAGATTTGACAGGCTGTTTTGCCGAAACATGCAAAAAACGTCGAGAAATTGTCCCATTGACTTGAATAGGGTTTCGCCATGAAGAGAGCAAAAAAACACTCATCTTTGTACCCATAGTGACTCGCCAATTTAACGCAGAGAAAAGTTTGAAACGTCGACAAAAGGCTACAGTTTATTTGCCTATTTGGGCATTTTTTGATAGCGATCACAGTTTTCATGTAATTATTGTTCAAGTTTGGGAAAAATGCTCAGACAATTTTAGAGTTTACAATGGGTGTGTATGGTACGGAAATTTTGTCGCTAGAGTGGAGCACCAACTGACAGAGCGAGAGGGAGCGACAGAAACTGGTAAAACAATAAAACGTATTTTGTCTTTACTCCCACAATGTACCCTCTGCATACACCATTGTTGGATAGAAACGTAGGAAATCTTGTGCTTGGGCACGACCTGTGCCCATCCCTTGCGTTGCTATGGCAACCAGAGAAAACTGAGGAGCTGTCAGCTGACCAACTGCCAGTCTTAAGATGTTGGTTTCAGATTTCAATACAGTATGAATTGAACTTTTTGGCAGCGAACAACATTTGATATCTACTTACGGCAGTAATAGCCATACTTTCGAATGAATGAATACAAATATTAAAAAGATGATCTCTAAATAATATTATATATATATATATATATATATATATATATATATATATATATATATATATATATATATATTATATAGCGGTGGCAAAGACAGAGGAGATTTATTTCTGAAACACAGCCAGCTCACGGCACTGCCATCAATCATCTTTGTTTTGTGATATCAATATGTGTATGGCACAGCCAGTTGTTTTGGTTTATGGTCTTCTTCAGTGGATGCGTGTTCTGCTTACTGATGGGATTGTCCAATATGTGGTGGAGAGTTTAAACTCAGTCCTGAGAGGGAGGTTGGTTGGGTATGGAAGATGAGGACAAAAGCCTTGTAAAGAGGAAAAAGAAACTACGATAATGGCATGCAACAGATAAGATTTGATTAGACATTTTACATTTTATGTTAATTCAACTATGTGGTGGGGTGAAAAGACAACAGGACAACTATCCTCTGCAAAAGAATCCACGCAGCACACTCGCCTCTCTTGCTCACTGGACACACACGCACATACTAGTTTCTGTAAGAAAAGGCTTTTCTCTTTGGTCTTTTACAAACAAGCACAGCCCCTGTAATTAGCTACAGCTAAATGTGAAGTTAGCAATGACCGTTGCTCGCTTAAGTTTTTACATGCGACAGCTGGTTGAGACACATTTAATTGCATCAGTTTTGATTAAAGGTGCTTTGATATTTTTTTTTAAGGTTTAGACTTGGAGTGTAAATTCTTTTCTCAATCACCATGTGCTGCATGTAATAATGTGGGCTGATGAGCTACAACCGAAGGACATCCCCCTGGTCCTCTGTGTTACTGATTAAGACTCTGCTTTCTATGTGTGTGTGTGTGTGTGTGTGTGTGTGTGTGTGTGTGTGTGTGTGAGACCAAGGCAGATGTGAGCACAACGAGCCCGTTGTTAACTCATGCAGCTTCTCCTTAAAAGTAATTTAGCGTCTGAAGTTCACATCCTGATCTGCTCAACCCCCTCCTCCCCCCGTCCCCGTCCCTATAGACATGGCGCAATCATGTGAGACAAAGGTGCACGCTGGGCCCCTCAGGGCAGACCCGCTGCCAGCTGACCTATACACACCTCACGGCTAAGCAAGGAGGTTACAATGCTTGAAAATATACATGTATTTGCTTTTGTGCAGACAATGCAGTGTAGTTTGCGCCATTTTTGTCGAGAAGCTAATCCAGCGTGGATTCTCTCTGCTCAGTCTCTTGTATACGGCTAATCTTCTCACATGGGACTGTTGCGTGATTATGGCTACCCAGGAGGTATTAACAGAGATGTAGATAAACAAGAGGAAAATGTCATGTACACCGGGGTGGTTTTGTTTTCGGATGAGGCGGACAGACCAGCACCGGGTTTGTGCAAAGTCACCTGTGACGAAATTTGTTGCTTAATCAAATCAGCCACTGATGCCACAATTGTGATCACAGTTCACAGAAACTAATCCCTACATTTCCCCCTTACCCACCTGAGATCAATCAGCCACTGCTACAAAACGCATATCATCAGCAACTCCTGCAACTCTGAGGAGAAACTCTCAATCCATCATCTTGAAAATAGAGAAAAATGTACCCTATCTTCATGCTAATTATTAATTCAATTCTGTGTGCATTCAAATATCAAAGCCCAAACAAGTCTCTTACAGATAAAGTATTGTATATCCCACAAAGGCAGGAGGAATACATTACAGCAGTGATTTTCAACCACTGTGCCGCAGCATACCTGTGTGCTGTGAGAAATCGCCAGGTGTGCCGCGGGAAAATGTCCAATTTCACTTAATAGTCCCAAAAAACATTATTTAGATGCTGCAAATGATTCGCCATTGTTGAACATCTGAGCCGACTGTTGCAGTGTAATGCTGCGTTCACACCTAACGCGTCAAAAAAATTCCTGACGCGCATCGAGAAATAGTGTGTTCACACCAAAAGCAGCAAGACTAATTGTGGTGCCACAAAAGGGGCGTGGCTTATCTCCACCGCTTTTCTCCTTGAAAAGAGCAATCTTTTCCGTTGTTGTGGAAGTCAAAAAAACCTGTGAACATCTCCATGGTGTCTGGGTTCATAATAGTATCCGTAGTCCCACAACACCGCCTGAATGAAGCCGCTATTAGCGCTCCTTCCGGGTGACCGGCAGCAGTTTAATTCAGCACCGGCAGGACGGCGGTGACGAGTGGACCATCTCAACGCTGATTGGCTGACGCAACTATGATTCACGCGTTTTTGCAGCAGGAGTTGGGAAATTTCAACTCGCGCGTCAACCCGAGTTCGCTCCGCGACCTGCGAGCTGTTCGTGCTGCTTCTACGCGTCTGACGCACTGCCGGCTGGAAAATACGCGTCTTCGCAGCTTCGACGCGGCTGTGCATTGACTTCACATGAACTCTCGACGCGCGTCGAAATCTTGACGCGTTCGGTGTGAACACAGCGTAAGTGGCTGGCTGAGTAATTACATACTTTTCTATGCCAGTAGGTGGCAGTAGGTATCGCAATAATTGATCACGGGAGACATGATGTCGAATTCAGGAGCTCTTGCCGACCGCCCTCGGCATGTTGAAAGGGGAAAGCCCACTTTTCAAAGAGTTAAACAAACAGGTAAGCGTATGTAATTATAAACATGAAAAACCCCAAGCTCACCAATATTGGTTTGTACTAGAAGTAGAATGGAAATATTTCAAGAGGAAAAATGCAGACTCTGAACTGTTTAACCCAGAGGAAAAGCTCAGTACCAGTGCTGGGGGGTGGCTGTAGCTCAGGGGGATGAGTGGTCGTCCCGTCACCCTAAGGTAGCCATTACGATCCCAGTCCCCCCATAGTTCACACGTCAAAGTGTCTCTGAGCAAGACACCTAACCCCTGGTTGCTCCCCGGGCGCCTCACAGGGCAGCCCACTGCTCCTTTATCAAGAATAGGTTAAATGCAGAGAAAGATTTCCCAAAGGGGATTAATAAAGTGCAGGTTTCTTTTTTCGTGTTTCTGTTTCCTAAAAAATAAAAATAAAAAAGTTTGACGGCTGCACCGATACCGCAATGCTTAGTGTGAGGGGAAAAACTAGCAAACAGCGCTATGGTCCCAGGCAAGCTGAAGCGCCACCTCGGGAACAAACACATGTCTGAACATCAAGAACAGAGACTATTTTGTTCGCCTGCACACACAAAATGAAAAACAGGTAACTTTTATGAGGGAAACCACAAATGTGTCGAAGAAAGCTGTCAAAGCTAGCTACTTGGTAGCTGAACTAGTGGCCTAACTAACAAGCCTACTCTGGCAGAATCATTAATTCTACCTGCCTGCAAAGCCATCGTGAACGAGGCGCTCGGCCCTGACGCGGTTAATGAAGTTGCTAAAGTCAGATAACACAATTGCCAGACGTATTGGTAACATGTCTGCAGACATCGAAAGCGTTGTTTTGGAAAAGATACGCATCAGTGGGAAATTTGCACTGCAACTTAATGAGTCTACTGACATCAGTGGACATATTGGCTATTCTGCGTTTTTATGGATGAAATGCCATCAGAGATAACTTTCTATTTTGCAAGTCATTGCCAGAGAAAACAACAGGAGAGGAAATCTTTCGGGTCACAGAATATCTTGAACAAGGAAGATGCATCTAAGGCTTTGTGAGCAGAGTAAAATAGAGACATCCAGATTGACTTATGTTGTCCGAATAGTGAACTTCGTAAAGACAAGACCCTTTGAAAAGCTGCATACTTGCGTCGTTATGAGAGGAAAGGGGAACGAACCATACAGCCCTGTTGCTCCACACAGAAGTCAGATGGTTGTCCCGTGGCAAAGTGCCGGTCTGTGTGTATGAGCTGTGGGAGGAACTACAATGTTTTTGACTGATGATAGGTCTGATGATGCAAAGCTGCTCGCCAGTGATGAGTGGTGTGCAAGGCTGGCATACATGGCGGATATATTTTAGCACCTATATTTTAGCACCCGAATGAACTGAACACACGAATGCAAGGCTGAAAGGAAAACCTGCTCACAAGAAAAATAAATGGATAAATGGATTCTGTTCGAAACTGCACCTCTGGCAACAACATGTTGAAAGTGCCAATCTGGGCATGTCCTCCCTCACTCAGAAAAAGCAAGGAGATGTCAACACTGTTGCACTGTGTAAGATAATAGGAAGACACTTAAAAACTCTTAAGTTGGAACCCAATAGGGACCCATATAGCTCAGCAACAGCTTTAGGAAAGGACATGACTTTGCTGGAAGAACCAACTAAACTGAGACAAAACCGTGGGTAAAAGCTGAGCTTTTTAGGGATCTGCCTTTGAACACTTTTTGGTTGACAGTTGCCAAGGAGCTCCCAATTCTTGCGAACAGAGCAATTTCCACATTGCTCTCATTTTCCACAACATATCTGTGTGAGCTTTTCAAGCCTGGCTGCTATAAAGAGCCTTGTATGTGCCTTTCTTCTGTTCCTGCTAGGATATCAGCACTGTTTTTCCAAGCAGGCCCAGGTTTCACACTGACTAAATGTCAACAAATTAAGAGACTTAAATTGTCATCATATATGCTGTATTATGCTACAATGTGACGGTCCCTGTCCCTAATCACTGCATGTGTACTTTTGTCAGCAGATTACCTGATGCAGAGCAACTGGTCTGAGAAGAGAACAACAGTACAGTATATAATTCAGCAGGACTGCTTTAAAAACAAAGAAAGTAAATCAGTTTCAACAAATACTGACACGCCAAAAAAAAGAAAATCAGAGCACAGTGAGTAAACTCTGAAAACAGTCACACTGCAGCTGTCTCAGATGGTATAAGCCTAGTCCTAACTGTGTATAAAAGAAGAAAAAAAAAGAAAATCAAGAAATGTAAATGGCGATGGCAGTATTGGATGCTGCATAAAAAGATGACGACCAAACCCTTCAGACAAGTACAGCGTGGAGTGTTAAGTAAATCTGATCTGCCGCATAGACTGTGGGAGAACAATAGCTTTACCTCTACGGGGGCTCGGAGCTGACAAACCAGGATGAAATGCCGAGTAGGCTCCACTGGGGGCCCTCACTGGGTAATTGGCTCCAGTGGAGGGGCCAATATTGGCACAAAGCCCATGTCAAGGGGGCACTGAAAGTGTGAGTACGAGAGGGTGTGAAAGTGGGTATGTTCAACCACTTAGAACCTCTTATAGAGCCAAATGCACAGTACGGCCCACACTAGAAAAAGTTGTTTACGTCTACATGTTACTTGTTATGATATCCTCAATGCGAAGTTACTTAGAGACATGAGAAACAACTTAACAATCCTATAGCTGCATCACTGTGGATTTCTGAGAAGTCTGTCAGTTTGGCGAGCAGGCATTTCTAATTACTAGACTATCTATGAGCCTTGTCTCGGCCTTGGGAGAACCCTGACGACACCGACACAAACACCAAAAAGCATTACTTTTTCTGTAAATAACATCCTTTTGTGACTGCATCTGTGCTTTTTTAAATAATAAACAGAATAAAAAACAATAACTTTCAATTTAACCAAATTGCCCCGTCAGACCACGAAACAAGAAAACAAAATTGCAATCACTTAAAACAATAAAAATAAAGTTCTATCTGTGCAAAAATAAATGATATATAGGTACTACTAAATAGGTCATTTTGGAAAACTAAAAGCAAATTGCAGTACAAAACAGAATGAGACTGCAGATGTGTGAGCATCAGGTTGTATCAGTGTTAGTGCTGCAGTGAGCTGCTTTCCTCTACACATCTATTTATAAACGCGGTTGTAGACTTAATACGGATGCTCTTAGCTCATTCTCCATGTTGAGATGAGATCTCTTTCCGGTTTTGAGAGACGGAACAGCAGAAAAGACAATTTCACGGAGACTTTGCGGAGATTGGCTTTTGGCAAAACGCCCAAAATTACCTCTTAACATGGTGACACCCGTGCACGTATGGCCAGGACAGCTACACAACAGTGTTTCCCCTACCATTATATTAGGGGGGCAGCGCCCCCCTGAAGAAACACCCTGACATTTTCTCTATAGCACCAGATCACAATACGTTATTTAGGGTTCTCTTTCCTATAGAACAGGTCTACACCTTGTTCTGTTATTAAACAAACTAAAGGCCGTATTTTATTTACAGGATCTACATAACAGCTTCAGAGCCACCAACTCTCACGGTTTCGTCGTGTGACACAAGCTTTTTCATGTTTTCACACGATCAATGTACTATCATTTATAAATTGAGAACTTGTCTCAATACTTCTTGGGGCATACAAAGGGAGATGGACTTGTTATCAGTGGTTGGCTGTCAGGGTCAGCTAAGCCTTCTTTGCTGGCTTAAAGAGAATCACTTTTATAATGAAAAAAAGAGGTCAGAATGCACACAAAAATGTACCACATGAAACACAATTGATGCAAACTGGCGACATAAGGGTGTATCTTGAGCTAATTATTTCTATTTTTAGTTAAGAAAAATAACTTACACGTATTGAGATAAAATATGAAGTGAAAATTTCAAACTCACTATGCAAATAAATTAAGCATAGTTATCTACCCACTCCCCCAGAAAGTCAAGCAGATACCAGAGAAGTCAGAAGCAACACAGAGACAGAATTCCTTCCAGCTGTGTTTGAAAGCCAGGGAAAATATGAGAGAGGCTCAAATGATGCAAAAAGGTTAAACAAAGGAGTGGCTGAGTTCATTTGTAAACACGTGTGAATATTCACACTTCTGCCAGACAGCATAGAGAGACTGGCTGACTCATTGTTCGCCATAGTGTAATTGCCTATGTGTATTGGTGAAAGGTATTTTGTTTTTCATTGTTGTCAATAAAGGGGAGAAATAAACCCTTGATAATGTGTTTTAGTGCCGCAATTTGTTGAATTGTTTAGTCATGTTTTGTTATAACTAAATGTGACTGATTCTTGTGAATTTGTTCTTGTTGATGTGAACAACATGCATTGCCCTTTAATGACGCAGCATCCCATCATGCGCATATTTATGTATACAATATCAGATGGCACAAAAGGCCCAAGGAGAAAATGCACGAGCCGCCACTGCTTGTTATCGTATCACAAGTCATCTCTCTTAGAAGTAGCTTAGCAACTACAGTAACAAAATATAGGTATGGGGACGGTACTTTATAAGATAAGATAAATGAGTCAAGACTAGATAAGATAAAATATAAGCCTACAGAAGATACAAGTTTAAAATAAAAGAAATTTGAGTCAAGATAAAAAATAGGATACGATTATACAAGTTTAGATTAGATAAGCCATTATTGATCTGCAGAGGGGGGATTTCAGTCATTGCAGCAGTACAAAGGCAGGAGACAATAGTAACAAACACGGTAACTATAAAAGAGCAACTAAACACAAATTTACAAGGTAAAGTGACGTTAAATAGCATCAAGTACACCAATTGAACGTCATTAAATAATGAGACTTTGTGATGATGTATAAATTGAGCAACATAATACTGTACATTATGCCGTAACAGTACAACATAACCAAATATAATATAGTATAGTATGGAATATAGAATAAGGAGGCAACAATACAATCATTTAGAATGTGGATGACGAATAAGAACAAAGGCTAGACAAGGTGAACCATGAGGACACCTTCAAGACCACAAAGAATACATTACGCATCGACATTAACCCCGCTAATTATACCCTGCGAAATACTGAATAGCAGAGGGCTCTGGAGAGACAGCCTTCGAGCCAATTCTCCACAACACAATACCTTTTAGAAAGGACGACTAAACAAATCAGAGCAGCTCACCGTCCACATATAGGGATGATTTAAATCCTTTAGATAACAAAATAAATTGCAGTGTTACAAGCCACTAATTAATGGTCACAAAAACACTGCAATTAACCTCTGGGACCATTTACACACAACAATGCTAACAAATGTATGAAAATAAAACGAGAGTGGGACAAAGTTTCTATAGTCATATTTAGGCATTAATTATAAATCCTAAAATAATGCAATTTTCATGAGGCATTCTTTATTAATCACCATCACAGCCACTGCTCGGGGCACAAAGAGGCTTGTGTGAGGGGAGGAGGGGTAGCAATTCATTAAGAACACAGACGCTGATAGATTAGGAGTTAAACTTGCACAAGTATCTGCGGTTCAGACAGCACGCGGTACGGTTAACCACAAACAGATGCTCTGTGCTTCAAGCTTGAGCGTTTGATACTAATGCAATGTCAGAAAAGTTGGATGGACTCATTATTTTATGATATTGCGTTTTTGTTTTTAAGTGTTTACTGCTGTAATTTTGAGTTGTGTTGAAAGACATCATTATTCCATCTTACCCCAAAATACCAGACGGTTGCCCTACGAGAACGAACAAGAAGTTACCGAGTGGGTAAAAAACTGCACTTCAATTGGGTTATATTCAAACCCACTTCAAGAGCCGCAGATAAATTATCGATGCTCTCCTTGGAAAGTGAAAACACCACCTACTTCATATCAATCACCAATAAGCAGCTCTCCAATTTCACCCATAAGTTCCTCAAAAAGGATATAAGAAGAGCGTCACCATATGATCCATAAGCGCGGACCAATACTGTCACCTGAAAATAGATGCATCAAGCCGAGCTGGGATGCTAGCAAAGAATGAAGAGGCAAAGCATTATTCTAATGGGGTCGGGGACTTAATACCTTTGATGTCAGTAGAGCTTGAGCACATTGATTTGTGAGATGCCACCTAATACGAGGGAGCCATGGTTTTCCCGTGCTCGTTCCAGTCGCTGCCCCGAGTGTTGTGCTGAGAGAGCAGAATCAGGGAAGACCAAAATGTACATTCTGTCACGGTGGCATGTAAAAAGGCCTCAATAGAAAAACCGATCCACTCACACCTTCCTTGGTTTAATACGTAAATGTAAACTTAGAGTAAACTTGGGTAAGCAGGCGAGCAGCAGAACTCTGAATGTACTGGTGTTTAAGTAGGATTATGGCAGATGTGTCATGAAAAATACTGTTGCAGGAGTCGATTCTGAAAGTGATGAAGGCGTGGATGAGGAGAGGGGACGGAGTTTTGATAGATTCATGTGAGCTGCGCAATTAATCTAATTTGTAAATCGCGATCACGATTTTGGCTTCCACGATTAAATGAGCATGATAGCCTGACGATCTTGCCCGGAGAATGGAGGTCAACTTGGTGCGGTGGTGGCTCGCGGAGATCAATCCAGGTCTGCTAACCGCGCCGGGACGGAATCATCCCGGCAGGGAAAACAGGTGGGCTCATGCTGGCTAGCGATGTGGCAGCCAGGGATGAGAAGACCAGCCATTCCAGTAGCAGGACAACAAAGCAGAGACTTGGACCAAACTTGAAGGTCCTGGGGCTAGTGGGCTAATTACTCTTCCGAGTTCAGTTGAAAACTTGTCGAGTGTTCAATGGTGAATGTAACCAGAGAGCTAAAAAATGAACAAACAAACCAACAATAGTCAGCACCAAAAAAGAAGATACTCTATACCAGTGGTTCTCATCTGGTCGGGCTCCGGGACCCGCCAGCACCCTTAATGACATGCTGCAACCCAAATCGAGGAACATTCTCAACATCTCCAATGTATTTAATGAAAAGATGGTGCAGTTTGAATCTGAGACAGTAGTGCTACATGCTGGATGTGTAATTGTAGGTGTAGGGGTGTTAAAGGT
>NW_027176240.1:18489135-18509135 GCF_023055335.1 Clinocottus analis | reverse complement strand
ATCCCTAG
This sequence comes from Clinocottus analis, assembly GCF_023055335.1. Classification (NCBI taxonomy): domain Eukaryota; kingdom Metazoa; phylum Chordata; class Actinopteri; order Perciformes; family Cottidae; genus Clinocottus; species Clinocottus analis. Next base: position 18,509,127 of record NW_027176240.1, on the reverse strand, counting down.
TTTATGTTTTGATCAGAGTTGCAGGTCTCTCAAGTGTCACGCATTGAGCGTGACTGTCATTTCGGTCTTAACTCACGCCCTCCTGCCACACAGCTGTTCGGCGGCGCGTAATGGTCGTCTGTCCAATCCATTAAAACCCTGAAACGGAAACCATTTGGTGTCCGACTATGCTTGGGAGGGAGTCACACAAGCTCTTGGACAAAATGCTGGCTAGGCGTTTGGAGACTGTACTACCAACTATTGTAGGCACTGACCAAACAGGCTTTGTTAAAGACCGACGCAGTGATATTTGATATTGTTTATGCACCAACACCCTCCGACACCTCTGGGGTGGTTATCCCCATGGATGCAGAGAAGGCCTTTGACCGTGTAGAATGGTCCTACCTGTTCTCTTTATTAAAACATTTTGGCTTGGGTAATACCTTCATTTCATGGATCTTCAGCGGTGGTCTCTTTTGTCTCTCTCTTGCAGGGCGGATAAACTGTGTTAAAATGAATGTGCTCCCGATTTTTTTAAGGAGTTTAACGAACGACAGGTAAGCAAGTGTAATTATAAACATAAAAAACCCCAAGCTCACCCATATACAGCCACGAGTAGCATTAGCCTAGTTTGACTACAAGCATTTATGATCATGAGGTCAGAATGCACACAAAAGTGTACCAAATGAAACACGATTGATGCAAAGTGGTGACATGTTGGTGAAGCCTGAGGGTGGATCTTGAGCCAAATAGTTCAAGATTATTAATAAGTGCATTTTTCAATAAAGGGGAGAAATTACCCCTTAATTATGTGTCAATCTTTAATGTACCCATATGATAGCTTTAGTTTTTTTTCACCTCAAACACACATCTGTAAAATTATTATTATTAGTAGTAGTAGTAGTATGGAGTATTATTATCTACAATTGCTCATACTTATGGAAATAACTATATAGTCATCTGGACAATAGACCTTCATAGCCGTGTATGATCAATGCTTTGATGGCACCATGTAGTTTTCATTAATATCTTGCTGTATGCTAATACTAATATTAGTGCCATTTGTCAAGTGTTCAAAAAGCTGGGCAGAAACAAGCTGCTTAAAAAGGGAACCATACAGATGTTTTATTTACTACTATCATGGATAAATATACCAGTATCGTATCGTATTTATGGTATTGTATTGAATTCTAGTATCGTATCGTAAGTATCGGTATCCTGATATTAATGGCAGGTATCGTATTGAAGTCATAATTTTGGTATGGTGACAACCCTAATCTCTTCCAATATATACCCATTTTCCTTAGTAAACGTTTCTTTCGCTCACTTGACCACACAATTTCCCAATTCTTATGGAACAAGAACCCCCCTAGGATTGAAAAAGACACTTTATAAAAACCTAAGGAGCTGGTTGGTCTAGCCCTCCCCAACTTCTTACTCTATTACAGGGCAACAAACATTAGAGCCTTGTTACACTGATGTTGCACTAATTGCCAACCCCCACCCTGGCTACAGATTGAGGAGGCCTCATGTGGTTCATCTCTGATGTCCCTCATGTGCTTCCCCACAACTATTTCAATATATGTGCATTCATACAGTGTTGTTGTGAAAACTGTCTTAAAATCTGGACACAATTTAAAAAACAATTTACACTGCAATCTATACCTGGTCTGGCTCCTGTTTACTCGAACCCCCTGTTCACTCCATCTATTATGGATAATGCTTTCTTAATATGGAGAGAGAGAGGAATTTTATCCTATAAACATCTTTACATTGATGGCTTCCTTTGGTCAGTTAGCACATTATTAACTTGCCTTCGACCCATTTTTTCAGGTATTGGCAGATAAGAGATTTTGTACGTAACCGCTCTCCCAATTTCCCCACCATATCGTCTCCTACGCTTATAGAAACCATCCTCAAAATTAACCCTAACCAGAAAGGTACCATATAAAGGATTTACTGCATTCTTTTTTCGCACCAATCCTCAACCTCTGATGCCTTGCGCACTGCATGGTCGACTGATCTTAATATAGAGATAGACCCTGAGGTGTGGGAGAACGCTTTGAAATGGGTCCACTCATCCTCTGTCTGTGCCCAGCATGGAATCTTACAATGTAAAGCATTGCACAGGGTTCATTGGTCCAAGAGTAAACTGGCTAGTATATTCCCAGGTGCAGACCCACGCTGTGACTGGTGCCACTTAGGACCGGCCAGTCTTGGCCACATGTTCTGGGATTGTCCTGTACTTGCGCCGTTCTGGAAGGGTGTCTTTGACACTCTCTCAGCCGTCACTTCTACCAACATCTGTCCCTCACCATTACTTTGCCCTGTTTGGTGTCCTACCTTTTGGAAACTCACTATCGTCTTACCTCTCTGAACTTGAACACATGAACAGACCATTAGACTCCTAGGTCAGACCTCTGACGCCCTTTACGTGTGCCGATCCCCGCTCTGGCGACGCAATGCGGTTAAGGTGCACTGAGGACAGTCCGCCCCGGCCGACAGTCGCGCCTGGAGCAGGGGGCCCCTACCCGGCAAGGAGCTGCTGTTTCATAGAGAAGAGAGGTGAAATGTGATTGGATAAAAATGCCGTTAACAAGGTCCAAAGAAGCCATAAAATAGCTATAACATTTAATTATAAAAAATGTATATATAAAATAGTAGTTTTTATTATAAAACCGCTACAACTTTATGATTTTGTTGAGGCCACAACAGAAGGCCCTGGCGGCCCGCCACTGGCATTTATACTCTTACTCACTCTCACTCATACACACACACACACATACACAGGATAAATCTGCATTGTAGCATGAGGACTCTCGCGTGCACAGTACTGTCAAAAAGAAACATCATCTCGACCATGTGAAAATTTCTGAGGTTTCTGCAGCAATGTGTCCCTTTGTGTGTGTGTGTGTGTGTGGGTGAGTGTGAGCGTGTGTGTGTGTGTGTGTGTGCGTGCGTGCGTGTGTGTGTGTTATGTTGTAGAGCTGCCACATCATCTCCTAGTCCCTGCATTAGCATAATTAATTCACTATGATTCACAAGTCCCGGGCAAGCATCGGCACATTGTGCATTCATCATGTTTTGGCTTATTAATAAAAAGACACCAAAAGCATTGTGCTGGGTATACGGAGGACTGCCTATCCAATTGTTATCATATTGGGGGGTCTTAGAGCTTTTACATGGCAAACGTGTGTGTAAGTTACTCCAGTGGAAAAAAGCAGCAAAGTAATTGGACAGCCAGTGCCGAGTCTTTAAAAAGGTCATCATCCCACAGGGGCAGCCTGAAACCAGGTCAGCCACTGCATGATCATTAAAGCTGAAGGTGGGTACGGCCAAATCTGGTCCCTGGCTCCTATCAAGTATTGGCTGGGACTCTTTCCATTATTTTGACCTCAGCTTCATGTTCATTACTGTCCAACTCTCTCGACAATGCCTAATACGCATTGGAGACCATCGGTCCCAGCCAGAATCCAAATCACAAGACCTTGAACATTTACGGGAAAAGCAAGCAAGCAACCATTTCAACTTTCGCGAGCGACACAAAGATGCTAACCAATGTAACAACTATACAATCGTTTACAAAAAAGAATGATTGTTGTTTGCATTTTTCTACAACACAACCAAGATACTCTCTTCCAAAAACTAACATTGGAATCATATCGTAAATATGATTCTACACATAACTCAGCCCTTTCCGACGGCAATGTCATCCGTTTTGGGGAGCTATGATGTTGGATTCTGATACGGTACAACGCTGCGGGATATGCCTGGCTACAACCCTCTACCATATTTTTTTCACCCAATTAAAGCCTAGTTTATGCTTCTGCGTCAGGTCGACGGCGTACCTATGCCGTAGCGACGCCGTCGACGCACAACCCTACGCCATAGCACGACGCGCACCTCCCAAAAATCCTAACTACGCGTCACGTTGACGTGGACCGCAAATGCTGTGATTGGTCCTCTCAGAACGTAATTTCCGGCAGTTGCTTTTTTTTTAGTGGTCGTACAGACCACCTTCGCAAACGTCTTCGGTCACCTACGCTTCAACATTTGCAATATAAGCATTTGCTCTTCAATATTGATGAGCTCCAACTATGACTCGTGAAACCACACAGCCATACTGCAACACCCCCTTGTCAGCATGGTGGTGAATTGCAGAGCGACGCGGTCCCTCGACGCAGAACTTCAAATGCTCAACGACAGCGTCACGTCGACGGCGTAGGTACGGCATCGACTTGACACAGAAGCATAAACTAGGCTTAAGAACTGCATCCCAACACTCTACACGAACTGACTCCAAAAGGATCTCCATTAGGTCTTGGTTTCACAAACCACTGGGCTTTGATACATCGCGGGGTAGAACTAGACCACGCTACAGGGTTAAAATGCCATAGTGACCTTTCAACTGTTCACAGAGGGATACATTAGAGATCTATTTCGGGGCTGGTAGGAGGTGGTGGGAGGGATACGAGTAGCAGTCACAAAGAGTCTTTTAGAGGAAAGAAAGCTGACGATAGTATATCATGTACACTATCCAGCTCTATACTGCTCAGGTATTGAGTTTTGCATTCTTTACTTTCAGACTCAAGGGTGAAAAGTACACTGGAGGGTAAATAATTTACTTTACTTTCAATGCCAGCTGTCCCTGCATAAACACAGAACAAATTATTGAAGTCAGCATCCCAATTTAAGGCAAATTTCAGTGAGGCGTTGAATATGCAAACATATGTTTTTTGGCATGTATTAACAGAGGATAGAGGACTATTATTAGTGTTAGAAAAGAATGTTGTATTTTGGAAAACACTTTGGCTTCGTTCTCCATAAGAGGATATATAGAAAACTTTAGAAGCATGTATAACACTGCCTTTTTTTTAATGTGTTTAAGGTGAGAGGAAATGGACACCATGGCCTGTTTCTTTCCCCTAATTAAGGAAACAGATTTTTCTCATTTACATGACATTTAAGATCTGATTAATCAAGCAACCAGGTCACTTATGCAAATGACAAACACGCTGACCGACACACACATTAACATTGTTGAAATGTTCGACAGTGAATGGCCACTAAAATGTGACACTATTAAATCTGACAGGCTCCTCCTTTCCAGCTGCCCATTACACCCCTGGGGGAAATGTGTATCCAAACAATCCTCTGATAGAAGGTCCATAGAAACAGTCACAGTGCTACTTCCAGCTGTCAAAAGAGATGCAACTCAGCTAGTTAAAAAAGAAAAGAAAAGAAAATGTGTCGTGTCACAATAAAAAGCGATTTGAACGGTGGGTTCTGGCTGATGCGCCATGCGAGCGGACACCTGACTGGTGAACTCAATACACAACTCCGGCGCTTGTCCTAAATACCGGTGAGGACTAAGAGAAGTTAAATGCATCTGGGCCAGGATGCATGTGTCCTGCCCTGTGCTTCAAAGTGTAGCTGCTAAGGGTAAGGGATTAAGCCACGTGGGCATTAAACAGGTTCTGTTTTTTTACAAAAGCACTTCTGCATGACAAAGGAAGTATTGTTTTGGGCAGCAGGAAGAAAAAAAAAGATTATCACTTCAGTGGCCCATAACAGTATCTAAAATCGGAATTAAAATATGGTGGAGGTTTGGTGGAAAATCTGATTACTGACCAGATTGCTTGTAAACACAGTTTTTACAGTAAGATGCATGTCAGTGCTCCGATTTTCCACTGACAACCTTGTTTCTTGTGTGCACAAACAAGCTTAAAGCTCTACATTGAGAGCGTCAGTGGCGGGTGGAGCAGTAATCCTCAAGCAGTCAGTCACTTTCCTTTGACCTCGTTCTCTTGGTTACAAATAGCCTCCCGGAGAAATCAAATCTCAGACGGACGACCATTAAAAACATTCTTCTTTTTTTTTTTTAGAGCATCATTTCATTAGCGCTTTAAAAGTTTGCCTACTTTTATATTCAAGGAGGAAGATATAAATTCTTACGACATTAGATTAAACTGTGTTGACTGTGAAAGTTAAGAAACATCCCCTACAACTATAAACTGTAATATTTTACTTTTATAAAATTATTTTATAAAATCTATTTAGTTTACATATATTCAGTTCATTCAAGATATATATATATATATATATATATATATATATATATATATATATATATATATATATATATATATGTATGTTTTGGCACCTCAAACCCAGAAAATGTCAGGGGCACAGCTGTCCCAGCAAATGAGCAGATTATAAAAACTATAAAATAAGTTATTTTCATCATGAATTTAAAATGAACTACTATGGCATTCTTTTATTATTGAAATATTTATGCCCTTTACGTGGGCCGATCCCCACCCTGAGGCGCACTGAAGACAGCCGGAGCCTGTGTGCCACCTTCGGCCCGAGCCTTTCCAAGCCGACCACGAGCCGGTCGCAGGTCAAGAATGCATGTTGTCCAAATCTAAGTGCAGCCGCAACAACATGCAGCGATGTGGCTTGTTTATGATTAAATACGACTGCAAATGTTAAAAAAAACAAAAACTAACATAATCAGCATTTCACTCACCAGACGCACATCGTCCTCTGTGGTGAAGGGGTCATCAGTCAGTACAGCGCGTGTTAATAATCACGCAGGCACTGTGACTAATCAAATGTCCAGGGTGTTGAGAAGGCTGTTGGAGATGTTGAAAACAGGTCCTAAGAAGCCATGCCAGAGGCATGAAGGAGCAGAGGAACAGATGAAGGCACAGCTGCACAGTGCAATGAGAAAATAAGCTAATAGGGAAAAATAATTATTATACATGTAGTGCAGAGATGGCCAACCAGTCAGAGACTAAGAGCCACAATTTTTATTGTGTTACCGCAAAGAGTCACATCATACACATGGGCACATATGATCACCCCGTCCCTTCTTCACACATTTATATAACCCGTCTGACGGAGTATAAGAACACGCAGATGGCGGTGAATTTCTGGAGGGAGATATCTGTGAACGTCGGTGTGCAGGTCGACTCTAGGGTCGCTGAGCCACCTACTGTTCTGACGTATGGAAAATGCACGGGAAATATAAACCAAAACGACTCCGACGATCCAACTGCATGGCCAGCCGCAGTTGTTGTTGCAAGAGTATAATTTGCCCTTTAGTGGCTGCAGTGAGCTGCTTTCCTCTACAAATCTCTTCATAATGGGGTTGTAGATTTGATACAGCCAGAGCTCGGCTTAATGTTGAGCTGAGGTCTGTTTTTTGATGTGAGACGCAACAGCAGAAAAGACCTCATAGAGATCTTATAAAGATCGGCTTTTGGCAAAATTTCAAGAATCTGCATGAACATTTAAAATGTTGTGCTCCACCTGTAATAAATACCGCCCCAGTTTGATAAATACTGACTTAAAGGAAACATGGTGTTCATTTATTTTAATGACAACCACAAATGCTTTGTCACTGCAGTGTGCTTTTTTTTGGGCTTTTGGAAGAACATTTCTAGAGACTCTCGATATGCGACGTCAGAAACGTTGTTTATGGAGATCCAGGCTGCAGCCTGTTGATGTTTGTCTTTACCTGCACATACATGAACTGTTAGGCTTTAAAAGTGATCGCTGACAGCTTAAAATAGCGCTTGAATTAGCTTAAAGCAGCAAACCCATTGTGAAAAAAAAAAACGCAACATATTTTTCGCCGCTTTGTCTCTCTCTATCTGTCCACTGTAGGCGGGCGCCCATGTCTGTGCAATTGTGCTCACCTGTGTGCACGCCCGTGTCGCATCGGGGCGTTTTTTTTTTTTTTGACGAATCTCAATATTTTTTTACTCTTTTTAGAACATGCCTTGCGGGCGACTCACAGGCTACTTCTGGTGTAAAGTATTTGCAAAATCAATATAAAAAGATTTTTTAAATAAAAAACAAACACAAACTTTGATATGAACGTAAGAGCCGCATGAAACCAGGCAAAAAGCCATGCCTGATGTAGTGGATTTGTGAAAAACAATTACATCATACAAAAGCAATAACTTAATTTTTTTTTTTAAAGAAAAGAAAAATATATATCTATATCTTTGTAATTATAAAATAGCTATAACTTTGTGATTCTGTTTAAGCCACCAGAGAAGGTTTAGAAGGCCCTGCGACTAATGCTCACATACCTGTATGTGGTCTGGGGCACAACTGCTCACTTACCTGTATGTAGTATGGGGTACACTAGGGTTGTTACGATACCAAAATTAGGACTTTGATACAATATCTGGCATTAATATCACAATACCGATACTGACGATATGATACTAGAATTCGACACGATACCATAAATACGATACTGGTAGATAAGGATAAGGATATATTTATTGTCATTGTAAAAAAAACATACAACGAAATTACGTTGGCAACAGAAAGTTAAGACAGCAGTAACATAAACAAACATGTATGACATGTAAACTAATTTAAAATGGCATTTTTTAAAATAAAAAAAAATAGATAAGGCATCAATGTTTTTCAAGTGCAAAAGTGACTGTCCGGTGTGAGCTGGGTGGGGGTGGGGGTGATGGAGGAAACCGCTTTGGGGAAAAAGCTGTTCCTCAGTCTGTTAGACCGGGTTTTAATGGACCTGAATCGTCTTCCTGATGGCAGTGGAACAAACAGAGAGGGACCAGGGTGTGTGGTGTCTTTGTATATGTTGCTGGCTTTCATCTGGAGGCGGCCAGCATACACAGCATCCAGGTCCGGGAGATTAGCTCCCACAATCCTCTGTGCAGTTTTGACAACCCGGGCCAGGTCGTTCCTGTTCTCTGCTGTGCAGCTGGAAAACCACACAGTAAAGCACTGACAGAGGATGCTTTCTATGACGCTTCTGTAGAAGAAGTTCACCAGAAGCTTCGGGGGCAGGCCGGCTTGTTTCAGTTTCCTCAAAAATGTTAGCGTGAAAAATTATTGTAAGCCTGGTGTCGCCTCCAGAAGAATTCCGTTCGACAACTTCTCTTTTTCGTCATTTATTTCCTCAATCACAGGTAAAGTAACAAGCTCTGCAGTTGCAAAGGCAGGGAGTCGTTCAGTCAACGCAGGTTGACCGTCTAAGACAACACCCCGAACAGCCGGAAGTTCGGCTCTTTAACACACGGTTTTCCGTCATCAACATATCATGAGCAAAGTAACATTTAATTGGCTCTAAACTGTCAAGAGGAGGAGAATCCTGTGTTCTCATCTCTTCTCACAGAAAGGAATGTGCAACGTCGAGTCTGCTTCTCTAGTGTCAACATACTGATAAACAGGTGTGGGTGTTTAGGAGTGCAGGCGTGTGACCAAATTTCCTTGAGAACATAACATTTCTAGACACAACTATAGCTGCATAGCTGTGTTGTACTGACCTTGCTAACCTAATCTGAACTTCACTTGACATGAATATGAAAAGCATCTACAGGAATTTTTGATTTATATTAACAGGAAGAAGAGCCTCTGCTGGGCCTTCTTCACCAGGTGAGATGTATTCAAGGACCAAGTGAGATCCTTGGAAATGTGAAGACCCAGGAACTTGATGCTTTCCACCCTCTCTACCTCCTCCCCATTTATGTACAGTGGAGAGGGTGTGATCTTCCTGGATCTCCTGAAGTCCACGATGACTTCCTTGGTCTTGGTGGTGTTCAGGACCAGGTTGTTGTCTGAGCACCACTTGGCCAGATGTAGGACTTCCTTTCTGTAGTGTGTCTCATCGTTGTTGGAGATGAGTCCCACCACAGTGGTGTCGTCGGCAAACTTCACTATTTTGTTGGAAGAGTAGGTGGGAGAGCAGTCCTGGGTGAAGAGGGTGAAGAGGGCCCGGCTGAGCACACAACCCTGAGGTGCAACAGTGTTTAGGATGGTGGTTGCTGATGTCAGGTTCCCTATCCTCACATTCTGTGGTCTGTTTAATAAAAAGTCCAGAATCCATGAACATGCAGAGAGTCCCAGGTTTTTGAGTTTGTGCACCAGTTTATGGAGGATGATGGTATTAAAGACTGAGCTAAAGTCAACGAAAAGCATCCTGACGTATGTGTTGGGGTGCTCCAGGTGAGACAGGGCTGTATGGAATGTGATGAAGACCGCGTCCTAGATCTGTTTGCCCTGTATGCAAACTGGTGGCTGTCCAGGTCATCTGGGAGCATAATGTCCTTGATGTGTGATAGTATCATCCTCTCGAAGCACTTGGTGATGACTGGGGTCAGGGCTACTGGGCGGTAGTCATTGAGGCAGGTGACTGCGGTCTTTTACGGGACAAGGACAATGGTGGTGGCTTTAAGGCAGGTGGAAACTGCAGCTTGTTGCAGGGAGAGGTTGAAGATGTTTGTGAACACCCCTGCCAGCTGGTCAGCACAGGTCTTCAGTGTGCGGCCCGACACTTTGTCTGGTCCCGCTGCCTTGGTGATGTTGATCTTCCTCAGGGCAGACCTCACCTGGTGGTGCTGGAGGAAGAGTGTCTGCTCCTTCTCTTTGGGCTGGGACTCCTTAGCTGTTGCTCCGCTGTGCTGTCTATCAAAGCGGGCAAAGAATTGATTCAGGGTGTCGGGAAGGTCACTGTCCTGACTGATCTGTGTGGTGCTGCTCTTGTAGTCAGTCAATGTTTTAATTCCTCTCCACATACTCCGGGGATCCTTGTTGTTAAAGTGACTCTCAATACGTTGTTTGTACCTGAGCTTGGCTTCCCTGATACCCTTCTTCAGGTCCCTGTGGGCACTTTTGTCGGCCAGTATGTCACCAGACCTGAAAGCGGCATCTCTTGCTCCAAGCAGTAGCCGGGTGTTTCTGTCCAGCCAGGGTTTTTGGTTTGGGAACACTGTGAAGGTTTTGGTGGTCATCACTGTTTCAGTGCAGAAGTGTAGGTAGGCCAAGACAGCTGAGGTGTACTCCTCTAGGTCAGCTCCCTGTGCAAACACTTCCCAATCTGTGCTTTCAAAGCAGTCCTGTAGGAGTGAAGCAGCATCCTCGCTTCATACTTGAATGGTTTTGACGGCTGGTCTTGTTTTGCGAATTATTTGTTTATATGATGGAGTCATAAACAGAGAGAGGTGGTCTGATAGGCCAAAGTGTGGAGATGGTGCAGCTTTGTATGCTCCTGAAATGTTGGTGTACACCTGGTCTAGGATATTCTTGGTCTCATTCTCTGGTGGGGAACCTTACATTTTTATGGAACTTGGGCAGCACTGCCTTTAGTTCTGCGTGGTTGAAGTCACCCGCCACAATCACAGAGATATAATCCCTCCAGCGTGTCTTGGGTCTTCCCCGGGGCCTCTTCCCAGTTGGATGTGCCTGGAAAACCTCTAATGGGAGGCGTCCGGGAGGCATCCGGATTAGAAGCCCGAACCACCTCAGCTGACTCCTTTCGATACGAAGTAATAGCGGCTCGACTCCAAGCTCCCTCCTGATGTCCGAGCTCCTTACCCTATCTCTAAGGCTGAGCCCGGCCACCCTACGGAGAATCTCATTTCGACCGCTTGTATCCGCGACCTCGTTCTTTTGGTCACGACCCAGAGTTTGTGACCATAGGCCAGGGTTGGAATGTAGATTGACCAGTAAATGGAGAGCTTCGCCTTCCGACTCAGCTCCCTCTTCACCAAGACGGACCGTTACAGCGCCTGTTTTACTGCTGCAACCGCACCGATCCGCCTGTCAATCTCCCGCTCCGCCTTACCCTCACTTGTGAACAAGACCCCGAGGTACTTGAACTCCATCGCTTGGGGGAGGCATTGTTGTCCCCACCTGGAGAGAGCAATCCACCGGTTTCCGGCAGAGAACCATGGCCTCGGATTTGGAGGCGCTAACTCTCATCCCTGCCACTCCACACTCGGCTGCAAAACGCCCCAGCGAATGCTGACCGGGCGGCAGGCCAGGCAGAAGACCTGGGCGAGCCGATCGCCGGCAGCATGGACATGGCAGAAAGTTCCCTTATCTGTTATTGAACAAACTAAACGGCTGTATTTTATTGATCGGATCTACACACAACTTGTCATTTATGTCTCCACGTTGTTGCGCGAGTTCCGCCCCATGCGCACAGACGCTTGCGCGCATACAGGTGAGCACACGCACAGCAGCGGACGGAGAGCGTCAACAAATATGTCCCGTGAAAAGTGGACAACTAAGTTATATCTGCGTTTTAAACGCTCCCAGGTTGAAGATGGCATCAGTAGCTCTCCTACGAGGAGCACTGGATCAGCTCTCTGAACGATGTTCTCTGAATTGAAAGTAAAACGAACCAAAGTGCTCGTGTCTTGTACCAACAATGAGCTGCTGGCTTCACACATTACAAAAGTACAAAGGACACGGACATAAAACTACACGAATAGAAAACTAAGTCATTAATAAATATATGGAGAAATACCTGTACTGTCGGGTAAATGTTTAGTTACGCCGTTAACAGGTTAAACTTGCGCATGCGCGACTCATCGAAACTTGGTGTTTCGCCAAGTCAATCTCCAGAAGTCTCCGTCAGGTTTTTTTTGCTGTTCCGTCTCTCGAAACAGAAAACAGATCTCAGATGAACATGGAGCATAAAGTGAGAGCAGCCGTATAAAATCTACAATCCAGTTCATATTTGTAGAGGAAAGCTAATGCTTTCCTCTACAAATATAGCTCACTGCAGCCACTAATACTGATACAACCTGATGCTTACATATCTGCACTCATTCTGTTTTGTCAAAAAAATATTAGCTCATTGTTTTCCACAATGAGCTATTTAGTAGTAACTAAATATTAGTTATTTTTTGCACGTTAGGACGTTATTTTCATTGTTCTAAGTGATTGCAATTTAAAAAGAAATTGGTCTGATGGAGCAACCTGGTTTACTTGAAAGTTATTGTAATTTCCTTTATTCTGTCACTATAAAAGCACAGAGGGAGTCACAAAATGATGTTATTTACAGAAAAAGTTTGAGAACCACTGCTTTAAGGGTCTGTGTCGTCGTCGTCGCCGCCCCCCGCCCACCCACGAATCTGTAAACCTTGGGGAAACACTGAAGATTGACACATAATTAAAGGGTAATTTCTCCCCTTTATTGAAAAATGCACTTATTAATAATCTTGAACTAATTAGCTCAAGATCCATCCTCAGGCTCCACCAGCATGTCAACATTTTGCATCAATTGTGTTTCATTTGGTACACTTTTGTGTGCATTCTGACCTCATGATCACAAATGCTTGTAGTCAAACTAGGCTAATGCTACTCGTGGCTGTATATGGGTGAGCTTGGGGTTTTTCATGTTTATAATTACATTTGCTTACCTGTTGTTCGTTAAACTCTTTAAGGAAGTGAAGTAGAACAAAGTTCGAGGGTTTTAGTACAGAAAATTCAGGCGAGGTGTCTTTGGGGCCCATTTGGGCTATATGAATTTTGTCATGTACCAATCCCTATATTTTACTTGTATAATATGTATGGTGTTCAATACATCCAAATACAGCAGTTTTGGGATTTAATTTAAATAAGTTCATAAAACAACCTTGGTTTACAGTGTTATATTTTTTTTTTAAACAAAAAAAACGCTCAAATCCCTTCTCCCCACGCCTACTTTTAACATTGCTCAGACTGCAGCAAACATGTCGAGTGTAATATCCAGCCAATTGGATTGTAACCAATTAGATGTAGAGAAAAAAGGTTACAGACTCGCGAGCGAGTAGGTAACAGACAAGCAGGTAACAGGAGAGCTATTATCTTTTTATCCTGTATTATTTGATTGTAACTTGAAAGGCGCCTTCAAATAAAATGGATTATTATTATTATTATTTGTGCGCACACGTGGCTCTCATTTGCGCTCTCGAATTTTGACAGTGATTCAATTGCATTCTCCTTGTCCTAATTCCATTCCTCCCTGCGCAAGCGCACGCACACACACTTTTCTTTCCTCTGTTTCAGTGGCGGGTTATCAGGGCCTGCTAAGCCTTTACTGCAGGCCTAAACAAAATCACAAAGTTATAGCCATTTTATCATTTAAAACGGGGTGACTGGCTCAGTGGTTAGCATGCACGTCTTTCAATCAGCGGACCAGTGGTTTTAGTCCTGGCTTTGCTTGTCCTTATAAATGTGCCCTTGAGCGAGACACTTAACCCTGAATTGCTCCCCGTTGCTGTATCTGCGGTGTATAGAGCAAACATGTAATTTGCTTTGGATAAAACCTCTGCGTGAGGTGCTGCGTAATTGCGCGTTGCTTGGCGGGGGAGTCCACTGGTAGATGAAGTGGATTCGTTGGTTGGTCCACGTGCCACACGCTTTCTGTCATACTAATGGAGTGGCTCCGCGGGTCGGGTGTTCACACACACGCACCGTGTATTGAGTGTACCGGTCTGTGACACTTTTTCCCGGGACACTTTTTCCCCCAGTTGCCCGTGATGTGGACTATGCGGCACTCATTAAAAGGCCGAGGTCTAAAACCCACGGCCCGCCACTGCTCTGTTGACACCTCAGCATCAAGTTGAGCTGGCATTGGAGCCGATACAACCGTCATCACCTGCATATCACCCAAAGGAAAATAGGTTACAGAATACTAGAGGTGGACAAAATGACAGTTGAGAGATGTTACCCACGGCTTTTATGAGAGGTTGTGTCCAACCTGGGAAGAAATGGATTTTGTCTAAAGTGAGAAAAGCAACCATGTATGATGTACTTTGCTGTGTGTGGCAGAGCAGGTGGTGGTGGACTGTATGAACGTGCCATGTTCCCCCCAGTCCACCGGTGATGTGCCCTTTCCGGCACAAACGGAAGGCCTTGGTCTGAAACCCACAGCCTGCCACTATTATACATTATATGTTATATATTATATTTTTATTTCGAGAGAGTAGTTTAATACTTCAGAAAAAAACTGTTGCTTTACATTCAAATCAAAACGTACGATTATAGACGTTTTATTTCTACAGGGGTACACTAACCATCTGAACTGTGTGAGTGAACACACTCAGCAATCAGATGACTGTAATATGACCGCAGCAGTGTTCCCCACCTATTGCGCTACTGCTCAGCAGTACACCATCATGGGCAGCCCTCAGCTGTGGCAAGAGGCCAGTAGCTGCAGGCAGCCATGAAGTTGAGTTGAATAAAGAGAGTGAAAGAAATTGAGCGTCTGTAATAGAGATGAAAGAAAGAGAACCCCCTTAGTATTGCAGTATTAAAGTGCGAGCAATCAGCCATCTCCCCCTGCATCTATATTTATCCTCAACCAAATCTGCTTTCATTGCCTCATAAACTTATCCGGGGAATGCCTCAAACTTATCCGCGCACGCGCACACACACACTTCCCGTCGCGCGCGCACGCATGCACGCACGCATACACACTTCCCGTCGCGCGCTCGAGCACACACACTTCTCGTCGTGCGCGTGAGCACACACATTTCCCGTCGTGTCTTTTTTACAAAAACAGAATGAAATAAATTGATAGTCTGTTATAGAGATGAAAGAAAGAGAACCCTTTAGTATTCAGTGCAAGCAATCAGCCATCTCTCCCTGCATCTATCTTTATCAACCAAATCTGCTTTCATTGCCTTATAAGCTCATCCTCTTCCCGGCGCTCGCACGCACAGACACACACACAGTCACACACGATTAAGGCCAAGACTATAGCAACTCTGATGACGACACAGACTGCTGTTGAGAGCTTCTGCCATACTGGACCTTCCTTAACGAAAGGAAAGGAGATAATGCCGACCCACAATTCCTTGTGGCGGCCGTTGACGAGAACAAACGATCTTGACAGACAAACACAGATCGTGTAAATAAGTAGCGTAACTTATACTTTCAATAATCTGTTAAACCGGCTGGAAAACTATGAACGTTACGTTGCTGTTGTTGAACACGACTGTAAAGTGATGAAACAGCTCAGCCCTCCTTTTATTTTACTTTAGTTACAGAAGCTTTAATGAAAGAGTTAAACTGGTCGAGCCCTTCAGCCTGACTCATGTTTATCATCTTTTTAATCAGCTGGGATTGGCTTCAGCGCCCTGCGACCCTAATGAGGATAAGCGGTTCAGATAATGGATGGATGGATGGATCTTTTTAATCAACTATTTTGTTACTTTACAATAAAGCACTATCAAGTTGTGTGGTGTTTCATGAACTGTTGTCTGCATAGTTTTATGATGAGATTATAATCTGCCTATAAACCATAACATAAATGGATATGAGACACACATATGACACACATCCAGTGGCGGCTGGTGACTTTATTTTTGGGGTGGGCGCGGTTTAAATAGCACTGCACAATGAGAAGAAAAGAGTTTTTCAGTCGAATATTGTAAAAAAAAAAAAAAAAAATCCTTTATTTCAAGAAAACAGCTCAACACAGTCCAATAACAACTATCGACAAATTGTAACTTTGGGCATGAGAAGTTTAGAGCAGAATGGTTTAAGAAACATTGGGTTGGGTTTCAGAGGTTTACAGAATAAAAGAGTTGCCCAGACACTCACATGAAAGAGGTTTAAAGCAGAATAGATTCAGGAAGAGGTACATTACATTTTACATTGGGTGTTTGACAGAGTAGGCCACTACTTGTAGTATTCACACTGGGGCCCTGCAGTAAGGTGGCACTGATGAGGTCTTTGAAGGCAACGCATTCTCTGGTGTGTCCAAGTATGGTGTCACAAACCTACAGATAAATATATAGAGAGAGACAGAGAGGTACAAGTTGTGGGGAAATATCTACTACAAAACAGGCTTTATACTACAGACAAAAGCCAATAATCAGAGTTGACAAAAACTATGTTTTGTGTGTTTTGATGGCTCATCAACAGACAAAAGGCTAGTAGCCACCTTGATGGCTGTAGCCTGGTGCTACGGCCATATAGATGCTAATAACCTTTGACAAAAAAAAAGTTCTGTGTTTCTTGATGGCTCATCAACATATACAAAAGGCCAGGAGCTACTTTAATGCTCTAGCCTGGAGCTTTAACACAAACACACACAAACTAACTTTTTGGGGGTTGAATTGGTAGATAAAGTTATAGTCTGATATGATATGCACCCAAATCTAACAATGTCCAACATGCGCTCTGCTGTGGGAAAGATAAAACATTAAACTCTAACAGGCATCTGCTGGTTTTGACACTCACCTCTGCAACAATCCTTTCAAGGTTATTAGCATCCAGCTAACAAGCGCCGGTTAGCATGTAGGCTTGAGGAGAAGCTCCAGGTGGACATCAGTGCTTTGCTGCTGGGTTTTTAATTCCGGACGTTCAGGTCCCGACTCGTTCAGCCTCTTCTTGTCAACATCTGATCGTCGATTGAAAGATGTTTCGCGTAGAGACACCACAGAGTTTTCAGTCACCATGTCTCTGCTAGCTATGTTGCTCGCGTAGCTACGTGGGAGCTATACAGGAAGTGAAGGAACAATACAGGTATCTGATTCGACGAATAGTCCAGTCACGTTGAAATAAGAAGCGATGTAATTGGCCAGGCGCAAACCTTTGCGCCCGGAGATTCCAGTTTTATCCGCCAATAAGAAGCTCTCCTTGCCGTAACGCCCGTAAAAAGTTTGCTCGCTGCCATAGACTCCCATTTGGCCGGCGTCCGAGGAAGGGGGCGAGGCTTTCTCAGATGATGAATATTTATATTTGGTCACGTTTAACTTAAGTGGCTTAGGGTCTCCCACACACTTTTAGCGCGTCAACACGGTATGTTTCTTATTGAAATTATTTGGTATATAATGTTTTTTGACGATATATATACATTATTCTTTTTTTTTTTTAATCTCAAAATGTTAAGAGGGGCGGCGCCCTAGCGCCCTTTATTGACGCACCGCCACTGCACACATCGTTAGTAGGATGACGTATTTAATACAGCAGGTTTGAAACTGAGCAGTTTAGTAGCTTTGTACTTTGTGTAAATCCCTTGGTTTCACGTTCATATTCCTTCGTTCATTTCTATTTCAACCTTGTTAATAAAGTAATATATGAACCGGGTTGTTTAATCGCCTGCATGAAGCAACACTGTAAGAACACAGATCTGCCACGGGGAGAACATGCAAACTCCACACAGAAGGACCTGCCAGACCAGTATCCGAACCCCGCCCGGGATCCGAACGACAGACCCTCTTGCTGTGAGGCGTCAGTGCTAGCCACTACACCACCGTGCAGCCCATTTTTTGACATCTAGCAGTTTATTTCCCACCACTGCTCTGTTGTCCACCTTAGCATCAAGTCGAGCTGGCATTGGAGCCGCTACAAACGTCATCACCTGCACATCACCCGAAGCAAACAAGTTCACAGAAGACTAGAGTTGGACAAAATGAAAGTTGAGGTGTCACTCGCGGCTTTTATGAGAGGTTATGTGTGACATGGGAAGAAATGGATTTTTTTCATGTCAGCTGACCAGCTGCCAGTCTTAAGACGCTCAAGCTGGTTTCGTCACTATGACGACGAGAGCACACGGGTTCTTGCTATGAGCCAAACAGTTTAACACACAAACCAACTCCTCAGCAAGACTTATTGAGGAGACACACAGTAATAAAAAAAAAAGCTATATATTGCAAAGTCTTACGGCAGTAGTATGCACACTTTCGAAATTATCTAGTTATAAATGGAATAATCCAATATCAATGGTGAATATGATTAGCTTTACAGAGCGAACACTTAAAGCAAGTAGCCAGGGTCCGTCCAAACTTAGGGAACAACATCAACCTTTGAGCTCCTCTCAAGTCCACTAACATCCCAGTACATCTCTGAGCTTGAGTCGGACAAAAAAAAACAACCAAAAAAACCCAGTATATTATGGTTTTATGCCGAATTAATTTATGGCTGGGGGCAGTGATTTCTAGGGCTGCAACAACATATAGATAAAATTTGATTATTAAAATAGTTGGCAACAAATTTCATTATCGATTTGTTGTGTCACACAATTATTAGGCCACTCAATAAGTCGCTGAGCGAGGAAAGCACACGGCTACTGGTACCTGCAATTATAACGGAGAATGGGAGGTCTTTGGCAAAGGCGCACTGGTAAAAACAGAGGGTCTTCCGTGAGTACCGTCTTGTGTGTTTCACGGAGACATGGCTGCACGCAGATTTTCCGGACCACAGCGCGCCCGTCAGAGACATACCAGGGGTGGGCAACCTTTTTGGCTCAGCGGCCACAATAAGTTTTAAAATTTGACAGACGAGCCGGGCCAAGTATACTAAAGCTGCGTTCATACCAAACGTGTTGCGAATGTTACAAGCGCCTGAAAGGAGGAGTGGCTTATCGCCGTAAAAACAGTTACCGTTTCCACAATCCACCATGGAAATAACCACTAGTTCTGCTTTATACTTCTGTAAATTCTACATGCGTCTGAGTTCATAATAATAATAATATCCGTAGTCCCACAGCAGTGTCTGAATGACTGCCGCTACCAGCTCTACTTCAGGCGGACCAACAGCAGTTTGATTCAGCAATGACAGGACGGCGGTGAAGACGGCTTACGCCAAAAGGTGCTATTTGCGCCGCCCAGCCAAAAATGTGTGCATTGACTTTGATGTGATTTACTCGTGTGTCAAATTTGCAACACTTCTGGTATGAACACAGTATTAGCATGCTTGGTGGAAAAGTGCTGGCTGATATTGTATTCTTTGAACCACAATGGTTTCTCAGCAAACAAGAAATGCAGCCTTTGATTGTACTTCTCTGAAGTCCACTTCTCATTAAACACTTGCCACTCATTGTCAACTTTTCTTTGGTCCACCCATTGTTACAGAAGAGCTCAATGCACGAAGCTGGCAGGCAGAACCTCATATGTCATAAGACAGAAAGTGACATGCAAAATTCAAATCACCTTAACTCTGCGAAAGTTAATGCTTATGACGTAATTCCAAAGACCACGATAGTGCTTTCCCGTTCCCGAAGTGAGTTTCCCGAAAAACAATAACGGCAACAGACCAGCATTGATGTTTTTTATTTAGTCCTCAGCGGTCTTTTAGGCTGTTTGTGCGTGCGCTCTCCTGCAGCAGAAGGCGTTACAGCAGTCTTTACGTGGTGTGCAATCAGAAGACAGCCGTGTGTGAAATTATTTTTTTAAAATTATTATTTAATTAACTACGGAACGCTTGCGGGCCGTAGTTCGTTTGATTCAACACTGGCAG